>NC_067140.1:1778169-2078169 GCF_903995435.1 Acomys russatus | reverse complement strand
CTGGTCTTGAACTTACCGTGAGTGAGTGAGTGCTGGGCTTAAAGGCATGTGCCACCACACCAATGTCCATTCTGTTTTTTCTCGTGTCTGTGTATATGTGTGAATCTGTCTGTGCACCAGTGCACATGTTTCAGGGTGTACATGTATGTGCAGTTGTGTATGGTGGCCAGAGAATAACTTTGGGTGCTATCTTAAGAACACATTCGCCTCCTTTTTGAGACAGGGTCTTTATTGGCCTGGAGCTCACCAATTAAAGGCTCGACTTGCTGGCCAGCAGAAATCTTGACTGTGCCTCCCCAGCACTACAATTACATGTGTATACCACCACATGTACCAGGGATCTGGGAGTTGAACTCGGGTCCTTGTAAAGTGCTTTACTGACTAAGCCAGCCTTCCAGCCTCTACCCAGTGTAATATTTTGTTCTTTTTATCACTTATGGCTGTGCTTTTATGTACATTATGAATATACACGTGGACACACCTATTTATTTCAGGAATTTTTCTTAATATGTTTATATACCAATGTCATAATTTTATATTAGCATAGATCTCCCATCTAGTTTTGTCAGTATTGTTTTCCTACAGCGTCTCCCTACCCATGCTTCAGTGGTCAAGGGAAAAGTGTTGTGTTGAGTTACCATGCCTCACTTCCTTTTGCTTTAGGTGCTTTGCTTTGTTTTGTTTTGTTTTTTGGTTGTGTGGTGGTGCTTTGAGACAGGGTCTTGCCTGTGTCCTGTGTAGACCGGGCCCGCTCTTGAATGAAGTTAGGCGTTATGAACCAGAAAACTGCATACATGATATATGTCCTTCTGAAGTTATCACATGGGAGACTCAGTACGCTTTCATTAACTGTGTAGTACAGGGATCAGCAAGTATTGTGGGGATTTCAGTGGAGGAAGACAGAGAGGAGGAGGATATTTAATTTGATAGCATAGTTCTAAAAATTACTGATTTTCCCCAGATTTTGTTGTTGACTTGTTTTTTGTTGTTTTGTTTTTGAAACCTACTTGTTTTTGTCCCGGCTGGCCTTTAACTTGATCAGTAGTTGGGGCTGGCCTTGATTTTTCTAATTCTCCCGCCTCTCCCTCATGTGTGCTGGACACTTTCCTGAAGATTTAGGGTCTTGTTTGTTTTATGACAGGGTGTCCTGCCCTAGTTGGCCTCAAACTCTCTATGGTTTCTGACCTAGAACTCCTGGGCCACCTCCTAAGTGCTAGGATTACAGGTGTGTGCTGGTATACCCTGTCAATAGCAGTTTTTATTAAGTTTGTTTCTATAAAAGAATCACTTTCTGTTCTTAAATTTGAAATCAAGTATATCTTAATGAACTGCATAAACAGTAGCAATGCTATTGTATTTGCCCTCAGTGCTACTTTTATCTTCCATGCTGTCTGACAGAGTACTGTGTTTTTCGGACTATAAGACGCACCTGACCATAAGACACACCCAGTTTTTAGAGCACTAAAACAAGTAAAAACAGTAAAAGATGCATTCTATTCTCCCCCACCTTTTGGGGGTGGGGGAGTGATCTTATGGTCCCAAAAATACAGTATCCAGACATTGCATGTAGACTACAGGCTGCTTTGCAGATTGGGTTCAGTATCAGTTCTAGCACAGCTGAGATATTTTAGCACAGAGGTACATTTGAGACCATTATTAGTAGTAAAATAGTTCTCCCCCAATATACTTTGAAAAAAGTAATTGTTTTTTACATTTTGTTTCTGCAGTTTGAAGAGAAGAGGTCTGAAACAAGGTCTTACCCACACCTGCTTCTGAACACGGTGACTGCCAGATCCTCAAACATCAAGTTCAGCTTTGTCCGTCAACCTGTCTGACATGTCGGGACCCGTGCCAAGCAGGGCCAGAGTTTACACAGATGTTAACACGCACAGACCCCGAGAATACTGGGATTATGAGTCACATGTGGTGGAATGGGGGTAATTATTTCCATTTACTTAACTGTACTTGCCCGAAGTGCTATGCCTTGTCGATGGGCTGAGTAGTTGATGTCAGCAAGCTTCTCTGACCCTGCAAGGCTCAAGGACAAGGCGGAGCTTGCTTTCTTTGGGATGCAAGTTTATTATACAGCAGGTCGCTGATTTGGCAAGCTTAGTTTCTAGGTTTTCCGGTAGATAACAAGTGTGGGGCTTGCCTAGGCTAGCATGTGTCCTTAGCACTGAAGATGGTGAGGGACTGAAATCACCGGACTCTTAATTACATACAGGATTTTGGGGGTCAGAGTTCTGTCCCATGGTGAGAATAAAGGATGAAGCAGTTCTCTAAAAACAGAAACTCCTCTGGATGAGAAACAGGATTTAAACCCTTTGTGCTTTCTATGACCCTACTTTTGTGTTTCATGAAGGGAGTTCGGTTGCACCCTCAAGCTATTGTCTCCTTCAACAACTGTGTTTACTGTCATGGTTACCATGAAAGTTCATTTGAATGTTTGCATTTCCTGTCTGAACATGGTATTCAACTGAAGAGTTTTGTCACTTTTTGTGATGAAAGCATTTTGGTAGTTAAGTACAAAATAAAGCAATTAAAAAACGTATAGAAGTTATAACTCGGTTAGGTGTGGGAAGCTGAGAAGCTGGGCATGGGTCACCTGGAATTGGAGGTCACCCTGTGCTATGTAGTAAAACCTTGTTTAAAAACAAAGTAAAAATGTTAACTCCCATATATTGTATTTTATATCTGACTACATGTGACTTCTCTATATTCTGCAAGTGCTTAAAATGGTCTCTCTGAACTGTCATAGGGTATGTTTTTCATTCTGGTATGCTGTGATGTTTAACAGTGAGCAGTTTTTCTGTATATAAGGAGACATCCTCAAGATACCATCAAGAACCATGGTGCAAACCAATAAATGTTATCACTATTGATAATCTTAACAATTCTGTAATGTCATAGACTTTGAACTCTAGTTAATACCTGTGCTTATTGCAAAAGTCTAGAGTCTTATCTTCAAAACCAAGTGCTTTACTCAGAGCTTGCTGAAATGGTACTAGAAATGGTATGTATCAGTTTGTATGCCTTGTACAAGGGAACTCAATGAACAGAAAGAGACCTGATGGTATTAATATTGTCTATTGTCTTGTTTTTAACTACTTGAGGAAAATGAGTGGCTGATAATGGTGCATACTATATTATAAGAATAAATGGAATTCACCCCACCCACCTTTACTTGGCATTAAACCTAGAGTCTTATAGATCATAGGCAGGTACTCAACTGCTGCTTGATAGCCGCAGATAGCTGCAGTCTCCCAGGCTGGCCTCAGATTTGCTGTCTAGACCAGGATGACATTGAACTTCTATTCTTGTGCCTCCTCTTCTCCAGAGCTGAGATTACAGGTATGACAAGCATACCATGGTTACACATGAGGCCTTCACAGATGGTAGAATATTTTTAATTGGGATACCGCTCAGGCTAGTGTCTCGTTTTATTTTATTTTGGGAGTGAGTAGTTAAAAAATATCACAACTATTTATCTGTGTGTGCCAAAGAACCATTTGGGAGATGGTTCTTTCTGTGTATTATATGGGACCAGAGAATTGAACTTGAGTCTTCTAACAAGGACCTTTACCTTCTAAGTCATCTTGCCTGCCGATATTTATTTTTTTTAAGGTTTCCTTATTTAAGCTGGGCACACTGACGTGCACCTGTAACCTCAGCACTCCGGGAGGCAGAGGCAGGTGGATCGTTGGGAGTTTGAGGCCAGCATGGTATAAAAGAAAGTCCAGGGCAGACAAAACGACACAGAGAAAACAAAACAACAACAAAAAGATTCCCTTATTTGTATGTATGTATGTATGTTTTGTCTGGTGTCCTTAGAAATCAGAGGTGGGGAGGGGGTCCCTTTAAACTGGAGTTTACAAATGGTTGCAAGCCACCATGTGGGTGCTGGGAACTAAATCTGGGTCCTCTGTAAGAATAAGTGTTCTTTAACCACTGAGTCATCTCCACCTCCATTTTCTTGGAAGAGGATGGGGGTATTTTTGAGACAGATTCTCATATACTAAGGACGGGCTTGAACTTGTGGTTCTCCTGCCTTCAGCTTCCAAGTGCTAGGACTTGTTACTACACGCAGGTGCTCCCAGTCCCACTTCATTTAGGCTGGGCTTGAATTCATTCTGTAGCCCAGGCAGGTCCCAAGTTTGTGATCCTCCTGCCTCAGCTTCTGAAATAGCTAAGAATAGGCATGCTCTACCATACTTGGTAGACTTGGGCCTTACTGGTTTGCGCTTGCTTGCTTGCTATTTTGTTTTTGTGGCAAGCTTTCATTTTGTGACCCAGACTAGCCTCAGACATGTCGTCTCCCTTCCTGACTCCGAGGAGTATATTTGTGGGCCTTGTAACCAGCCAGGCTTTCTACAGGAACCGTGTTTGTTGTTGGTTAGATCAAAGGCCTCTAAGTCGGCAGGAGAGGAGAGGAAAGTGTTAATATGTCTTCTTCACTCTGCCTATGGCCTCTAATAGCCTTATTAGTTAACAGAATGTGGGTAAAGCAGGACCTCTGTGGTTCACTATTTCTAATGCAGTTTCAAGCTTCATTACATGTCAGATCTTATCCTAAAGGACAAGTAAGAGGTCAAATATATATATATATATAAAATGAAGCTATTTGTAGACCAAAGACGCCTGATAAATAGAAGCTGCTTCCAAGTATAGCTGAGCTGTGATACTCTTAAATCATTTGTTGAGTTCTTAATGCCAACACTGGACTGGGTAGTATGATACAAGAACATATACAAATTTGTATACAAATTAGTTACTGAAGTGGAAACAGCCTATATACTATTACAGACAATACTGTGTCATTAGTATATAGCAGTTTGAGATTTGAAAGAAAACCAAGAACTCTAAGTCTGTCTCTATATTGTCCATTTGTGTGTGTGTGTGTGTGTGTGTGTGTGTGTGTCTTTCTTCAGTGTGAATGTGTCTTCCCTTCTTCAGTCATCTCTATAGCCCAGGCTGTCAATAGCTTTCTGTAAACACACCAGGATGACCTTGAATGCAGATCTTCCTGTGTTCACTTCTAAGTTACAAGCACGCACCACCATGTCTGGCAAAAATACAGTTTTGCAAAGTGGATATTTTGAAATCATTGTCACTTTGTTTTTATCCACAGAAATCAAGATGACTACCAGCTTGTTCGAAAATTAGGCAGAGGCAAATACAGTGAAGTATTTGAAGCCATCAACATCACAAATAATGAAAAGGTTGTTGTTAAAATTCTCAAGGTGAGTACAATAAGAGAAACAATGTCAGTTATTTGGAATGTACATGCCTTTTTATACCTGCCACTTGGAAGATTTGTTTTTTCAGTAGTTTGGCCTACCTATTATATCCTCTGAAGTCAGTAGAACGCCTATACTAGCTTGACAGATGGAACCTAAAGCAAGAGAAGAGATAGAATGTGTGGAGCCAAAGAGGGGAGTGAAAGTACAGGCTCTTTTTTCCCAAGTCTGAAGTAACATGCTTTCAGTTGCATCCTGTACTCTGTTTTCTCTTTGGTTTTGGTTTTGGCTTTTCGAGACGGGTTCTCTGTGTAGCTTTGGCTGTCCTAGAATTGCTTTGTAGACCAGGCTTGTCTGGAACTCACAGAGATCCACCTGCCTCTGCCTCCCAAATGCTGGGATTAAAGGCGTGCGCCAGGCTGTGGGTTCGATTCTTAGTGCTACAAGAAAGGAGAAATAGACAAAAATAACAACTCAGAACATTACTCAGTCAGTAAAGTATTTGCTGTGCAGGTCTTCCAGATCCCCAGTAACCACCTTAAAAAACTAGGCGTGGCAGTATGTACCTGTAATTTCAGTGCTGGTGATATAGAGACTAGACTGTGTCTGGGACTTCCTGGCCAGGCAGGCTAATCACTCAGTCAGCTCCAGATTTAATGAGAGACCCTGGCCCACCCGGTAAAGATGCTTGCAGCCAAGACTGGTGACCTGAGTTTAGTCTCTAGAACCTACATGGTTCACCTCCCTAACTTGTCCTTTGAACTCTGTGCACATGTTATAGGGCTTATTCAAAAGTAAATAAATGTTATAGATAAAATACATAACGGGGACATCATTGAGGAGATGCCCAGTATTGACCTAGCTTCCACATGCACACACACGTCTGCATGCACATGCACCTACACACACTGTCCCCCACAAAAGGAGCGTACCAGTTGCTTCTTAGCTGCAGCTGACCAGTGTCATATAACAGTGCAGGGCTAGTATTTCTTGATGCTTTCTTTTGCAAAGAGAATCTAGAAAGCCATATTTACACATTTCTAATGTTTTAAATGTTGACTCTAGAAGACTGTTGAGATGACTCAGCGGTTGAGAACAGTGGCTGCTCTTCAGAGGACCTGGGTTTGAGTCCTAGCCCACAGGGCAGCTCATAGCCATCGTTAAGTCTAGTCCTGGAGGATCCAGTGCCCTCTTCTGGCCTCTGAAGAACACATATGTACAAACAGGCAAAACACCAATATACACATAAAATTTCAAAAATAAATTTTTGCTCAAGGTCTTTTAAAATATTGCACAAGTCAGATTTAGCCAATGGGCTGTCAAAATATGTTTTATTTATTAACTAACAATAACTAAATAATAAGTAATAACAAGCAATTGTTTGTTAATGCACTGCCTGATAAACTGTGTTATACTGGAGACTCACCTCATAGAGATGTGTATTCCCAAGGAGTTGAGACAGAGTTTCTCTGCGTAGCAAGCTCTGGCTGTCCTGGACTCAATTTGTAGACCAGGCTGGCCTTGAACTCACAAAGAGTGAGTCCTGAGTGCTGGGATTAAAGGCATGCACCACCATGCCCAGCTTTTAGTACTTGTTTCACAATTTTTTAATGGCAAAACAAAAACACACACATACCCAAAAATATAACTAATAGATGCACACCTTTTAATCCCAGCACTTGGGAGGCAGAGGCAGGCGGATCTCTGAGTTCGAGGCCAGCCTGGTCTACAAAGTGAGTCCAGGACAGCCAAGGCTACACAGAGAAACCCTGTCTCGAAAGAACAAAACAACAACAAAAAAATGCAACTAATAGTTCTAGCTATTAGCCATTTAAAAAGAAATTATATTTTGTTAAAGTACATCCAGGAGGCAAAGTAGGATGTTGGTGTGAGTCTGAAGCCGCCTGGGCTGTAGCTAGACTAGACAGGAAGGAATGAGGAGCCCTTGTGCAGAGCAGAAGACAGTGTCAGGAGTTCATTCTCTCTTTCCATCACACGGACTGGGGATCCATCTCAGGTCAGCAGTATTTGTGGCAAGTGGCTTTATATGCTGAGCCATCTCTCTGGTCCCATTAAAAGATTTTTTTATAGAAGGATTTACTATGTTACCATTTTAAATGGTGGCTTACAAGGTTTTAAAGTAATTACTGCAATTATATTGAAATAAAATAATTCTATAGATATCTGATCTTTGGATTCGAAGTCTTAAGTAGCTGTGGTGTGCCTGACAGAGCCAGGAGAAGGGGTTCTGAAAAGTCTGTCACATTTCCTGTCTTCAGGAAGCTCATATAGAGAAATGCTTTTTTTTCTGATGCAATTTTACTGTAATTTCAGCCAGTAAAAAAGAAGAAAATTAAGCGTGAAATAAAGATTTTGGAGAATTTGAGAGGTGGTCCCAACATCATCACACTTGCAGACATTGTGAAAGACCCTGTGGTAAGTACAGTACATGTTAGCAAGACCCATCAGGGACAACTGGTTTCGTTCTGTTGTCACCACCATTTTATGCTTTAAATGTTGTAAATCAATTATACAGCTTAGGTCCTGCCCTGGCAGAAGAGACTCTACACACATGCACATACCCTCATGCATGCACAGAGTCTGTTATTTCTAGAAGATTGGTGACACTAAAAACCAGATGTTTGGAGGGTTTTTCTTCAAAATCCTTCCAGAAATAACCTAAGCGTGGTAACATCAGAGTGGACCAGGTTCTTACTATTGCAGCAAGGACCATCACATTTCCTACACAACACCCACAAGCTTAAAACTAAAGCAGCCAGGGCTGGTACTAATGTGTTTTCTTTTTCTTCCCTTAGTCACGAACCCCTGCCTTGGTTTTTGAACATGTAAACAACACAGACTTCAAGGTACAATCCATAACCAACCATTTAAAACTGCTAGGTTTTTAGATCATGTAGAAAGTCTTTAGGAACGACAGGGTAAAGTATACTTATTTTTTGCTTGTTTTTAATGGAGTGTGTTGACCCTATATTGATCTATGCTAAAAGTAATAGGTACTTTCCATGTCTGGATATTGTATGCTTGTATTTGTTTAGTGCTCTTAAAATAATTAGTGTATTTACGCCTTACTACTTTATTATTCATTTAACAGTTCTGCTGGTGTCCAGACTAGTGAAGGTGACAGTACATAGTGACTCTAGGCAGCAGTGTCCAAGAGAGAGTCTGCGGTTTATGTAGTAGCAGGGACCTCACGTCCCTTAAGGTCCTTGGTAGCCGCAGGCTCCTTTTCTTACCCTGTGCTGCTGCACCTTGGGCCTAGGTCTTAAGGGATCAAAGTGCCTGGCAGCTGAGTTGTACTTCATCCTCTGGGGTGTTGAACATAAAGGATAATGAGAAAAGATCATGTAAGATTTGCTATAATACAAAGGTGTACAGTACATATCTCTAAATGCAGGTGGCCTACTTACTCAAACAGTTCTCTGTTTCGTTGTAACTGAGGGATGTAAGCACTTTGCTTAAGTGTACATTCAGTAGCCGTTGGCTTGCCTCTGTCCAAGTCCAGTACCACAAATGTTAGTGTCAGTAAACGGGTGGTTCATTTTGTTTGGGGAAAAAAAAGAAAAGAAAAACGTTTAGATATTTCAGAATCAAAATGATAAACTCAAAAAAAAAAAAAAAACTGAGAACTCTATTCACCATTTATAGTTATTTAGATGTAAAAAAAAAAAATAATCTATAGCCTTTTTAGAAACTGGAAGAATTCCATTTCAGATGTTTGTAGTGTGTATGATCACCTGGGACTAGAATAGTTGGCTCAGCAAATTTGTCCCCACAGAGGCTCCCTATCAAAATGCCTTAGAAAGGAGTCGGAGGGGAATGAATAGAAAACCCTACGTTGACAAAGTGTATCAGTGCATGTTGTGTCAACCATGTATGTATAAGTAAGTTCCAGAAATGCATCATAATGTGAGCACGTGCTTAAGTCATTCTTTACATGTAGTGGTGAAGCTCCAAGAATCTTTTAAAAGTGAATTTTTGGTGAAGAGCATTTGATAAACAAATCTTGGGACCATGGCAAATGAACCAGTTCTTAGTTGAGATTGCTATTAATTCGGATGAGAAAATTGTTACCTTAGCGATGTTTTGTAGCTAAACCATTTCATTTGTCTTTAACAGCAATTGTACCAGACGTTAACAGACTATGACATCCGATTTTACATGTATGAAATTTTGAAAGTAAGTAACTGTAGGTACTAAATATCTTTAAATTGGTCTTTTCTTTAAGAAGTTTATTTGGGGCCAGGGGAACTGGAGAGATGGCTTAGCAGTTAAGGGGACTACTACTCTTCCAGAGGACCTGGGTTCAAATCCCAGTAGCCACATAGCAGCTCACAACTATCTCTAACTCCAAGATCTGACACTCACATAGATATACATGCAGACAAAACACCAGTGCACATAAAATAAAGGTAAATTTTTATTTTTATTTATTTATTTTTATTTTATTATTTATTTATTAGTTTTTCGAGACAAAGTTTCTCTATAGCCTTGGCTAGGTAAATTTTTGTTGTTGTTTTTCTCAAGTTTCTTTGGTGGTAGAGAAATCAGGGGATTAACTTGAATGTGTGCTGAAAGCAGGGGCTTCACCAATAGTTTTTAAATGTGTTTAGTATTAAACCCTTGGGTAAAGTCTTGGTTATGCAATGGGGTGCAACAGAATTGTAATTAGAATATGTGGGCGTTGTAGGACAGAGCCCTGCTCTGAAGCAGGTCGGTAAGTCCAGCATGGCCTTTCCTGATTTCCTTCTTCAGCCTCCCAGGTTCTGGGACACATAGTTATGACCCATCTCATCCAGCTTTAGAATGCCGCTTGTTGTGTTGTTGTTACAGTTTTTATTCTGCGATGCATATCAAACAGATACTTTAGGAATTAGCTGTATATCTAACCCTAGAACGCCTCAAAGAAAACAGAGTGGAAATGACAACACAAAAACAACTCTTTTTTTATGCATGGTCTGCTGATAGCCTTTATTTTACTTAGTATTCAACAAGATTGAAAAAGGAAAGATTGTTAGCCAAACAAAACAACACCCCCCCCCCCCGAAAAAATTTTTTTTTAGCAGTGGGACACTGTAGTACACATCTAATCCCAGCACTCAGGAAACAGAGGCAGGCAGATCGCTGTGAGTTCAAGGCCAGCCTGGTCTACAAAGAGAGTCCAGGACAGCCAAGGCCACACAGAGAAGCTCTGTCTCAAAAAGAAAGAAGGAAAAAAAAAGAAAAATTACTGAACTCAACCCTCTAAGGTCATTGCTCTAAGGACTGTAAATTTCTTCCTAGATTGCTGACTACCAATGGACTTTGCTTCCTAAAGTGAGATGACAAACCATCCTGCTATTCAGTGTTAAAAGATTAGCATTATAAGAAGAGCACTGCTAAGAGTTGCATAAAGTTTCCTATTAATCATAGGTTAATGCCATGCCAGCTTGTTTAAGTCTTAGAAGCATCACAAGGAAGCTGGGCGTGTTTGTGCGTGTTGTTGATCACAGCACGTGGGAGGAGGGGCAGGTCTCTGTGGTTTTGAGGCCAGTCTGGGCCTACACAGTGGGTTCCAGGCTAGCCAGGGTCATATAGTGAAACACTATTATTTTTCTCTGCCCCCACCCCCCAAAAATCAATAGATTATACCTGCAGAGACATTTGGTCTCCTGTTGGCTCGTGTGGTAAGCAGGATTTAAATCTGTAGACATATTCGTCCAGCCCTGCACGTTAGAAACCCAGGCTGTCCTTCAAGAAGAACAAGAACTTAGCTAATGGCGTTGATTGACAAAGGCCAGGATTGACAAACTGAAAGCTGTGTTGCTCCATTCGCCTTAATTTCAGCTTATGAACTATATTCAAATTTGATGGCTGCCCTAGATCAGGAGCTGGCAAATGTCTTTTCAGGGCTGAAGCCTTTGTCCTACTGCTCATCTCTGCTATTACTGCAAGAAAGCAGCCTTGGAGGGTGTGTGCACATAGAGGCGTGGCTGTGTGCAGATAAAACATTCATAGAAGCAGGCAGCTGCTGATTCACCCCACTCGCTACTGAATACTGTTCTTTAAATAAAATCTTAGTAGGCGAATTTTCTTTTGAGGGGAATGTGTTTATAGAAATAATCTAGGCTTTGGATACGAAGTTGTTCAGTTGCTGTGCACTTTGGGTCTTTGTGAACAGAAAGGATGCTGAAATAAGAACAGCACATACCTATGGCTGCTGCAGGAGGGGCAAGCAGGCAGGTAGGCATTAGTTTGAGAGTAGCCTGGGCTACAACATAGCAAAACCCTCTCTTTCGGGGGGGAAAAACAGTTTTGTAACATGGATGTCAGGTCCCTGAGTGTGTTTGTCTGTGGGAACCAGGTCTTGAAGAAGAGCTGAGAGTGACTGACCTACCTGATGCCCTGGATTGTTGTGCAGCCAGAGGCAAACTGACATGGAAGAAGAAAGTAAACAACTAAGAACAGTAACTCATGCTAGCTCATTTTTCTTTCTTTCAGGCCCTGGATTATTGTCACAGCATGGGGATTATGCACAGAGATGTGAAGCCCCATAATGTGATGATTGATCATGAGCACAGAAAGGTAAAGTCATAGACTGCCAAATTTCCTTATAAATGCGATGGCGTTAGCAGTTATCTTCAACACTTTATCCCTAGTGTCTGTCGTAGTCCTTAATGCCTGTTAGATACCTGATGAAAAACTTTGCAGTTGAATAAAATAATTAAATCTGCATGTTTAAACCCTTCTTCATATTCTTAGATGTACTGTGAAGGAAACAGTATAGTGAGTAACCATCTATCTATATCTAAACCAGGAAATCTGCCTTCTTTTCTTGTCCTTTTTTGTTTGTTGGCTGGTTGGTTTTGGTTTGGTTTTTCTAGACAGGGTTTCTCTGTATAGCCTTGGCTGCCCTGGACTCTCTTTGTAGACTAGGCTGGCCTCGAACTCACAGAGATACTCCTATCTCTGCCTCCCGAGTGCTGGGATTAAAGGCGTGCGCCACCATGCCTGTCTGTTCTTGTCTTATTAAGTAACTGATTTGCAGACTTAAAACAACAATAATAAATCTATACAGGGATATATTATTTTCCTTGAATGCTATTAGATTTGATGAGAGAAATAAAAGCTCATGCTTGGGTTGAGTGTGGTGGCACACGCCCTTAATCCCAGCACAGAGGCAGGGTGATCTTATGAAGCCTTGTCTCAAAAAAATAAATAAGAGAGTACACCTTATTAATAAATTAAGTTTGGGACTGGAGAGATGGCTCAGAGGTTAAGAGCACTGACTGTTCTTCCAAAGGTCCTGAGTTCAATTCCCAATAACCACGTGGTGGCTCCCAACCATCTGTAACAAGATCTGGTGCCCTCTTTTGGGGTGCAGGCCAAACATAATAAATAAATCTTTTTTAAAATCAATTAATTAAGTCTGTATCTTTTATTTGGGAGCTAGAATGTGTTAATAAAAAGCCCCTGAATTAGTAAATTTTTTTATAGTACCGTGGTGGTGCATGCCTTTAATCCTAGTACTCAAGAGGCAGGGGCAGTTGGGTCTCTGAGTTCAAGGCCAGCCTGGCCTACAGAGGGAGTTCCAGGACAGCCAGGGCTACATAGACAAACACTGTCTGGGGGGAAAAAAAAGATAAATAAAATAAAAGCACACGCTTATGAAGTGGATAAATTACTCAGAAAATGCTGCTTTGGTAACAGATCAAGAGACCTCTGACCTTTGCAAATGTTTTTACATGCAAGCTGTAATGACTACATGACCACATGCTTTATTTCCTATTTTGTTTTTAGGGGCGGTGTACATATATCTGTACCTCTGGATTTAGAGGCTAGAGGTCAATGTCAGATGTCTTCCTCTGTCATTCTCCATTTTATTTTTCAAGACGGGGTCTTTCACTAAACCTCAAACTGGAAGATTTGCCTAATCTCTGGCCAGTGTCCTCAGGAATGCTACTGTCTCTAGCCCTAGATTACAGCACCACATGCAATCAGACCCAGCTTGTCACATGACTGCTGAGGATCAGACCTTAGGTTTTCATGTTTATGTATCAGCCAGGCTTTTGATCAGCTGAACCATCTTCCCTACGCCCCCCACCCCCCTTTGTGTGGGTGCGGCTGGGGTGTGTGTTTTGAGACAGGGTCTCTATGTAGCCCTGACTGTCCTGGAACTCACTATGTAGAGCAAGCTGGCCTCAAACTCGCAGAGATCTGTCTTTCTGCCTCTGCCTCCCATGTGCTCTATTAAAAGACATGGGCCACTATTTTTGTGTGTGAGTGTGGACATGTGTAGAGATCACACGAAACTTTAGTGTCAGTTTTTTTTCCTTCTACCATGTGAGTCCCAAGATTTGAACTGAGGTCATCAGGCTTGGTGGAATGTGCTTTTAACCTACTGAACCATCTTGGCAACCTAAGGGAGCATTTTGTTACATGTGGCAGGCTAACTTTGAACTCACGATTCTCCTGCCTCTATCTTCTGAGTGCTGGGATCACAGTGTGTATCACCAAGGTTGGACTTAAGCCTTAAACATGCTACACAAGCATCCTACCGATTATGTCTGCGTGTGAGCAGGCCTTGGTTTTCTTCCTCTGGAGTCAAACATTTCTGTTCTTGTTTTCAGACAGGTTGTCTTACTGGCACCTGGAGCTTCCTATTTGGTGCTAGCTAGCCAGCCATCCCGCATGGATCAGTCTACCTGTCCTTATTCCAAGCCCACCGCTTACTCAGTGGTCACTGTTGTAGCCATAGGGATCTGGCTGACTTGTTCAGTTAACTAGCACATCTCTGACATGTCCTATAATAGGTTCTTTGAAGCTGGAGGTATATGAGTGAACAAAGCAGACAAAAATGCTGTCTTCTAAAGTTTACGTTTGAGTCAAGAATGGTGATACAGTGATTGTGCAAGCGGCTGGACGATCTTGAGAGGCTGGACCAGGAGACTGCTTTGATTTGAGACCAGCTTGGTCTACATACTGAGACCCAGCTACCGAGAGATACTGGAAAGGGAAGGAAGGATGGAGGGATCTGGGAGTAGGCTGTGGCAGGTCACAGAGAGTACTGCAGTTTTAGCTAAGCGCTGTGCTGTAGTCAGGGTCTTTACTGCTGTGATAGAAATCATGACTAAAAGTAACTCAGGGAGGAAAGGGTTTATTTCAGCTTACAGTTTTACAACACAGTCTATCACTGAGGGAACCTGGTGGGCAGATGTCAAAATTCTATTAGTTTTTTTAACTACGCGTTCTAGCTCCCAAGTAATGAAGAGGCCTGTTACATCTATTAGTAAGTGTTAAAGCACTGTAGCTGGGCAGATACTCACCTAGCTAACTGCTCTGTGGTGGTCTGCACCGTCTCCCAACTATATGCCCCCATTACCTGTCCTCTAGGTTGCCTTGGCTGCCCCGCTCCATCCTTGTCCTCATAGCGATTCCTCAAGGAACCATTTCTTCGACCAGCACTTTTTTTCTTCCTGGGATCCCCTAACTGGGATGGGACGTTCCGCCCTAACTCTCATGCCCAGCTATTGGCTGATCAGCTTCTTGATTAACCAATCAGAGATAGCAGAACAATTTGTACATAACACCGAAGCAGGAGATCCTGTGATAGTAATGACAATGCCCATGACCGCAACCAGATCTCTGGGCACAGAAATCAGCACCTGATACACAGTGCACAAAACCATTTCCCATCAGGCTGGAGCTGATGTAGAGGCCGTGGAGGAATGCTGCTTATCTACCGGCTTTCTCTATCATAGGTTGCTCAGCAAACTACCTACTATCCAGTGTCACCTTCCTGGGAAGTGGTATCCTAGTAGCACCCTCCACAATGACCTGGGCCCTCTCACATCAATCACCATTCAAGATAGTATACCACAGGCTTGCTACCTGCCAGACGGCTGGGGCCTTTTCTCAATGAGGTTTCTTCTTCATAATGACTCTCGTTTGTCTCAAGTTGAAATAAAACCAGCCAGCGCAGCGTAGAAGGATGTTCCATGGGGTTCCATTGAGAAAATGACAGTTTTGAGAGTACTGGAGTGGACCTAGCAATGCAATGTCAGGAAGAAATAATATGCCAAGGGAAAAAAAGAAGAATTTTCCTACCTGAGTAAGCTAATAATTAATTTTACATCACGCACCAGCAGAGTACCCTCAAATTGGATTCAGTTCTAACACTGACGACCTAGATATATCAGATTCCTAAAACTACCCCTTCTTCCCTTTTAAATGCTGGTAACAAGCCCCAAGCTTTTCTTCTGGTGCTTCTGAAAAACTGCCTGTTGCTTGTTCACACAATCCTCCTCTGGTTCAATTAATTTGCTAGAACGCTTCAGAATTTAGTTAAATAGACTTACTGGTTTGTTCAAAATGATACTACAAATGACAAGAGATGGGAAGATGCTCATGGCAAGGTTGATGGGGAGTTATGCTGAGCTTCCATGCCATGTCCCAGCACACTGCCTTCCAGGAACTGTCACAGAGCTGTCCAGCAGCTCCTTGAACTCCCCTGTGGTGGGCTCATTGGGAAAACAAATGAGACTTGTACAAGACCCATTTGAAGGGTGTTGTTGTGTATGGTCTGTGCCAGAGCACATTTTAATACAAGTTTCTGTGATCTAGCTTAGAGATACTCAATTGAGTACACATTGAGAATTATGCCAAGTCTAAGGCTGGGAATGTAGCTCAGTGCCTAGGACGCCCTAGGACCAATGGCCAGCACACAAAGAAGAAAGTAAATATGTTACTAAAAAGTATGTTTATCATTTTAGAAACTTAGAAAATATAGTTATTATGGAAATTAATGAGTCAAAAACCATGGATGAAAAATGATACGCAGCTGGGCATGGTGGCTCACACCTGTAATCCCGACACTTGGGAGGCAGAGGCAGGTGGAACACTGAGTTCGAGGCCAACCTGGCCTACAAAGCGAGTCCAGGATAGCCAAGGCTACACAGAGAAACCCTGTCTTGAAAAAAATGATATGTATATATTAAAATAATACTACATTATGGCATGTTTGAGCAGCAACACGGATAAGAGTTGAGATAGAAGGAAAAGAAAAGAGGTCAGAGAAAGGAAGAGGATCTCCAAGTCAAATGTTATTTGTAGACCTTTCCTCTGAAGATGGGAACAGGGTCTGTGCAGAGTGGTGGTATATAAAAAGTTCCCTGTGTTAAAATAGCTAAAATGAAAATGCAGTAATATTGCAAAGTGCTGGCAAGGATGTGAACACCTGGTTGAGGATCCCTTCTCTGGAGTGCTATAAAGTCGGAATGAGAATGAAGATGCTATAGTTATTCGTGACTTACTCTCTTTTTTTTCCCTTCCAGCTCCGGCTAATAGACTGGGGTTTAGCTGAGTTTTACCATCCTGGCCAAGAATATAATGTCCGGGTTGCTTCCCGATACTTCAAAGGTCCAGAGCTGCTTGTAGATTATCAGGTGAGAGGAGAGTGCACACACAGTACTGATCCTGTGCTCATTCTGCACACAGTGTGTAGAATGTCAGTTTGTGCTGTGTGTCAGCCATTTTTCATATCTGTAGCTGTCATTATGTAAAATGTACATGATACATACACATGACACATGATAAGTCTTTTGAAAATTAAAGTGGTTTTAAGGTGGATTTTTTTTAATATCCTAATGCTAAATTAGGATCCTAAATTTACCTAAGCGAAACCAGCAGACACCCAGTAAGAGATTTTCTTGATCTGTACGGCATGTTCTATCCACGTGTAATCCAGCTTTTAGGAGGCAGAGGCAGAAGGATGAGTTCAAGGCCAGCTTGGGCTATATGAGATTCTCTCTTTTAAAAATAGAGAGGGGCCAAGCATGGTGGTGCACGCCTTTAATCCCAGCACTCTGGAGGCAGAGGTTAGCGGATCACTGTGAGTTTGAGGATAGCCTGGTCTACAAAGTGAATCCAGGACAGCCAAGGCTACACAGAGAGGCCCTGTCCTGAAAAACCCAAAGAGAGAGACGGTTGGGGAGGGAGGGAGAAAGAGAGAAACTTAAATTAAACCTCAAATGTAAAGAATATCCCATCCACCTCCACGTACATTCCAGTCGTGGTGGTTCATACTGCTATCCTTGCACTTTGAAGGCTGAGAACAAGAGGATTACCACACGATTGAGACTTGCCTTGAGCTACAGTGTAAGAACATAGCCCAAAAATCAGAAAAAAAAAGGGAGGCGCAGAGATGGCTCTGAAGTTAAAAGCACTTGCTATTTGATTGGTGGGGTTTTGTTTGTAAGTTTTTCGAGACAGGGTTTCCCTGTGTCTCCTTGGCTGTCCTGGACTCACTTTGTACACCAGGCTGGCCTTGAACTCACAGCTCTCCGCCTACCCCTCCCTCCCAAGTGCTGGGATTAAAGGCGTGCATCACCACCACCACCCGGCTTCATTGTATGTCTTGAGTATCACATTTGTGCCTGCTGCCAATGGAGATTAGAAGAGGGTATTAGATTCCCTGAAACTTTTTGGTTTTTCGAGACAGGGTTTCTCTGTGTAGCCCTGGCTGGCCTCAAACTCACAGCCATCCAGCTGCCTCTGCTCCTGAGTGCTGGGATTAAAGGTGTGGCGCCATGCCCAGCTGATTCCCTGAAACTTGAGCCACAATGTGGTTGCTGGGAATTGAGCTCTGGACCTCCAGAAGAGCAGTCTGTGCTCTTAACCTCTGAGCCATCTCTCCAGCCCCCATTGTTGTTGTTTTCAAGACAGAGTTTCTCTGTGTAAGAGCCCTGACTGTCCTAGAACTCGGTTTGTAGACCAGGCAGGCCTTTAAATCAGAGATCTGCCTGCCTCTTCCTCCCAAGGAGCATGTGCTATCACATCCAGCTAGAAAAAAAGATCTACCCAGTGTTTAAGAACACCTTAAGAGACATCTTCCCTACCTATTATGTCTGATTTATTATCAAATGCCTTTAAGTTCCAGGCTTAGTTCCATCTCTGGAATTCTAAAGTATGTAACCTTGCTGGGCATGGTGGCATGTAGTGTCATATGTTTTGTTTTGTTTTGTTTTGTTTAATCCCAGCACTCAGAAGGTGGAAGCAGGCAGCTCTCTTGAATTCAAGGTCAAGGTCGACATACCCTGGCCAGCCAGGGCTATAGTGGTACCTTTTTTTAAAAGTTAAGTGGGTTGAGTAGGCCCTCTCCTCTCTCAAGGGGATCCTTCGATTTCTTCACAAAATAAAATTGTAGCTTTTCTTCTGCAAGTGGAAAAAAGTGGTTCAAAGTAGTATTTACAATTTGTTTTAAAACTGAATTGAGGGCCTGAGGTGGTGTAGAAGTTAAGAGCACATGCTATTCTTATAGAAGACTCAGGGTTATAGCCACCTGTATTCCAGGTCCAGGCATTCTGGTATCTTTCTTGATTTTTGGGGGGAGAGAGTATTTTCACTCATGTGCACATACCCCACTCTCCTGCTCTATACACAAACGCAGTTAAAAACAAATCTTCACCCAGGCGGGCCTGCACAAACTGATGCACCAACCAAGGACATTGCAAGCAGGGAACCTAGACCCCCTGTTCAGATGTAGCCCACAGGGAGAAGGAGTAGGGGCTGCCTCTGACATGAGTTCTGATACCCACATTTTGATCACTGTCCCTTGGCAGGACAGCCTTGCAGGCCCCCAGAGGAAGGGGATGCAGGCTATCCAGATGAGACCTGATAGGCTGTGGCCAGACAGTGGGGGAGGGGAATGGGGGGAAGAGGAAGGGTAAGAACGGGAGAGGATTACAGTTGAGATGTAATGTAAATAAATTATAATTTTTTTTAAAATTTAATACTAATATAGAAAGTCTTGTAAAGTAAAAACAAACACATCTTCAGGGAAAAATAAAACTGGATTTAAAGAAGGGCTGGTGATGTAACCTAATGGTAAGCCAGTTGCCTAGCTTACACAAGGCTCAGGGTTCCATCCCTAGTACTAAAGAAAGACCAAATAAGCCAATAATTGGACAAAAGAAGACACATTAACAGACTAGGAGGCTGGGCGTGGTGGCACACATCTTTAATCCCAGCACTCGGCGGAAGGGGGGGGGGGTGTGCCGATAGTTGGAGGCCAGCCTGGTCTACAAAGTGAGTCCACGACAGCCAAGGCTACACAGAGAAGCCCTGTCTCGAAAAACAAAACAAAACAACAAACAAAAAGACTAGGAAAGGGTACATGAAAGTGTTGTTGATGTTTCACTCTGAGCAAAGTGATTTTTAAAAGTTCTTTAAATATCTATTTTGTATCTAAAAGTCACAAGCCTGAGAATGCATGTGTGATAACAATGTTTTCTTTAATACAGATGTATGATTATAGTTTGGATATGTGGAGCTTGGGTTGTATGCTGGCGAGTATGATCTTCCGGAAGGAGCCATTTTTCCATGGACATGACAATTATGATCAGGTGATAACATGTTACTCCCATTAAGAATTTTACTGCCCTAGTGTAAAAATGACCAGCTTGATCTACACAGCAAGTTCCAAGACAGTCAGAGCTACATAGAATGAACCTGTCTCAAAAGTGAAAACAAATAAACAAGTAAATTTAAATGTAAAGTACAGTTGCCAAGCCCAGTGGCATAAGAGCTGATATGTGTCTACTTAACTCAGCTAGCTTACTGGTCCTTGGACTAATTTTTGTCAACAGCTAGATTTGCCTTTTGAAATCAGAATCAATCTCAGTCTCTCTCTCTCTCTCTCTCTCTCTCTCTCTCTCTCTCTCTCTCTCTCTCTCACACACACACACACACACACACACACACACACACACACACACACACACACCAGTCTTTTTAGTGTCTTGCTATTGCTCCTTTGTAATGTGAGCATGTAAAATGTCAATAAAACACATGTGTAGCCAGGCGGTGGTGCCACGCACCTTTAATCCCAGCGCTTGGGTGGCAGAAGCAGGCCAATTGCTGTGAGTTTGAGGCTAGCCTGGTCTACAAAGCAGGTCCAGGACAGCCAAGGCTTGAAAAACAAAACAAAACAAACAAAAACCTAGAACACATGTATAGAGGCTGGAGCAACAGCTTAGTTGCTAAGAGGGTTTGCTGCTGTTGCAGATGAGCTGGGTACACTGTAAGCTTTTTTTGTTTGTTTTTAGTTTTGCTTGGTTTTTTAAAGAAATCTTTTTTAATGAGGCAAGAGAGAAGGGGCACTGGTTAAAAGCACTTAGTGATCTTGCAGAAGAACTAGGTTCAGTTTCTAGCATCCACATGGTGACTCCCAACCCTTATCACTCCAGTTCCAGGGGATCTAACTCTCTCTTGGCTTCTGTGGGCTCCAGGCATGCATGTGGTACATAGACATTCATGGAAACAAAACACCTGTACACATAAAAACATCTGTTTTAGAGAAGAGAAAAATATTTTCTCCCATGTGTTGGTTTATATTTAATGCTGATATGGCCATTTTGTCCATATAAATGGAGTTTAGATGTGTGTACCAATAGAAATATAGCTGGTACTTTGAACATTTGCCCCTTGAAATACAAGGAACCAAGAAAACTGGTGATGATGCCAGGAGTTATCAAGGCCTTGTTCCTTTTGGGTACAGAGGATGTTTTGTTTTCTTTTTTGAGACAGGGTTTCGCTATAATCCTGGCTGTCCTGGAACTCAGATACTCCTACTGAGATTAAAGGTGTATGCTGCCGCCATCACCTAGCATATGGACATTTTTATAAAAACTACCTTTAATTAAAGACAGTCATCTGAAGTTTAAAGTCTTCATCTCCGTGTCAAGTACCCTACAGGACTGGGGCTACAGAGTGAGGAAGAGTATCTTCCAATAGCTCATTGTCCGTCTATAGGCAAATCCAGCAATAAAAGCAATTGACTATAGTAATGTACATGCATGACAAGTTCCCAAAGAAGAGACATCCTCATCTGAGTTGTGATAAGGAAAAAAGACCATAGGGGGACAAAAATCCAGGCAAAATAGTTAGCTATTTCTAACAGTTTCTAATTGACTTAGGACCTCTACTACACACCAAAATTTGAATTAAACATTAGGAGGCAACATTTATTTGTAGGGCAAATGGGTTTATTTAGCTCATTATTAGTTACTGATTTGATCATATATAATATGCTTGTGTGGGTTTTGTTTTTCTTCTATATTAGTTGGTGAGGATAGCCAAGGTCCTGGGAACAGAAGACTTATATGACTATATTGACAAGTACAACATTGAATTAGATCCACGTTTCAACGATATCTTGGGCAGGTAAGTCACACACAGAGACGCACACACCAAGGGGGGAAAAATCTGTGTGGTTTTGGCATTTTGGATCCTGGGAATTGTCTTGTTCACTTTGCCAAAAATGCTACGGTCTGGTGCTACCAGATGCTGTCTGAGCACACTTGGTAACATCATATTGAATAACCATCTATCCAAATTCACATAGGAAAATCTTGAGTCTAAAGAGAATAGTAAAATGGTTCCCGTGCAGGGAATTTAAGTAAATGTAGGGTCTAAGTAGAAGAATACAGTTGGATCAAACATCAGAATTTTTCCTGATACAGTTCGTGTCTTCTTAAATGGCAGGACTTTCTAGAGAAGGAAGTAGGCTGGTCTGCTGCCAGCTGCCAGTCAGTGCTGACGGGAAAGAATAGGAAGACACTGGCCACCTCAGAGCAGGAAATAAACTTTCTGATGCAAGGGCATTTATTTGTGTGCCAAGTGGCAGAATTGGCAAGGATGAAGATGGGTGAAGAGCCCTGGCCAGCTAGGCCACCTGCAACCTAACAGTCACCTGAAGTGTGTTTCTTCAAAGGGGAAAACCCAGGTTTCTCCTTGGTGCAACGCTGTCATTTCCAGTTGCCAGCTACTTCTGTCTGTGTAGCACAGTGCTGTACAAGACTGTCCCTTGGATTTTGGCGCTCTTTGCTGTTTGCTACACTTCTGTACCCTATGGTGCATTTCTTATTTCTAATTTTGCCTTATAGACACTCTCGTAAGCGATGGGAACGCTTTGTACACAGTGAAAACCAGCACCTTGTCAGCCCTGAGGCCTTGGATTTTCTGGACAAGCTGCTGCGATATGACCACCAGTCACGGCTCACTGCAAGAGAGGCCATGGAGCACCCTTACTTCTGTGAGTCCACTTGTGAAGTCCTTTACTGCCCAGCACACTGTATGAGGCTGGCGATGATTTATATTGGAAACAAGTTTCTGAGCCAAGTGTAACAGATCAGATCTGGGATTCGGCTCCTGTTAGTCTACCAAGAAATTACTTCACCCGTTATGAGCCTCATTTTCTTAAGATGAGGCACTGACAGCAGTTGCCATGGAAAGAGCGCTGGGAATATAGGCAGTGCCAGAACACTTACCTAGTGTGTGTTAGGCTTTCAGTTTAACCTACAGTTCTACTGAAGAAAAGAAAAAGTACATGATAATGCTTTAATGAAGTGTCATCATCTTCTAGACATGCTGGTTTGTGTGTGCCAACCCTGTGCTTGGGAGACCTAGACAGGATACCACAAGTTCAAGTCAGACTGGGCTACATAGTAACTTCCAAGCCAGGCTGGTTATAAAGTAAGAATCTATCCAAAACAGAAAAAGAAGAAGCTATAGCAGAAATTTTTGTCTTCAGACACTTACCAATTCCCAGTGGCTGGTTTGACCTAGTTGAATAAAATAGGTCTTAATATGTTCTAGCTGTACTAATCATTCATTGGAGAGAGCCAGTGAGGTTTACAAGCCTTACTGTTTGGTTTGTTGTTGTTGTTGTTGTTTGGTTTTTCAAGACAGGGTCTCTCTGTGTAGCCTTGGCTGTCCTGAAGTTGCTTTGTAGACCAGGCTGACCTCGAACTCAAAACGATCCAGCTGCCTCTGCCTCCCGAGTGCTAGGATTAAAGGCGTGCGCCACTACCACCTGGCTAAGCCTTACTGTTACATAAACCCTACTGTTGTATATACAGTTATGGTATGTGGCCAACTGTGCTTTTGTGAGTGAAATGATACTCCCACTCACTTTAGTCTTGCAATGCTATTTATTTGTACTTTTGGATTGTTCCCCGAAGAATAATGCAATGATTTTCCAATTAGTCTGATCGCCTGTTGCCCAGGCTTCTATCACTGAAATTCATAAGCTGATTGGAGTGAAAAGCATATAGTCTGTGGTTATAGCGCTATCCTGCACAGACAAATAGCTTTGGACCACTCAGTCTCCTGCTCTTGACCAATTCACTGATAATAGATTGCTGTCTTGACCAGGTTATATTGGATTGTCTCCCTTAAACATTCATTTAACCATCTTCATTTTTTATTAGCTCTATAATGGATATTTATTCATCATCCTACCATTACATTCACACTTGGTTAACCTCAGTTGTACAGGGCAGGTGATTTTTATGTTCTAGGAGTGATACAGAGTATAAATTAAAGGCAAAGATTGAAGGTAGCTGCTCTTAACTTCTCCCCAGTTAGTTTAGAGCATCAAGCAGTTTAGAGCATCAAGCAGAACAGATCCTAACCTTACTCTCTGTTTTCTAGACACTGTTGTGAAGGACCAGGCTCGCATGAGTTCGTCTAGCATGGCAGGGGGCAGTACACCTGTCAGCAGCGCCAATATGATGTCAGGTTGGTGACTGACTCTAGAAAGAAAAAAGCTACTGTTCTTAGTTTCACTTCCCTCTTTATGCCTGATTTCTTGTATGCCTTTTCTTCTCTGTAAAATGTTGGGTGTGATTACAGGTGAGAACATTGGCATGTTTCTGTGTGGAAACCAGAGGTCATCCTCAGATGAGGTTTTTCACTTTGTTTCATTGTTATTTTATGTGTATGTGTGTTTACCTAAGTGTATGTGTGCACACCCCAAGCCACAGGCTTTCTCCCTGGATCTGTGCCTTCCCCCTCCCTACCCCAGGTTTACATGGGTGCTGGGGATCAGCAGTTGGTCAGTGGGTATATATAATCTGTGCTGCTAAAAGCCCCATGTATACTTTCAGTAACACTGTCTTGTAAGATGTCAACAGTGTCTCCCCTTCAAAATTCTAGTATTCCTACAGAAAATTTCTTGCAGAGACTCTATGAAGAGCAACAAGATATCTGTCTGTCTGTTGTGATTGGTTTTATGAAACAGGTTCTTGTATACCTCAAAAATATTTTTTCAACCCTTTGTATTTTGAACCATATACAGTAATCTCCCATATTCATGATTCCAAAAGTATTATTTGTCTGGAGTCTGTTGAGAGAAAACATATTTATACAACCTTTGTTATGGTTTTTCTTTGTTTATTATAACTAGTCCATGACTGTGCCTAATTTATACCTTAATCTTTATTGTAAGTATATGTATGTAGAAAAACAGACTATACATATATATAGTGTTGGGTACTACTCGCAGCTTCAGGCACTCTGAAGACATACCCCACAGAAGGAGGGGTGGTCCTTGTATTTGCAGAGAGTGTGTATGAGAAACAACTGGCTAATTGAGGGCAAACTGACATGTAATTATGATGGAAATGAAGAAGAAATCAAATGGAAATAAAATTCCTAAGCGTAGTTACCACTTAGAGCCAAGAATGTACCTTTTGTCTACTAAGTGGCCATTGTAGTTTGATAGTTGGTATCAAACTATAGCTATCTAGTAAAAGTATTACAGCTATTTAGTACAAGTAGTGTTGAGTCCCTGTCTTTGTAGCAGCATTTCAAATGCGTGCTCATCACCTGCCTAGCCAGAAGTCACCCTTTGAGAAAGTTGGGTGTGGAGCTTAGCTTCTGGGCAGTGCTGCCCTAGACAGGCTATCAATGGTATCTGTTCACAATTGTCAGTTAATTAGAATTTATAACTTTTAACTTGGATTTGTATAGACTAAACTCTGAAGTGTGCAAAACTGTGGCCAAGAAAGTTATAAAGAATTGTCATTGTGCTTGGCATGGTGGCACACGCCTTTAATCCAGCACTCTGGAGGCAGAGGTTATCAGGATTGCTGTGAGTTTGAGGGCAGTCTGGTCTAGAAAGTCCAGGACAGCCAAGACTACACAGAGAAACCCTGTCTCAAAAAACCAAAACAACAACAAAAAAAAATGTCGTTGTTAACTTTTGGGGAAAATAATACAGCAAATTTGGTAGCTATGATTGGTGTACTTGGTGTCTCTGGTTTACTGACGGCTCTCTTTTTTCAGGGATTACTTCAGTGCCAACCCCTTCACCCCTTGGACCTCTGGCAGGCTCACCAGTGATAGCTGCTGCCAACTCACTTGGGATACCTGTTCCAGCTGCCGCTGGCGCTCAGCAGTAATGACCCCATCTATCTCCTGATGCCTGAGCAGAGGTGGGGGAAGTCCACCCTCTCCTTGATGCAGCTTGCGCCTGGTTGGGAGGGGTGAGAACACTTCAGAAGCACCGCGTCTGAACCGTTGCTTGTGGATTTAGTAGTTGAGTCATAAAAAAAATTATAATAGGCTGATTTTCTTTCTTTTCTTTTTTTTCTTTTTTTTTTTTTTTTTTTTTTTTTTTTTCTCCTTTTTTTTTTTTTTTTAAACTTGGAATTTCATAACTCAGGGGATTCCCTGAAAAAATTATCTGCAGGTGGAATATTTCATGGACAAAATTTTTTCTCCCCTTCCAAATTCAGTTCTATACCACTAAAGAACAGAGATAAACTGGCCTCAGTCCGCTGCTGCATCTGGGCGGAGCTTTTCCCCCTCTTCCCATATTGCTCTCCACATTCTACATCCGGAGTTGTATCTCATGCTCTTCTCCAGAGCTGGTAAACGGAGCTTATCGAGGGAGATGGGGAGGGTGACAGGGAGGACCAGGCCATCGTGAACACGGCTCTGCTGGCCACTTGCTCACCTCTCCAGGACTGCGTCCGTGGCTTAGTCCGGCTCTGGGTGGAGGTGAATCTGTCTTAGTCACATCAAGATGTTAAAAGTCTACCCAACTTGCGAACAGATCCAAAGGCTTCTTTTTGAATGAATCATGTCTTACTGACGACCTAACCCTCAATCAATTTAAGTTGAGTTTAGTTTAGATTTGTGATACTCTCTGTTCCTGGCTCCTGCCTTGGTCTTTCCCTTTTCATCTCCTGACATGCTGTACTTAATAGCTGGTAGGAGACGGAAGGCAAAATCTTTTTCATTTTCCATGACTTGGCCATTTTGAAGACAGTTAGTTACTGAACATAATTTATTGCTTTTAAAAAAAGAAATATCCATATAAATTTCATGCTAGCACTCTGAAGAGCTAACGGGTGATGTGGCCACACTGGGTTCATTTTAAGCTTTGTACCTTTCCCCTTTTTTCAAATGCCATCTGTGAGGAAACCTGCCCTCAGAGTTGTAAGTGTATCTGAGAGGCAGGGCAGAGCCACTATCTCCAGTGAACCAGAATTGGTAGACCTGTAATTGTGGGAAACTATCACTTCTCTTGTTACGGCCCTGCCATCCCTTGCTGTGTGTATATATATAATACTTTGTCCTTCATATGTGAAAGATCCAGTGTTGGAATTCTTTGGTGTAAATAAACGTTTGGTTTTATTTATCAAGGTTAGATTTAAGTTCCCTGTGTAAAGGTCTCGCTGGGTGGGTGTCTCACATTCAAACCTGAGGGGACTACAGCCCATACCATGGAAGCTTCCCAAGGCCCTCACTTTTATACACCCCCTCGTTCGACCCATGGTACTGGGCAGGGCAGAGAGGCCTTAAAAAAGCACCACAAGCCAAAGCGTCTCTGGGGATTAAGGATCCTTTGCCATAAAACTCATTCTGTGTCTCAGCATTGCAGGGATTGGGGATAGGAAAAGTCGCCAGTTTTGTGTGTTTGTATGTGTATAAAGTGGACTTTCCACTGTAATCCAACCACCTAAGTTTATCAGGTGCTTCACTGAGGAAGCCTAGTTTTTTAAGCACAATAGCAAAACATCAGCTCTGTATTTTCTCCTGTTATTTCATTACAGTAGCTGCCTGTGGGGACTAGGAAAAAAAAAATCTTCCAACATATTTTAAGGCCTAAAATCTTAGTTCCCCATTCTCCTACCTTTATAGATTCATAAGCCTTTCTCACCTGGCATCATAGGTAAAATCATAATTGTTTGGGGAGTTGAATTTAAGTAACTTACCTAACTTTGTAACCCATCTTGGCTTTAGTAACTTTTCTCAAGGTGGTGGCTTTAGCGGAAGTAATGATGAAGTAGAGGACGCTGATGCCTTTCCTAACGTTTCTCAGCCGTAGGGAGAGCTAAACAGAAACCTTCTGACTGCAGAGTGATTTTCTTCCTTTTGGCCACTTGCAGTGACTAGTTATTGTACTTGATTCTCGTATGCCCTAGCGTGCCGTGAGGGTTACCATGTTGGAGTTGAGCAGAGCTGAAAGCACCAGGTGTGCCAGAGATGCGGTTTGTGATTATGTCTGCACTGGATCGTGATTTGACCAAGACACTTAGACTGAGGCGGAGAAGAAGGTTGTAGGTCAGGACTCCACACCCTGCTTACAGCTCAGAAATGCAGGTGTGTCTAAGGCTGTGTGGGCAGCTGTAGACAGATGGGCCTCTTCACAGTCACCAGATCTGTGCAAGAGCTGAGGGTGAATGCAGAGGACTCTGAAGTGCCACCTAAGGGCCTTTTAACAGATAGAATTTTAAAAGAAACAAGGAGTCACTGCACAAATGTGGAGAGTTTTAAAAGACCTGAATGGGTCGGGGGCAGGGAGGGTCAGGGTTTGCAGAGTAACAACTTCTGTGTTGTAAATTACCTCATCTGTACACCTTGTATTGGGACACTATTTCTCAGCACTTCTATGTCTGCATTGCTTAGATGGCGGGAAATGGATGCCAATATAAAACAGCTATGTTGGCAGTTAGTCTGAAAGTATTTTTTAACTTTGTTTTGAAGTGTGCCCTTCCCCTCTTTAAGTTTAAAGTCAGAATTCCCCTCTTGGGTTTATTGGTTGTGATTGTATTGTAATTGGTATGACTAAGACATAACTGTGCTGGGAAGAAGTTGTGCCATGAAGGTCTTTAATTTTTTTTTTTTTTTTAAATAAAAACGTTTAAATAAATGAAATGTCCCTGCAGCCTGAGCAATATGCTTCTCCAACCGACACCGTGTTTAATAAAGGATGTCATAGTTTTCGTGTAATTTGAACTTAATTCTGGGTTGGTGGAGATGTTAGGTGGGAGAAACCGATATTGTTAGAGGAACTCTGAAGTCTGAGAGTTTGGACATTGAAGTACAGTGGAAGGGAACATGGTGGTCCTCTTTCGTTTTTGCCCTATTTTTTATTACTAGTCACATCACATAATTTCTGAGTTAGTCTCGTCTGTTATGGGATTAAAGCAAGAATACATTTATGTCAGGTACCTGACTCTTACCTAGTTCCTCTGGGCCGCTGATTATGGAAGGCTAGTCCTTGGTCTTCACTTGTCATCAATTCACAGTGCTTTCTGTCTGAGGCCTTGCTCACCTCTAACGCTGATTTTTTTAGAACTGAGTGGTACTAAATGTAAAAAGTAAAAAAAAAAAAAAAAAAAAAAAGCCTATGAGAACAGCTTGTTTTAGGGGACAGGTTTTTTTTATGAACAGTGTTACAATCCCTGTGGACAGTCAGCCTTGTAGATATCCCAGCTGTTTTGCAGTCTTAAGAGGCCTGGACTATGGATGTGCTGGTGAGCTTGTGGGAGTGTGCTAGGCAGCTTAAATATGTGCCTCCAACAGATAATGACTTCCTCAGCAGTACCTAGAGTAAAGTCTACACAGACTTTGGCTTCTCGCTGGAGAATGCTGGTATCCTAAATGTCTCGTTTGCCTTAAATGTTCCCTGCATTACACTCCAGCTTGTTGGAATTGAGATTACTGGGGACTGAGAAGTTAGGTTTGGATACAAGAACCTATCATGTAATATAATTAAAATTGATGATTTGAGCAAATCTGTCTACAAATTTTTACCAGCAGGTTTTCTGCCCTGCTTAGACATGGGTGTGAGTGAATCTTCACAGTCAGATCCTTGCCTGCCTTCCTGATGGTGTTTCTCCCCTTCCTGTTGTAGGTGGTGTATAGAGGCTGATTTCTAGAACCATTTCTCCCTTCTGTTGTTGTTTTGGTTTTCTGAGACTGAGTTTCTCTGTGTAACAATGTGGTTGCCCTGGAACTCACTTTGTAGGCCAGGCTGGCCTCAAACTAAGAGATCCTCTGCCTCCTCCTGAGTGCTGGGATTAAAAAAGACGTGCACCACACTGCCAACCCTAAAACTATTTCTTGGTTAAGGAAGAAATTATTCAGAAATCTTTGGAATGACAGTCACTTTTTTAACTCAGAAAGGTCTGAAAACTTGAATCCTCATCTACCTATCTGAAGTTTTCTCTCTTTGCTTCTCCTGTAGTCTTTCTTTCTCTCATGCCACTTGAATTTTCGAATTTTCCTTGTGTTGTTTTGTTGATGTAATTGTCAGTTCCTCACACTTTCTTCTGTAAGACTGAAATAAGGGGGCTGGAGTGATGGCTCAGTGGTTAAGAGCACTGCCTGCTCTAACAAAGGTCCTGAGTTCAATTCCCAGCGACTACATGGTGGCTCACAACCATCTATAATGTGGTCTGATGCTTTCTTCTGGCCTGCAGGTATACATGCAGGCAGAGCACTGTATGCATAATAAATAAATCTTATAAGGAAAAAAAAAAGCCAGGTGCTATTGGCACAGGCCTTTAATCCCAACACAGAGAAACCCTGGTGTGTGTGTGTGTTTGTGTTGGGGGTGGGGAGAGATGTAAGGCTGAAGTAAAAAATAGCCAAGTGTAAGTGCCCCCTGAAGTTTTAGGCTGTAGTAGACTTGGATCTGGTGGTGGCTTCTTTTTTTGTTTTCTTTTTGTTTTTTCGAGACAGGGTTTCTCTCTGTAGCCCTGGCTGTCCTCTTTGTAGACCAGGCTGGCCTCGAACTCACAGCGATCTGCCTACCTCTGCCTCCCGAGTGCTGGGATCACACATGTGCACCACCGTACCTAGCTCCATGGTGCCTTCTTATCTATGTAGTTGTATCAGATGTATAAAACCATTTCTAGAAAGACTTAGAGCTCTGAAAAATCTGTGTTTTGAGAAGGTGGCAGCAATATCTTCACTAGAAAGAAAGTTAAGCTAGGCAGGTTTCCACCAGCTCACTCAGCTCTCTAATTTTCCCAAAACCCAGGACTGCCCTTTTTTGTCCCTTCCACGGTTTCCTCTGACTTTCGGTTGTTGACTGTAGTCAGTAGGGATTCCTGACCACAGTGAAGTAACCCTTGCCCTGAGCCCTCCACAAAGGCTCTTCCAGAATGGCCAGTCCATGTCTTACAGGAATGACTGCAGAGATTGAGGGTCTTTCAGTAGGCAGCATTTTTGTCTCAGTGGCTCCTCTAAAGAAAAGGAAGAGAGAAGGGAATAACAGTAGGTTCCTAAAACTGCCCCGTGAGTCTGACTCTCACTGTACATAAAACATTCATAACAGAAACCTGGGAAGTGGGTGTTGAACGTCCAATGAAAAGGCCTAAACCTCTCAGGGAGTCAGTCCAGGCTGACCTTGAACTCTTACCTTCTTGCTTCTACCCGAAGTGCTGGTGTTCACCCCCTCCTCTTCCCCTCTCTCCTGTTCTGTGTACCCATACCTTTCCTTTCCCTGCTCCCCAACAGGGATTCATCCAGCTTCTCTCGTGCTTGACTATCTTCCCAACGTTTATATATTTTAAATACTTACCATATTTTTCTGACCACAAGATGCACCTCTACCCCCAAAAAGTGAGGGGGAAATTAGGATGTGTCTATGGCACGATTGCTGTTTTTACTGTTTTTCTTGTCTTCCTGCTCTAAAAACTGGGTGGGTATTACGGTCAGGTACATCTTATAGTCCAAAAAATACAGTATTTTTGCTGCTTTTTTTTTTTTTTTTTTTTTTTAAAGATAGCGTCTCATTCTATAGCCCAGGTTAGTCTGGAACTTAATATGTAGCACAGACAGACCTTGAGATGACAGTTGTATGCCCTCTACCTGTCCTGGGTGTATTACTGTATGAGATGCCATTCAACAAATTTCATAAACCTGGTCCTATCCTAAACAACTTGGTGCGAGAGATTAGATCCAAGTTGTGTAGAAATGTCAACTAGGAAGTCGAGAATCAAGGTTATACATGTGGAATAATTCCAACTGGTCTGTTTTTTAATTTCCTAGAAAATATTTGAGATTGAAGCTCATTATTGAAGCCCAGCATTCATAAGGCTCTGGATTCTAACAAATAAGTCAAGTGGTTAATTATGTAGGAAAATTAAAGATTTCCAGTGAACATGGCAGACAGGACCAATTTTTGTAGGCACTCACTACTCCAAATACATATAGTGTACAGATAACACAGTTTACTTTAAAAAAATAGAGGGCCCATATTAAAGAAGGGAAATTCTTTCCACTTTTCAAAGGAAGATAGAATTTCCCCTAAAGAACAAGTACATATGCAAGACTAGCCACAGGTAAGCCTCAGGGATAGAGGAAGACAGACCGAACCCCCCCCCCCCCACCACCTTGGGGCCTTTGAAGGTAGAAGCCGAAGCAGTTCCTTGATACTTGAGAGGTTGCCTCTGGGGAAACATCTGGAAGAAAACATAGTATTAGCTATAATCGCCTTTGGAAAACGGGGTTACAATAGCACAGGAAAACCTGCTAGGAAAAAAACCTATAAACTGTTGTGTGGCTTCTCCGTGTTTCCTGAGTGGTGTGTATAGTTTGGCTGTGCTTTCAAGGAGTCCCCGAGCCCTTTCTGCTTCATCCTAAGCGACTGTCTGTCTCTTGCTTTTGCTCCACTTCATAGTCTTGCACCCACAGAACGTTCTAGGGCAGTTGGTCTTGACTAGGTTCAGCCAAGCAGCAGTGCGTCGGGGTAGCCTCGGCCGAGTCAGGTTCACATTTGTTCCAAGTGGTTCCTTCTGAGTCTGAAACTAGCCACCCAGGACGCGTTCTCCGTGGTATACTGCAGAGGCACAGAGGCCAGATGAAGGTGTTGGCCACAAGTCATCAAGCTCATCGTCGGTGAGACATGGATGTATACATCTCATGTTGAGAACTATTGGAAGTAATAAGGGAGAGAAGATGGCACAAGGCAGTGGGGCCGTCAACCATGCAATCTCTGCAGGAGCGTAAAGCCCTTTATATAGCCTGACTACAGCAAAGTGAGCATTGTGAGTGAGCCTAATCATTTGAAGTATACTAAATCATATGTAAGTTGCATCTGTAGTCATCCCTTTGTATCCGTGAAGAATTGGTTCTAGAATACCCCCCCACCCACCCACACCCCTGAACCCAGAATCTACCTAACCTTGAGTTCCTTATGTAAAATGGCATTGTAGGTAATCTCGTACATTTCCCACATACTTGTAAGTTACCTCTGTATAATGTTTAAATACCATGTAAATGTCATTTGGATAATTATTGTACTCTTTTGTTTTTTGAGACAGGGTTTCTCAGTGTAGCCCTAGCTGTCCTGGACTCACTCTGTAGATGAGGCTGGAACTCACAGAGCTCCACCTGCCTCCTGAGTGCATTAAAGACGGGCACCACCAGCACCCGGCAGCTGTACTCTGATTTAGGGGGGAAAATGACAGAAGTTCAATCCAAAGCTAATATTTTTCTTTAAGGAGATTTTTGGTTCTCAATTGAGTGGATACAGAACAATTAGAGAGAACCATTATATCTGTGTTTATCACAGAAATCTTGTGCTTTTTGTTCATTTTTTAAAAGGTTTATTCAGCGAGCATGGGTGACACACACCTTTAATCCCAGCACTTGGGAGGTAGAGGCAGGCGGATCTCTGTGAGTTCAAGGCCAGCCTGGTCTACAAAGTGAGTCTAGGACAGCCAAGGCTACACAGAGAACCCTGTCTTGTGGGGGGGGGGCGTTATTCAGGATGGAGAGATGGATCAGAGTATTAGCACGGGCTGCTCTTCCAAAGGTCTTGAGTTCAATTCCCAGCAACCACATGGTAGCTCATAACCATCTATAATGAAATGCGGTGCCCTCTTCTGGTATGTAGGGACATGCAGGCAGAGCACTGTGTATATAATAAATAAATCTTTTTTTCTTACTATATGTTTGTGTGTGGATATATGCACATAAATGTGAGTACCTGCAGAGGCTTCAGATCCTCTGGAGCCGCAGGCGTTTTTGAGCCACCACTGTGAATGCTGGGACTTGAACTCAAGTCCTCTAGAAGAGCTGTATGGAAGCTCTTAACCATTGAGCCATCTTCAGACTTTTGTTTGTTTATTTTTTGGCAGGGTCGCAACCCTTGGAGCAATCCTGCATCAGCCTCCTGGGTGCAAGGATTCCAAGTGTGCGCCTCCGCACGTGACGTAATTCTTGTTTTTCAAGAGTTGAAATCATTCCAAGTTTGAGGCCTCCTGGCCAGAACAACATAGCCCTGCTGCACAGGGTACCTGCAGCCTAGGGGTCTTATGTTTACTGGGGAAGTAGCTACATGCATTTCCACTTTATAATTGTTAGTTACATAATGCATTATAGTTGGCAAAATTATGAGGTTCAAATGTTAAGATGGGAAAACCAACGAAAAGTAACCAGCTCTAAGAATGGGAAGAAGTTAATCAATTCTTATTTGGGTTGGTTTGGGTTTTTTCATTTGTTGGTTTGTTTTGTTTGTTTTTTAATTGTTATCAATAGTAGAACTATGTATGTGTAACACTGTATAACTCTGGTTAAAACATAAACTAAATTTTAATAAATGGATATTTATTTTTAAATACATTCTTTCCCACCATTCCAACTGCCAAAATTCCTTGTTCAGGCCACCATCCTAGTTGTCACAGCAGCTGACAGTGTTTTTACACTGTCCTGTTTCTTGATTTCAGGTTTGCCCTAAACTTTCCAGTCAGAAGACTCATTCAGAAACATGTCTCTTGCTTTCAAGACTTATCAGAGCTTCCCAGTTGCAGAGTCTGCTATCTCCCAGTATAATCTTCCCCCTTTTGTATACACTTTCCCCAATTGAAGGGTGGGAGGGATGACCAGCTTTCTCTTCTAGGACGTACGTGATTGTAGGAACACGAGAAGTCTTCTGGAGAGCAGAGATCCAAGGTAAAAGAAAGACACGCATGATGTAGAAACAGCCAGTGATTGACTAATGTGAGCACAGGTGAAAGATGGCAGGAGGAGGGCCCTGGCACTGCAAGGGTTAGCCCTCTACTGATGTTTTCACTACAAACCAAAAACAGAATGTCTGTTAAAATTCTAAAGGAGCAGCCACTACTGTGAGGTGAAGGTCACTGTCCCCTGTCCCTCCACACAAAAGCCCAAAGTTGGAAGGTAGGAAGAAAACAAAACCACCCCTCAGCAGGGATAGAAATGCATACCGGGTCTAGAGCGCCAGCTGCAGAAGGGCATGAGCGCTAAGAAGGCCACACCTCAGGTACCAGCGGCAAAGTGGCTGAAGAGGACAGGTGGCTTCAGGACAGTGCTCTAGACCCAGTCAGTGCTAAGCAAATGGTAGTGGAATGTTTCATACTAAAGAGCCTCTGAGCTGGCCTGGTGGTGCACGCCTTTAATCCTAGCACTTGGGAGGCGCAGGCAGGCGGATTGCTGTGAGCTGAAGGCCAGCCTGGTCTATAGAGTGAGACCCTGTCGAGGGCGGGGGGGGGGGGGGGGGGCAAAAACAAAAAATAACCTCTGAAGAAGATGTCCACAGGAGCCTGAAGGGCATAGTAAGAACACTGCATGTCATGTCAGTGATGTCAGAATTTGAAGCTGCTTGTACATGGGGTTTGTTTGACCTTAGTAGCAACAATAAACTGACCTGCCCCATCTCAACTCGAGCACTAAAGGCCTAGCTGAAGGAAAAGTGTGCCTAACTGCATACCTGAAAGCCTTCCGCTGCCCTACATGAGATGGCCAACTTCCGCGAACACTGTCTAGACAGTACTATGTGATGCACTTCCAAGAGCCAGTCTTGGACAAGTTAGACTGATGTGGCACGCTGGAGCTATCAAATAATGGATGAAAGGGTGATAACGTAGTGGAATTAACAAAAACCAGCTTGCAAGACCAAAGGTTAGAGGCTGGGTTGCAGTGTAACTCAGCGGTAGTAACCCCTCCCCCAATTTCTAACTACCTGAACACCTGCCTACCTGTTTTTTTTTTTTTTCCTGCCTACCTGTTTTAATTGAGAATCCCTGATTGATTTATTTTGCCAATAAAGACTCAGCAGCCAGATGCTGTGGCGAAAAACCTGCTAGCTCAGAGAGACAGAGAAAGCATCCAGCTGACTTTTCTCAGCTCTCGTCCTGATGGGAAAGGCCTGAAAAACCAAAGGCGGAGGAGCTCAGGAGCTAGAGAGCTGTGAGTCAAAGAGCCAAAGCCTCAAGCTAAAGTACCAAGGACCCCTGTCCTACTCAACTCAAAGTCCCTCCTCCCTGTTAGTCCTTGTCAGCTGGTTTTCTGCTTCACCTCTTGACGTAGGGTTAACTTTATTTAATCCTGTATACAGTTAGGTCTCGGATCAAAGGTGTGTTAGGGCTCAGCCACAAGAAACTGGGATTTACAGTTCAATCTCAGGGATCACAATGGGATCAACGACGTTCACAATCTCAGGGATCCCATTGAGATCAAATATCCTGCAACAGGTAAGATGGCTCATCAGGTAAAGGCATCCCCAGGGCTCAGAGTAGAAAGAACCAGTTCCACTCAGTGTCTGACCTGCATATAAATAGAATCATCAGACTAAAAAGGAAAGAAAATGGGGGCATTGAGATGGTCCAGCCTGTAAAGTGCATGCTGAGCTGAGCGAGGCTAGTAGCCAGTTTGATTCCCTGGATCCGCATAGAGGAGAGAACGTTACAGATTATCATCTGACCTCCATATTCTTGTGCCCACACGCCCTACACGCAGTAACACGCCAGATGAGGTCGCACAAGCCTTTAATTTTAGTACCTGGGAGGCAGAAGCAGGTAAAACTGTCAGAGCTACACAGTGAGATCCTGTCTCAATAAAATGAATACTAAGGGGCGGAGGGGATGTTCAGTGTTTAGCACTTGCTGCTCCTGCAGAGGACCCTGTTGATTTCCAGCATCCACATGGAAGCTAGCAACTTCAGTTCCAGATCAGAGACCCTCTTCTAGTCTCTGAGGACTCCTAAACACATATAGTGTACATAACATGCAGGCAACACACATAAATGAATAAATTGCAAAAACACTACGAGGCATTTAGAGAGCAGTAAAGAGAATAAATCCATATATAGATAGCACTAGGTATATCACACTTAAATTCCTGAGGAGAGTCTTTCCTAATTTAGAACATGATAGCAAGTGGCTTCACCTGCTGAGCCATCACCAGCCCTCCTTCCTCTCCAGGAGGAAACAATTGTTCCACTCAGAAAATATATAAGTCACTATGTGCAGCTATGTGCATTTAACCATCTTTCCCTTTCCCTCCCTGAGAGCCAGCCACTTTCTTGTTTTACAGTGGCGGGGAGGGGGGGCTGGCCTTAGCCTCTGAAGGACTACGAAGTTTGGCTGTTGTTTTATGGTACTAGGGAGGAGAGGAATCGTTGACTGATCACCACTAAAGGCAAGGATCCAGAACCAGTTGCCTCACTGCCCCACACAGTCATCCATACTATGACCCAAATAACTTAAGCAGGTTATTCCCAGGTGGAATGACCTCATTCTTTGTATTTCCAAGTGGGATGACTTAATTCTCTAAAAGCACAAAGCATCCTTTATCCTCAGTGATACAAAATAAAGGGTTGGACCCAAATGTCCATGTATTTGTAATAGAATCAAATCTAGGGCCTTGGTATGTTCCAGAACTGAGCTACATCTCCAGCCTTGGGTGTCAAAATGCATAGTCACCGAATTATGCAATCCATAGAAATGTAGTAAATGCAATACTTTAGGTTTCTAGGAAGTTTTGTATAGATTAGGGGACCAGCAATGTAGCTCAGTTGTTACAGTGCTTGCTTAGCATGGATGAAGTCTTGAGTTTTAAGTTCTAGCACTCAGCATCAAAAATTCAAGGTCATCTTCAGTTAGCAGCCTGTTCAAGGCCAGCATGTCTCCAAATTTAAGAAAAGCAGGCAGGGCCTGTGCACACCTTTAGTCCCAGCATTTGGGAGGCAGAGGCACTGTGAGTTTGAGGCCAGCCTGGTCTACAAAGCGAGTCTAGGACAGCCAAGGCTACACAGAGAAACCCTGTCTCAAAAAACAAAACCAAAGAAAAAAAGAAAAGCAGGCAGAGAAATGGCTCGGTGGGTAAGGTGGCTTACCAGTAAAGTCTAATGGCCTGGGTTGGATTTGACTCCCGGGACTCATACATATGATGGGAGGAGAAAATCAACTGTGACCTTGTCTCCTGACTGCCACACACTCTTCATGGCATTCCTGTGCCCACACACACACACCAATTAACGAATTAGCAAACACAGACAGACACCTGACACATGGTCTCTAGGACTTTTAGAAAACACTGGAATGGGCCCTGCTAAAAAAAAAAAGAATGGCCCCACTGGGCGGTGGTGGCACACGCCTTTAATGCCAGCACTTGGGAGGTAGAGGCAGGCGGAGTTCGAGGCCAGCCTGGACTACAGAGCTAGTTCTAGGACAGCCAGAGGTGTTACACAGAAAAACTTTGTCTTGGGGGGGGGGGGGGCGGAAGAATGGCCCCAAAATGTCACCATGGCAAAACTGGGAGAGACTGCAGCATTTCCTATTGGCATTGTTGCAAACAACAAATATTTGCTGAGAGAATTGGTGTATCTATTGAGTGTATTAAGTACCCTAGGGCTCTTAAGAGCTGAGAGAGTTTCCTAAAAAAAGACTGAAGGAAATGATTAGACAAAGGAAGCCAGAGAGAAAGGAACCTGGTTTAGCTGCAGCGCCAACCCACTCCATATAAGGAGCTCACTTTGTGGAAACAATGATAACCTGATCTGCTAGGCCCAGGCCCTAGGAATTAATTCAAGGCTTAATGGGTATAGAAAAGTAGCCGGGTGTGGTGGCACACACCTTTAATCCCAGCACTCAGGAGGCAGAGGCAGGTGGATCACTGTGAGTTTAAGGCCAGCCTGGTCTACAAAGTGAGTCCAGGACAGCCAAGGCTACACAGAGAACCCTTGTCTCGAAAAACCTAAAAAAAAAAAATAATAATAATAATAAAGCCGGGCGTGGTGAAGCACGCCTTTAATCCCAGCACTCAGGAGGCAGAGGCAGGTGGATCGCTGTGAGTTCGAGGCCAGCCTAGTCTACAAAGTGAGTCCAGGATGGCCAAGGCTACACAGAGAAACCCTGTCTCGAAAAACAAAAACAAACACAAATAATAATAATAATAATAATAATAATAATAATAATAATAATAAAGAAAACGAAATAGGCCCCCCAGACTGACTGTAAAATGTGCTCATCAGTGCATGGAAGTATGGTGCCTTGGCTCCAAAGGAAATATTTCTATATTAAACTCAGTCTGGCCTCACGTGCCAAGTGCCCTGCCACTGAACCACAGCCTAGAAATGGGAGCAAAAAAGTGATCATTATAACCTGGGAAATTAGGAATAACATTTTCAAAAAAAATTCAAACTGCATCAGTTGAAATTATGAATTAAGTAATTTCAGAAAAAAAAATTTTTTTTGCTCATGAAAATTCCCCCAGGAAAGACCCTCTTTTTAAATTTGTGTGTGTCTGTGTGTCTGTTTGCATGAAGCCAGAGGACAATCTCAGTATCAGCCTTAGGAATACCCATCCTTTGGCCTAGAGTTTACCAGCTAGACCAGACTGGCTGACTAGGGTTCCTCTGGGAAGACCCTGTAGAAAGATCTTGCAGATTAAAAGTGTGAACCTTGGAAACTGGGCTAGAGAGAAAGTATACGAAAACAGGAGGAGCCAACATCTGTAGAAGAAAAACAAACAGTAACAGTGAGGCTGGAGGAGAAGTTCACCAAACAACTAGACTCATGGGAGCACCGGCGCTGCAGATCTGGGAGGCGAGGCAATCGCTGGAATTGACCTGTCTGAGGGGTGATCCTGGGGTGTCAATGAGCTTGGGTGTGAGTGTGTTTCTAGTTAGAAACCCCGCAGATGAGGAGGAGCTAAAGGTCTGGTTCCCTCCGGAGTATTCTGACCAAAGGATCACTGCTTCGCACAACTTAGCAAGAGAGCAGTTCCCCATAACCGTCTCCATGAACTGCGACCCTTCCCCGGGGTTGTGCAGACACAGCAGGCAGAGCTGCACGCGGCGACCCTGCTAAACCGGAGGTAAAGTTCTTCGTAAGCGAAGGTCCGCGCATGACTATGGAAGTTGGCAGTGTACAGGCTCGGGATTTCAGTATTGTATTTCCATAGCTACTTCACTGGCAAAATGTGGCACAAGCAAGCAAGCACGCACGTACCGGCGGATTCTCAGGAGGCCAGCTCCTGCACCGGCTCTTTCCGCTGTCAAGCCGCATGCGCGCGCCCCGACCCCGCCCATCCATCCCAAACACGGGTCACGCGGGGGCGTGGCCGTCTGCGCGCCTGCGCGCCGCAGGCCTACGGCGACCAGCCTTCCCCGGCCGACCTGTGCTTACGACCGCGGTGGGAGCCGCGTCTCAGGCTCCGCCGCCAGCCGGGGCTCGGGCTGGGGCCCGGGCCCCCGGGGATGGCCCTCCGGCCCTCACAGGGCGACGGCTCCGCCGGCCGCTGGGACCGAGGCGCGGGGAAGGCAGGTACGGAGGGCGGCGGGCTGGGGCGACGAGTGAGGGCCGCGCAGCCGGGCCTGAAAGGGGCGGCGGCGGATGAGGAACCGGGCCTCGCCCAGGTCGCCTCCTGCCACGTCCGCAGAGCCGACCGCCTGCGCGAGGCGCCTGCCGGAGCTCCGGCCTCCACTCTGCACCCGTGACCCTGAAATTCCCCTCTTCACGCACACACACAAACTCATGCAAAGTCGCCACTGTCCAATTCCAGAAAGTCCCGTCGGCGAGCTCTCCACTCCACGCTCACTCCTGCTTAGCTACTTTCTGGTCCTTTCCTGGGCCACCTATGTTAGTGTTGAGTTGTGCACAAAAAGCTTTCCATGCTCTCTCAGCCTAAACCATTTCTGTGAAATCTTGGTTTTGTGGTGCACGTGTTCTGGAATACATTTCCCATATGGTGACTGCTTGTTGGTGAAAATTCCCATGCCAGGTGAGCTAATCCGAAGGCTCTGTTCTACCTCCAGTCCTCTGACAGGTGGCGCGCATGTTGGAACCGACCCTGTTATCCCACCCACATGTTTGGATGACGCTCCAGGATTCCATGACTTGTTTCTCTGGTCTTATTTTCTGTTCGTTTGTCGTCTGATGCTGGCTGCAGTTGTGTAGTCTGTGAGCTACTTTCCTGGGCCCTTTGATGTTTGTTAACACCCTTTGCCGGTGTCTGTGTGACATCTGTCTTTATGGCATAATAGCCAGTGTCCCAAGTGACATAAGTCTTGTGACCTGTTGCAGTACAGCTGTGTCCTGGTTACAAAACTTGGAGGCCTCAGCTTGTCTGGATGGAAAGAGAATTCAGAGGATCTTTCTTAGTTTAGATTGTTTTAAGTATGTTGGAGAATTAGTGGCCAAACTGCTAATTCTAGGAGCCCTCCTTTATAGAACTCATGGCTGGACTGGATTGCTCCTTTTTTTTTTTTTTTTTTTAATTCTTTTTTTTTTTGAAGGGGACAGGAAGTGCTGGAAGATGGATTAAGGATCCCAGCTATATGGCTAGGCTAGGGCCATTTTACAGTTACTTTCAGACAGGATCTTGATAATTTATTCTGGAATGTACCATCTTCCTGCCTCCGTCCATCCTTATGTTAGTACTTAATGAATTCCTTCTAGTTTGGTTGTTTTATAGAAATAAATTAGTACTATCAAAGACACAGGGCTCTTGGGTTTGTTTGTTTGTTTGCTTGCTTGTTTGTTTATATTTTTGAGACAGAGTTTCTCTGTGCGGTCCTGCCTGTCCTGGAATTCACTGTAGACCAGGCTGGTCTCAAACTCAGAGATCTGCCTGCCTCTGCCTCCCAAGTGCTGGGATTAAAGGTGTGTACTACAACTACCCACCTGGGTTTTTCTTTTTCTTTCTTTCTTTCTTGTTTGTTTTCATGTACATTGGTATTTTGACTGCGTGTGTGTCTGTGTGCGGGTACCAGAGCCCCTGGAACTACAGTTACAGTCGTGAGCTGCCATGTAGGTGCTAGGAATTGAATCCAGGTCTTCTGGAAGAGCAGCCAGTGCTCTTAACCACTGAGCCATCTTTCTAGCCCCAGGGTTTATTTTCTTTTAACAAGAATTTTAGTACAAATATAAAATGTTTGTGGTTCACTGTCCATGTCTTTTTTGTTTGTTTTTGGTTTTGGTTTTTTCCAGAAAGGGTTTTCTCTGTGTAGCCTTGGCTATCCTGGACTCACTTTTGTGGACCAGACTGGCCTCGAACGCAAAGCGATCAGCCAGCCTCTGCCTCCCAAGTGCCGGGATTAAAGGCGTGCGCCACCACGCCCGCCCCTCACTGTCCATGTCCTATACAAACATGATGTTTAGACATTTTTTTTTTCCTTTTTTGGTTTCTCTGTAACCTTGGCTGTTCTTGAATTTGCTCTGTAGACCAGGCTGGCCTCTATCTCAGAGATCTCTACATGGGATGCCACCACCTCCTGGCCCTTTATTTTATTTATCCATTTAGTTAGTTAGTTAGTTGAGGTCAAGTGTCATGGAGCCCAGGCTGGCCTTGAACTTACTGTGTATCAGAGAGTGGCCTTGTTTGTATCTTGGGCAGCCACATCCCTGGCGTTAGGCACAGTCATGCACTGCCACACCTGTTAGTACTATTATTTTTCTTGTCTGTGTTGTTCCAGTGTATGTGCTGTGGAAGCAAAGTAGTTCTTTGTGTTTTTGTTTGTTTGCTTTTTGGAAACAGGGTCTTAGTATGTACCCTTGACTATATCAGGAGCTCTTGATATAGGCCATACTGGCCTCAAGAAAGCTTTACAAAAATAAATAAATAAATAAAATAAAAAAATAAAAAACAAAGAAAGCTTTACAGCTTTAAACGGTCTTTAAAGTCTTTAAACAGAAATTAGATTGGATTTTAAAATGCTAACATTTCCCCAGAACCACAAAAACCCAAACCAAAATAATATTCCTATTATGCCTAGGCATAATAGTGCACACCTTTAATCCCAGCACTCCGGAGGTAGAGGCAGGCAGACCTCTGTGGTTTGAGGCCAGCCCTGTCAAGCTACACAGTGGGACCCTTTCTCAAAAATAAAATAGTGAATAGGAGATATGGCTGTAGCTCAGTAGTTAGTTACTTGCTCACGTAATATGAGGCCCATGGTTTATTCTCTAGTACCAAGGAGGGAGAAGAAAAAGATCTGCTTCAGTGGCCCTTATTGAAATAAGCATGGTAGCCAGGTGGTGGTGGCGGCACACGCCTTTAATCCCAGCACTCGGGAGGCAGAGGCAGGCGGATCGCTGTGAGTTCGAGGCCAGCCTGGTCTATAAAGTGAGTCCAGGACAGCCAGGGCTACACAGAGAAACCCTGTCTCGAAAAACAAACAAACAAAAATAATAATACATAAATAAAATAAAAACAAAATAAGCATGTTAGCTGGGTGATGGTGGCACATGCTTAGGGCTAGGGGTTTAGCTCAGTGCTAGCCCACACTTGCCTGCAAAGTACAAGGCCCCAGGCTCCAGCCCTGTTGTCGGGAACAGTATCAGAGACCAGGCCAGAGCAGCGTCGTTATCATTTCTTGCTCTTTGGTTGAATCAACTACTTTTCAGGCATCTAGGGCTTTTTTAATTGAAGTTGTGATATCTTGTAAAAGACCTAGGACAATCATTTTTTTAATCATAGTAATGATAGCCAAGGCCTCGTCTACAGAGGAATTTGGAAGCTATCAGCTTTGGAGTCTATCATGCACCACTCCTCTAAGTGAAGTGGTTAGAATTTACCTTGAAATCAAATGCATAACAGATCAGATGCATTTTGATCTTTCGCTGAACACCTGTGGGGTAACTCTATGACTTGTCTCTTCATAGGAGAAATAGGATGTTTGTGGATTAGTTGTTCGGTGGTGACGCTGATGCTCTGTTGTGTAGGCTGGCCATTGGCCTTACTGTGCAGTTCTCTGACTTGTTACCTCTACTGTATCACAATGATGTGCTACACATTAGGCTCAGGAAAGTATGTGTAGGGGTGGCATATGTAGAAATGGCCTCCTTATCTGCCACTAAGCTTTAAGCTTGTGATTGAGTGAGTGTGGAGGTCAGAGGACAGTGTCCATACGTCACTTCTCCTGCCGCCCTATAAGATCTGGGGATGGAACTTGAGTCGTCTGGCTTGTATGCAAGTACCTTTACCATCTCACTGGCCCTGCCAACCTTACCTGCTGGCAGGCAAGGTTAAGGAAGGCAGCATCCCAAGAGGCCAGGCAGCAGTCCAAATCCAGTTTGAGTACACTGCTCAGGGAGCCGCTCAGAGCTATCAGGAAAGCCAAAAAATCTACAGTAGTGAGCCACACAGTATGGGGCGGGGGGTGGGGCAAAAGTAATGCCACTTACTATGGGGCATTTTTTTCCAGAAGACCAGAAACTAAGTAAGTTAAATAATTTGTTCTACTAGACTCATACTTCTTGAGTTCTACAGACTCAAAGTCAAGAGGCGTGGCAAGGACACTTCTGTAATCCCAGCACTCAAGCGGCATAGGTAAGCAGAACTCTCGAGTTCCAGGACAGCCAGGACTACATAGAGAGACCCTGTCTTTCAACAACAAAAACAAACAACAACAAAGCTAAAAATATCAGGGAAAAGTAAGTGCTTTGGTCCAGTTAACTCATGGCTGTGCCTTTGCTCAGATCTCATGAGAATACAGGAGATTGCAAACTATGTTCTTCCCCCGACATCACTGAATAACTTACTGGGAATGGGCAGAAATGAAGTTTTTCTATAGTCTTGGTGAAGGGTCGATAGAACTTGGAAATGTCAGCTCCCACAGGCAGTCTTTGGGGCGGCCACCTCAGTGTTCTTCCCTGGAGTGTGTGGCAGGTGCAAGGGCACTTAGTGCAGAAGTTTCACATGGCGCTTGTATTGTGCTCGTTGGTGGAAACTAATTCAGTTGCTGTTCAGTGTCCTGCTCAGCCTGTGTTGCTGAAGGCACGAAGTACACGTAGCTCCCAGGGTGGGCAGGGCACCTGTGTAGTACGCATAGGCCCTGAGTTCATTCCCTAAGTTCATCCTACTTTTCTGGATCCTCTCGGAAAGCATGCAGCCTTGTCTTCAAAGGCTGTAGCTCTACAGAGAAAGCCCACCCACGATTCCTGCAGGAAAAGCCCAGCCTGAAGGCTAGGCTTCCCCTCTTCAGTCAGAACTTCCTTCTGTTCTCGTTGGGTGCCCGATCCTTCCTCTGTTTCCTGGCCACGGTGGTTTGCTTACAGAACAGGTCTTTGCTCACACTCTTCCCTTTACCAGGAATGCTTTGCTTTCAATACACTCTTCTCTGTGGCAAACCTTTTGCAGGATTTCAGAATTAATTTCTGGCAAAGCCTTTCCTCCTTACCTTTGAAATAGTCTTTTCTCTGGGTCTTTGTCATCCTTCAGGGCTCTCAAGTACCCTGTGTGGTAGTTGTACCCCTTCCTGCTGTGACTTCTCAGAAGCTGCAAGGAAGTCATTGGTCATCCCTCACACGATGGACCACCAAATGAGTGATGGCAGGGAGGGAGGCGGAGCTGAGGCAAGAGCTTGGCACCACAGAACAGTTGTCTGGGAGGTCCTCTACTAAGAGAAGAGCCTGAATTTTTATTTCTTAGTAAAGCAGCCATTTAACTTAACAGCCAACCTGAGCCAGTTTGAGAGTAAAGAGAACAGTTTGAATTTACTCTGAGCAGTTACGCTCACAGGCTGCACTCACACCAGGAGGACACTAGTCACCCTCTGTGTCACTGGGCACTGTAACAGCTGTGCTGCAAGAGAACAGCTTTGTCTAGGCCAAAAGTCACTTGTTGTCCTCCTGTCTGGCCTCCCGCTGTACTGACTGTGTGGCACATAGGGCCTGACTCACACAGGCAGGTCACCAGGACAGCAGTCCTCCACCCCTCAGCCCTCTGTTTTTCCAGACAGGGTTTCTCTGGGCAACAGGCCTGGCTGTCCTGAACTCACTTTGTAGACCAGGCTGGCCTTGAACTCACAGTGCTGAGATTAAAGGCATACGCCACCATGCTTGGTCACCAGGACTCTTCACAACTCCGGTTTGTGTGAATAATGTCATCTTTGCCATGAGCACAGATGTAGATGTTGTCTCAGAATAGGACATTACTGAGGTTATCTGTTCAGTACCTCTTCCAGAACCTAGTGTACTATGTGATAGTGTCACTTACGCCTAACCCACCTTCTACTGATGGTGTCCAACTTACATTAACCTTAGTGTCTAGTATCTAGTGCCTGTCCTGTAGGGGTGTGTGTGTGCGTGCTCGCACGTGCGCATAAGTAGGTTGCCCTGACCTGCTGTAGTCTCTTTGTGCTCTTGGCCTTACTGTTTGCATGTTTTCTTGACAATTATAGTGTGCTACCTTGTAACATTTGGTGCTTTTGTGTTGAAATTCTTGTAGTTTTTATTTCCTTAGTGGTGCAGGTAACCATAAAGTCTAACAAGTATCATCTGCAGAGGCCAGGCTTCAGCACCTAGTACACACATGGCTGCTCAGAGCCACCATAACCCAGTATAGGGAATCTGAAACTGGCCCCAGGCTTTCAATAAGCAAAACACAAATATACAGAAAAGAAGAATAAATAAATCTCTTAAAATATTTTTTAGAATCTGTAAGATGCTTAACATACCACTTTCTGATTGTCAATGGTGAGTGGGGCTTTAAAAGGAAGATTTATTTTATTTTCTGTATATGAGTGTTTGCCTGCATGTATGTATGCCTGGTGCCTGCAGAGGCCAGGTAGTGGCGAGCCACCTGATGTGGGGGGTGCTGGGAACTGAACCTGGGCCTCTGAAACACATTGTGCCCTTTCACCTGCTGAGCCATCTCTCCAGCCTTGAATGTGGCTTTTGGGAAACAGTTGACTTGCACAATGTCACAGCCTCTCTAACTACCAGACACACTAGAAACCTACACTCTTTGGTATTTAGCTTTTGTAAATGTCTCCCTACTGACATTCTGGCATTTGACTGGTTCTGTTGGCCTGTGCCTGGAGACTTGCATATGGTTTTGTTAAATGTAGTGTTGAGGATGCATCAAGCCCAGGGTCTCACACAATCAGCAGGTGCTCTGCTGCCAGGCACATTTCCCCAAGCCCAGTACTGAGTTTTGAAGCCAAAACCTCAGGCATTCCTAGGCAGGTCCTTTACCACTGCACTCCGCAGACCAAGCAAAATACTTATGTTGAGATATCTATGCTCTGTGAAGTTTGAACAAAAAACATTGACAATAGCTGCTAGATACACTTGGTACTTACTGAATATTTCCTAAAATTGTTAATTCCTTGTTCCTTACATGGGGCGTGGCTGTGGTATTTTACACATTCCATGCTAAAGATGTGTAGGTTGTGTAAGAAATGAGCAACAGGGGCTGGAGAGATGGCTCAGCGGTTAAGAGCACTGGCTGCTCTTCCAGAGGTCCTGAGTTCAATTCCCAGCAACCACATGGTGGCTCACAACCATCTATAATGTGATCTGATGCCCTCTTCAGGTGTGCATAAAGACGGTGTACTCATATACATAAAATAAATAAATAAATCTTAAAAAAAAAAAAAGAAATGAGCAACAGAATCACGGCTGTCTAAGAGAAGATGCCTCAAAATTGCACATGCTAATGTGTGCTTCATCCTCTACACCCACACTCTTCATCTGTTTCTTTCTTCAGACTTTAATGCCAAAAGGAAAAAGAAGGTGGCAGAGATACACCAGGCTCTGAACAGTGATCCCACCGACGTGGCTGCCCTCCGACGAATGGCCATCAGTGAGGGGGGCCTCCTGACTGATGAGATCAGGTGCCAAGTGTGGCCCAAGCTCCTCAATGTCAGCACCAGTGAGCCACCGCCTGTGTCAAGTAAGGGAGCAGAGTCCTGAGTGGGGAGCCTCTACCAGGGATTGGAATATTATTTTGCTGGAAGAGTTTATTTAAAATGCCCTTTTTGTTGTTGTTGTTGTTTTTGTTTTGTTTTTCGAGACAGGGTTTCTCTGTGTAGTCTTGGATGTCCTGGACTCACTTTGTAGACCAGGCTGGCCTCGAACTCACAGTGTTCCGCCTGCCTCAGCCTCCCCAGTGCTGGGACTAAAAGTGTGCCCCACCACCGCCCGGCTAAAATGCCCATCTTAAAGAGCTGGGAAGATGGCTAAGCAGTTAGGGATGCTTGCCACTCTTGCAGAGGACCTGGCTTCAGTTCCCAGTTCACATATGGCAGTTTACAATCATCTGTAACTCTAGTCCCAGGAGAGTCAGTCTGTAACTCTAGTCCCAGGAGAGTCAGTGGCACCTTCTGGCTTCTGAGGGCACTAGAGGTTGAAATCGAAGATTCCTTGGGGTTCCAGAATTACTTATTCTGCTAGAAGCCATTCTTTAACTGTCTGTAAGCCATGGAGTGAAGGGAGTCTTGGGAAAGCAGCTGAGGACAAGCACTCCAGAGCAACAGTACCACTGCCCATCCTGCCTGTTCCAGTCAGTAAAGACACGGACACCACATGTACTTTATAATGGCCTATATTCACCTGGGGCAAGGCAGATACTACCTCCTAAGCTATCTTTATTTATATCGTAGCCTCCATCCCTTGCCATCAGCTTCTAATAATTTCTTTTTGGGCTACTTCCCATCCATAATCCCAAAATACTTGTTAAGGTTCTTCATTGGGGCCATTTTTTCCCATGTAGATCTTCAGAGCTCCTCCCCTGGGCCCACGTGGCTCTCTCCTATTCCATGGCGATTGTCCTCTTTCTTCCACCTCTGTCCCATCTCCTCCTCCTTCCCAAGATCCTCTCTGCCCCCAAAGCCCATGAACCTTCTCAACACCTACCTTCCTCCAGCCCTGCCCAGGTATCCGCTTTCTTTATTAGTCAAACAGGGAGGCAGAGTTAAACAACAACGCTTGGGGTACATGACAGTCTGCAGTAAGAATCTCAGGGAATGAGCAAGTAACAAATACAAAGCACCAGACCATACTCTTTCACCTCTGCTTTCTTGGTCCTGTGACTGTGGGCTGTGTGCTGGGTGTTCTAGTGTTTCTCGTTCATTTGGCAAATCTTGGTGTTCCTGGTGTGTGCTACATACTGGACGTGAGTAAAATGACTCGTGCTTAAAGCTGAATGACATAATGCCAAGGGGAAGCTGGGTTGCCATTTGTGCTTGTTTTGAATGTTTGAAGCCGCAGAGCAGCGGGCTTCGTGTTAGAAGGGGAGCTGGGTGCTTTAGCCTTGCATGTCATTCTTTCACACTCTGAACGGCCCCTGTCTGATGCTGAGATGGAGAATTGTGGATCTGTGACCCTTGTACAGCTTCCTCTGATAGCCTTCTGTGTGGATGGGGATTGGGATGAGGGAAACACATGTTTGTATCTGTAAGCATCTCTCCAGCCCAGTTGATAAAAACATTTGCCTAGCATGCACAGCGTTCAGTCCTTGCACTGTTACATAAAACTGGTTATGGTGGCACATGCCTGTAATCCTAGACTGCTATGGTACAGGAGAATCAAGAGTTTAAGGTCACATCTTAATCCCAGTGCCTGGGAGGCAGAGACAGAGGCAGGTGGATCTCTGAATTCAAGGTCAGCCTGGTCTAGAAAGTGAGTTCGAGGCCAGCTGGTCTACAGCATGGGTTCCAGGACAGCCAGGGCTACACAGAGATACCCTGGCTCTAAAAACCAAGAACAAAACAACAACAAAAGAGTTCATAATCAGGGCCAGAGAGATGGCTCAGTGGTTAAGAGTACTGGCCGCTCTTCCAGATGATCCAGGTTCCATTCTCAGCACTAATGTGGCAGCTGTCTGTAACACCAGTTCCAGGGGATCTCACACCCCCTTCTGGCCTCCTGGGGCCACTGTATATGTGCAGTGGGCAGACAAAAAAAAAAAAAAATCCTTTTTTGGTTTTGTTTTGTTTTGCAAGATAGCCGGGCATGGTGGCGCATGTCTTTAATCCCAGCACTTGGGAGGCAGAGGCAGGTGGATCACTGTGAGTTCAAGGCCAGCCTAGTCTACAAAGCAAGTCCAGGCTACACAGAGAAACCCTGTCTCCAGGGGGAAAGAGAGAGAGAGAGAGAGAGAGAGAGAGAGATTGCCTATCAAATGTATCTTGTTGGGTTGGGTTTTTGTTGGTTTGGTTGGTGGGTTTTTGTTTTTAGTGGCAGTGGGAGTCAAATCCAGGGCCTTGCATGGGCTAGGCCCGCACTCTACCATGAAAGCTATGTCCCTGGCCTCCCTCCTGTTTTAGTATTCCCATCCTTTTTTGCTTGTTTGTTTTTCATTCTCTTTTACAATTTTTATTTTGGGAAGGAGTCTTCCTAGGTAGTAGCCTTGGCGTGGTGTGGCTTGGCTTCCAACCTGAGACCGTCCCCTTGCCACAGTCTCTCAAGGACAAAGATTACAAGTGTGAGCCAGCTCTGCACCTGACTGAATAGCTGGGGTTCTATGTGTACATGGTGTTTTAGCTTATGTCGTGTTCTCTTGAGGAAAAGGCTGCTCTGGGTGCCTTGAGGTCTCACTTGTCATTCCAGAGTGTAGTTCTGCTGCTGTTTGCTTACTTTGTGGTGCTGGGTCTAAGCTTTGGGCATGGAGCTTGCTAGGTTAACGCTCTATGGCTGCACTATACTGGAGGCCCAAGAAGAATTTATTCTTTATCTATTTTCCCAGACCTCTTTGCAATAATGTCATGTTCCTCTTCCTCTAATAGGGAAGGATCTGCGACACATGAGCAAGGACTACCAGCAAGTGCTGCTGGACGTCAGGCGGTCTCTTCGGCGCTTCCCTCCCGGTGAGCAGATTTTCTGACTTGGCACATCTGGAGTGAGGCTTTCTGTCCCTGACCTTCTTGTATTGATGCTTGCTGAGGTTGGGCGGTTTTCTTCCCAGCAAGCAGGGACACACATACCGAACCCTGCTCTCAGAACTCCAGCAGGTGTTCTCACCGTGGACTCCTTGAGGCCGAGAGGTGCAAGTGAGAGAAGCCCTTGCACCCGCCTGCCCTTGTGTCCTGGAGGAACGTCCTAGGGATTGTCAGGGCAGGGATTAACTTTGAAGAGCGGGCTGGTTTGAAATTGTGCCCTAACAGGAACTATTAATATCTTCGTTAGTGAGTGTTGCCTTACATGTGTAGTTACTAGGTCCCTTGGGATGGAGGGAGCCTTTTCCTGCATGCTCATAGGATATGTTCCTGAAATTGCCTCTTGCTTTCCAGGACAAGGAAAATAACTATGCTTTCTATTTTCGTGATGGAGGGACACAGGCAGCAAACCTGTCTATGTAATCGAGCTTTCTTCCCCTTGTAACTTTACCTTGGCTTTTGAAGAGATGTGGTAGCCTCTGACTCTCTCACCACACCTAGTTGAAGCAAGCTCTGCTTAGAACATGTGTGTTGTAGGCACTCTGCCCTACCTGGAGCTTTGCTTTCTGGGAGGCTTCTAAGGCTCCCTCAGGCTAGGGGCCAATTCAGTCTGGATATGGTTCAAAATACCCCATGACCCAGTCCCCTCTTCTTACCCTGCTGGTTCACGAGAGGAGATGTAAGGCAAGGGCCGCCCGCTTTTCCTCTACATCCTTTGTGTTGCTCCTGCCTCTGCCACCTGAGTTCTGTGATTAAAGTTGTGTGCCACCACTGCCAGGCCAAAACTAAATCCTTAGAGAGTTAAAGGTCATCCATGATGCCTTTATGTCACCAGTCTATGGTGACCTTCCTGCACACTGGATCCTCCTTGGCACTTTAACCCATTTCCACTCATGTCCTCTGGACTAGCCTGACCAGTCATTAGCCAGAAATTCAAACAGGATCTAGCTCTTTACTCTCAATGCTTTCATGGTTGCACTTAGCTCTTGGTTTGCTTTGGTTTTTTTTTCTCTCTCTTTGCAGTGCACCTCTTTGGAGATGGTGGAATTAGTTGTTCTGTTTACTGTGGGCTCTTTCTTGCTGTTATCTCTCCCAATACCTGTTTTTAACTGATAGCTATGAACATAAGAAAGCTGTGCTTGCTGCCATTCCTCTGAACTCTGTCCTGAGACCGAGGCTTGATCCTCCACCTCCCCTAAGTGCTCAGTCATTTTCATTTACAATTCAGACTTGAAACTCAAAAGTAACATCATTGCCCATGGGCTCTCACAGAAGACAGGCAGTTCAGCCTTTGAGTTTACACTGACCTCTGTGCATCATCCTTGTAGCAGGCCACTAACCATGTGCTGTCAGTTTTCCACAGGGTCACATGTATGTGACAGTCAGTGTGCAATTCCTGGGCCAATTTGTTTATTTTTCTTGTGTCTCTTTTAGACTAGCTAAGGCAGGATGTGCTGAGCAGTAAAGATACCTGCTCTCCAGTTCATGCAGGAGCAAGAGTTGGCATTTTCTGGGTAGACTTTTGTTTTTTAAAGATTTTATTTATTATGTAGACAATGTTTTGCCTACACAACAGAAGAGGGCATCAGATCTTATTATAGATGGTTGTGAGCCACCATGTGGTTGCTGGGAATTGAGCTCAGGACCTCTGGAAGAGCCCTTAATCTCTGAGCCATCTCTCCAGGCCCCGGGTCCATTTTTATTAGAGGAATTGGAACAGATTATGACAGCCTTCCAACCGCCAGCAGCTTCGGGTTCTTCTGTGCCAAGATTCTTTTTCCGGGGGGGTGGGGGCAGGGTCAGGGTTTCGAGACAGGGTTTCTCTGTGTAGCCTTGGCTGTCCTAGACTTGCTTTGTAGACCAGGCTAGCCTCGAACTCACAGTGATCCACCTGCCTCTGCCTCCCAAGTGCTGGGATTAAAGGCTGGTGCCGAGATTCTTAACTCCCTTAACAGAGCCTTGAGGTTCAAGTTGACTTTCAGTTTTGGGAGGGCCTGGTAGATGGGGAATTTGAACTGTCCAGCCTTCTTGCCTTTGGGTGTCTTGATCTTGATGCATGGGCTGAGCGTGACCTTCTCCTCTTTGAGCTCTGGCCTCAGGCAGAACAGGTTCATAATTCTTCACCAAAACAGATGCACTACACTGGCCCTGTACTCCAGAGGGGTCTCAGTAGGGTGCCCCTGCTCCCAGCGGCAGCTGGCGATTGGGGCCATCTTAGAATATGGGTTTTAGCTTAGAGAAGAATATAACAGTTCTATTTTCATATCATTCATAATTTCATTCCAAGAAGGACAAAGAAATCTCTAGATACTTTTCTGATGACTATTCCTTCAATATGTACACTGGAATTTTATTTCTCAACTACTTAAGTTAAACAGGCATCACAGTTCCCTTTTGTCCAAAATATCTAATCCATAGAGTAGTTTATCTTTCACCATTTATCCTACTTCCCCCCTCCCTCCACACAGGGTTTCTCTGTGTAGCCTTGGCTGTCCTGGACACACTTTGTAGACCAGGCTGGCCTCGAACTCACAGAGATTTGTCTGCCTCTCCCTCCAGAGTGCATGTGCTGTTCTTTCCCTGTGATTTGCCATGTGCACTAAGGTTTTTAGTCATGTGATTTTACCGTCATGTGATTGCTGTCAGCAATGTGTAGTTTTGCAAGACACTGAAACTTGTTTGTAAGTGTCTGTCACTGGACACTTCTCTGAAAAGCAGCGCCCCGTTGCCAACCCAGTCTCCTATCACAAGGCTCTTTGCCAATGCAGATGCACCTCCTCTCCCCAGGCATGCCAGATGAGCAGAGAGAAGGGCTCCAGGAAGAACTGATCGACATCATCCTCCTCATCCTGGACCGCAACCCGCAGCTCCACTACTACCAGGGCTACCATGACATCGTGGTCACTTTTCTGCTGGTGGTGGGCGAGAAGCTAGCAACATCCCTGGTAGAAAAATTGTCTACCCATCATCTCAGGTACCTGTGCATCTCATGCCATGGTGGGTGCACTCCCTCGGCCTCCCAGGATAGCCAGGTGTCCGAATAGTTTGAGCCCCTTCCATTCGCCAGCCCTCCTAAGCTGAATGTTGGGCCTGACCAAGAGCACTGACTGGATTGTCTTTCCATAGGGATTTCATGGATCCCACGATGGACAACACCAAGCACATCCTAAATTATCTGATGCCCATCATTGACCAAGTGAGCCCCGAGCTCCATGACTTCATGAAGAGGTGAATCTACATTTGTGTCTAGACAGGACACACGCTTTCTGTTTCTTCATAAATCTAGCGTGTAGGGATGAAAGCTCAATGCTTAAGGGACTTGCGTCTGGTGGGTGTGTCATAATTCTTGGGAGAATAAGGAGAAAGCTACATGTGGTGCCACATGCCTACAGTAACACACTTGGACGGTAGAGACAGGATGATCAAGAGCTCAAGGCATGGGGCTAAAAAGATGTCTCATTGCTTAGAGCTTGTGCTGCCCTCCCCCCCTTGTTTTAAAGTTTTTCAAGACAGGGTTTCTCTGTTGTAGCCTTGCCGCCCCTGAACTCACTTGGGAGACCAGGCTGGCCTTGAATCACAAAGATTCCCCCTGCCTCTGCCTCTCTGAGTACTGGGATTACAGATGTGCACTACAGTGTTTGGCTGTAAATTTTTATTTTTGGTTTCCCCCCCCCCCCCTTCGGGGGTCGGGGGGGCAGTTATTTCATTTTTCAAGTCATGGTTTCTCTTGCACCCCTGGCTATCTTTTGTAGACCAGGCTGGCTTTGACCTGGCAGAGATCCACCTGCCTCTGCTTCCCAAGTGCTGGGATTAAAGGTGTGCACCTCTACGCCCAGTGTAAAATTTTATTTTTACTTAAGTTTTTATTTTTTATTTATTTATTTATTTTAATTTTAGCTATTTTTGAGACATGGTTTCTCTGTGTAGCCTTGGCTGACCTGTTTATTTTTATTTTTTGAGGCAGGGTCTCACTATGTAGTCTTGGCCAGACTGGAACTCATGTATAAATATACTCTGCCTCCTAAGTGCTGGGTCTAAAGGTATGTGCCACCATTCTCAGTGGTAAAAATAAATCTTTACAAAATAATACAAAGAATTCTAGACCATCCTTGGTTATATGAGTTTGGAGCCAAGCTGAGACACCTGAAAACATGTATTTAAAACAAAACAAAATAAAAAGCAAACAAAAAACCAAGCCAGACACTGGTGGTGTACTTCAATGACAGAGACAGGCAGGTCTCTGAGTTCAAGGCCAGCCTGGTCCACAGAGTGAGTTCCAAGCCAGATAAGTCTGTATAGTGAAATCCTGTCTCACAAAACAAAACAAAAAAAACTTGAAGAGTAAAAACACAAAGCAAACAGAAGGGGCCGGGCTTAGGCCTTCAGCATGCTTATGCTATTGCAGGGCACCTAACGTCTGCATTTCCTTTGCTCCTAGTGCTGAGGTGGGGACCATCTTTGCCCTCAGCTGGCTTATCACCTGGTTTGGACACGTCCTGTTGGACTTCAGGCATGTTGTGAGGTTATACGACTTCTTCCTGGCCTGCCACCCGCTCATGCCCATTTACTTTGCAGCTGTGGTAGGTACACACTGGAGGCAGTGACTAGGTTCAGTGCTCTTAAGGGGACATAGCTCCCAGGCTAAGAAGTGTTAGGAAATGTTGCTTAAGCAGCCGTCCTTGCTTTAAGACTTCTGAGCCATTAACCCCCAGAGTGCCCTGTGACTGTCCGTGACTGCTGACACGTCCTAGAGCTGTAGCTAGCATACATCCTTACAGGCACAGCTGAGAGGTGAGCGTGCCTGCCCGGCCAAGCGTCAGGAGGAAGAGGCAGGCCTGTGTTTGCCGTAAGAGTGGCAAGGAGGAGTGTAGGCCGGAGCCCAAGAGGCCCGAGTGGAGAAGGGGCCTTCAGCAGCTGTGAGCCTGAGCAGTGCTGTCAGGAGCGTGTCTGAGGGAAACAAGGTGGCTCTGTCAAGCTGTTCTGAGGCTCCTCAGAATCTCCTGTGACCCTTTTCTTCTTCTTAAAAGAATGTCAGTTTGGGGCTGGAGAGATGGCTCAGAGATTAAGAGCACTGGCTGCTCTTCCAAAGGTCCTGAGTTCAATTCCCAGCAACCGCATGGTGGCTCACAACCATCTGTAATGAGATCTAGTGTCTGGTGTCCTTTTCTGGCCTGCAGGTGTACATGCAGGCAGAACATTGTATACATAATAAATAAATTAATCAAGACTTACGAGACACTTGAGCAGGCAGTTGTTCTGGAGGACTTACTAGAATTGGACAGTTTTTCATGTAGGTGGAGTGGGATACAGCATTTGCCAAACCTGGCTGAGTGCTGTCTGTTACTAAGACTTAGGCTGTGTATAAAGAAAGGCAAGTGTCCAGGTCCTGTGCCTCTGGTATCTGACTCAAAGTCTACCTTCGCCAGATCGTGCTGTACCGGGAGCAGGAAGTCCTGGACTGTGACTGTGACATGGCCTCTGTCCACCACCTGTTGTCCCAGATCCCTCAGGACCTGCCATATGAGACGCTCATCAGCAGAGCAGGAGACCTCTTTGTTCAGTTTCCCCCTTCTGAACTTGCAAAGGAGGCGGCTGCTCAGCAGGAGGCTGAGAGGTGAGGTGGGCAGTTGGAAACCAGACCAGCCCTTGACAGTTGGTCAACTTGTCTAGAGGGTATGGGATAGCACATGGCAGCAGATTCTGTGTTCCAGGCCAGGTAGGCCTTTACCAGAAGAGCATGCTGAGCAGTGGCCCGCTTTGCAGCAGGCTGCTCAGGGTCTTCCGTCTCTCTGTGCTTCCTTCCACAGAACGGCAGCCTCTACTTTCAAAGACTTTGAGCTGGCATCGGCCCAGCAGAGGCCAGACATGGTGCTGCGGCAGCGGTTTCGGGGACTTCTGAGGCCTGAGGCTCGAACAAAAGATGTCCTGACCAAACCAAGGACCAACCGCTTTGTGAAACTGGCAGTGATGGGGCTCACAGTGGCACTTGGAGCAGCAGCAGTAGCAGTGGTGAAGAGCGCGCTGGAGTGGGCCCCTAAGTTCCAACTGCAGCTGTTCCCCTAAACTCAACTAAGGAGCCACTAAGCTCTCCCCATTTCCAGAAAGAGGGTGGAATTGCTGTGATTAAAGGGATTCTGTCAGGGGTGTTCTGTCTGCCGCCCTTGGCAGCTTGTCTTTTGGCTTTGGTGGCTAGTGGCAGAGCTGGCTGCTTGACACTGGGCTCAGTGGACCTGGGTGCTCTCTGCATCTCTCCCTGTTGGAAGTGGCTCTGGAGCACCTGGCTACCCAATTCACTGCCTAGAAGGAAATTGGGCCCAGAAATGCCCTCCTTACAGCACCACATGTCCTGTGTATCTTAAACAAAGCAGACAGGAGCTGCTGAACAAGTCCAGCCCTGGAACGAGAGTGAGGGGAGAGAATTCTAGCCAGGGAGCCAGCTGGCCCCTCCTAAAAGCAGCTCTGTTAGCTGGTCAGAATTAGAGAATTAGCTGGGTTCTAGTTGATTTTGTGGTCCCAGCCTAGATTTTGTATGCAGAGGAATGTCAATCATCTGGATGCCATTGCCTGTGTCTCCCTGTTCTCTCTTCTACAAGCCACGACATTACCTACAAAGACATTTTAAGTACTATTTTTATGATTGTATACCACACCTAACATAGCAAGCACTCTCACTTTTTAAAAAGGTTGTGTGTGTGTGTGTGTGTGTGCGTGCGTGCGTGCGTGCGTGCGTGCGTGCGTGCGTGTGTAGATGCCCACAGAGGCCAGAGGTGGGCTTCAGATTTCCTGGAGCCTGGTGTGGATGCTGGGGTCTGAACACTGGTCTCTGGGGAAGCAGAAGCAGTAAGCACTCTTAACTGCTGAGCCATTTCTCAAGCCTCTTTCATAGCTCCCTCATGGGAGAAGCTTTCATGAGCTTCTACTGGGTTAACATTTTTGTTTGTTTGTTTGTTTTTGGTTTTTTTTGGGGGGGGGGGAGGGAATAGAACCCAAAGCCTTGCACATGCAAAGCAAGTATTCTACCACTGAGCAGCCCCAGCTTTTTTTAGTAGCTTTTATTTTTGAGACAGGGTCTACCTAAGTTTCCCAGGCTGGCCTTGAACTTTTGATCCTCCTGCCTCTGCTCCTGATTGTCTGGGATGACAGGATTGCACCTGTGATATGTTCCCTGCTCAGTTTAGCCAAAGTTTGCTTTGTGAACAGCTCCATACCCCACAGTGCCACTTCCTGCCTCATTTTCCTTATTTTCACTAATTACCCACCTTGGCCTGTCCTTTCGTTGTGTCCTCAGCTGCTGGCCTCAGGCTGGGAGTGTCCTTGGAAACTTGCCAGCATGTGGACAGGGTTTGGCAGGAACCCCACACCACCAGCCCCACTTCCCCCTGGGCTCCTCCAGGAGAGGTGCACGGGATTCATGGGATCACTCGGTCTTCCTAGGATGGCTTTGTTAAAAGTGAAGCCAGGTGTGTTTTATAGTAACTGGCTTGAAAACAAAAGTGCCTTTTGCTGCTTTAGAGTTAGTGTAGTGGGAAGCAACTGTGTGCTTCCAGTTTCCTGATCTTTCCTGGGCACTCTTCTCCAGTCCTGCCATGTTCCCGTGTGTCCCCCTGCCTATCCCCTCATCCCCTGTGCCCACTGTATGCAGTGGGACACGGCATGCCGGGCAGCCATGAAGCCAGAGCACAGAGTGTCCAGGCTGAATTACATAAAGCACTTTAACCAAGTCGAGCTGGAGTGGCAAGTCCTCCCTCCACACAGCGACCCTGCCTGGGTGAGAATTCACTGGGATTAATTCAGGACAAAGGAGAATTTTCCAGGATCCAGAGTGCTAAGGTGACAAATACTGTCAGTCCAACACAGGCTTGTCACCTGTGCCTCTAGCCTGCTTAAAGAGCTGTAAGAAGTGTGCTGGCTGAGGGGAGGGGCCCAAGGGTCCAAGCCACAATCCTGCATCCAGGCAGGCAGGTAGCCCCAGCTTGTTCTGAGATGAAGTGTGCCTGTGCCCATAACAGGACTCCCCTGCCACTGAGAAGAAAGTGTTGTTAGTTTACCTTCAGGTATTTACTTACTCTGTTTGAAAAAAAAAAAAATGTGTAGATGTTTTGTACAGAGCCCTGTATGAAATAAACGCCCTTACGTGGTTCCTAGTCACTTGTCCTTGCATCACCACTGCTTGCCTGGAAGTGGACCTGCCCCCAGGTTCCCGCCAGCCGGGGCCTGCCTGTACACAGACTTGTCAACCTTGGCTGTCAGCACAGCGGCGGCCCTCCTCAGTTTTGTTTCATACAGGTGTAACTGGTTTAGGACAAAAATCCTGGCTCTAGCCGCAGGCAAGGACTAAGCTAGCTCTTTCCCTCGCTTGCTCCCGTCTTAGACCCAGGCAGTGAGAAGCAGCTTAGCCAGCACGTGGAGCAAGTCATATATGGGTATAGACAGGAGCAAATAAGGAAAGGTCACATAATGACCAGGTCTGATCAAGTGGTGACGGCACTAACTTTGCTTCAGTGGATCAGTGCTTCCAGGTGATGACTCCAAGGGGCAACCTCCACTCTCCCACAGGGGACATGCGATTAACATTACCAAGCAGAGGCAAGCAGGAGACTGACCCAAAATCAAAGTCAGGATTTTTAGCAAAGTTGGGTGGGGTTTTTTGGTTTTGGTTTTTCAAGACAGGGTCTGTGTATCCTTGACTGTCCTGGACGTCACTTTGTAGACCAGGCTGGCCTCGAACTCACAGCGATCCACCTGCCTCTACCTCTCGAGTGCTGAGATTAAAGGCGTGCGCCACCACACCTGGCTACTTGGATGTTTTTTTAGATTTTATTTTCAGTTATGTGTATGTGTGAGGTATCCTCAGAAGTCATAAGATGGGATCAGCTGGAGTTACAGGTGATTGTAAGCCACGTGACACAGGAGCTGGAAACTGAACTTGGGTTCTCTTGAAGAGCAGTCTCTCCAGCCCCAGCAAACATGTTTCCTAAGTACCAGTCATACAGGAAGTGTGGCCTTTATGCTGCCAATGCTGTGGGCACCATCACAGCTAGATGACAGGCGCAGGACATGCCTAGGGTGTTCTGGACTGTTTTGCTTTGTAGGCCTTCAACTCAGAAGACATACACTAGGATTCAGAACCCAAGTGAGCTTGTTGTGGAAGGTGCACCAGCCCATCACGCCTAGTTTTCATCCACTGAGGAACACCTGAGAGTTGCTTAGCTCAGCTTCTAGCCTAGCTGTTCTCAACCTGTGGGTTGCAACCCCTTTGGCTAACCTCTATCTACAAAAATGTTTACATTATGACTCATAACAGCAAAATTAGGAAGTAGTAACAAAAATAATTGTATGGATGGGGGTCACCACAACACAAGGAAAGGTCACAGCGGTAGGAAGGTTGAGAACCACTGGTCTAACCTCTAACAGCCCCACCTCTGGCGGTAAGAGCACACAGCAACTGAGTCCCTACATTCTGCCAGGAGCCAGGAATGTGGGGTCAGTACTGGATAGGCATTCTTTGTTGTTCCTTGTTCCACCACAATAGGCCACCAGCCAGCTGTGAGGCTCAAATGGCTGACAAGGACTGGCTTACAACAGAAGGCACTCTGGTAAAAGTCCTAAGCACCTCAGGCTTAAGAGTGAACACAGAGGCCAAGTGGGATTTTGGTAACTAGGGAAGGAAGGGCATGTGGTACAGCAAGTCTTGGTCAGGCCACGCTTGGTACATGCCTGTTATCCCAACACCCTGGAGGTCAAGGCAAGAAAAACAGACTGCTGTCAAGTCAAGGCCAACTGGCTTACATAAACCTCTCTAAAAACAAGACAAATCCTCTTTCTCTTTTCCAGGTTCCTTCTTGATCCCACTTGAGGCTATTGGTCCATACAGGGCTCCGCATTCCAGGAGCTGGAAAACGCTCACCCTGGAAAGGTTACAGGCCCCAGCATCTGGGGTGAGACTTTTGACCACCACAAGTGCTGTGCTTACTGTTAATGGTCACACTGTGGGAAGACAGCTGTCATGCCAATCTCCAAAGGCACCGAGTGGGTCAGAGTGGAGGGAAACCACCAGAACACAACGCAGCAGGCCTTTCCATCTTGCCTCAGCTGTTAAGGCAGAATGGACCACCTCCTGGCCCCCACATTAGCTGCCCAGAAGAAGGGAGCAGCCAAACGTTTCCTCCCAGTCTCCAGCTGTTGCCTTGGCCTCCCTCCCCAGCATCTCTCCAACCTTCAAGCCCTTCTCTACGAATTTCACCAGTCTGGGCTAATACTGGCCCAAGCAATCCTTGCCCCAGGAGTTGGGCATGGTGGTGCCAGCCTTATTCCCCCAACCACCAGGCCCAACATCGCCTCCAGGTGCTGTTCCAAGCTCTCCAGAGCTCACCATCTTGCCTGTGTGGGACCCAACCTAGGATGTTTGCTCTCTAAAACACAACACGCTTCCCTTCCTGGAAAACCACTTTAATTCTCTTATTCAAAGGGAAATACAGAGCTGGATTCCCGTGGGCTATGTTTCCTGACGTCTTAATCTACCTGGGCCTTGAATAGGTTCACATCAGCCCTAAGAAGTGCCAGGCCTTCAACAGCAGCAGCAGCAGCAAAAGTGCCCAGAAAGCCAGCAAGACAAAGGATGAGGCGGTGGGTCCTCACGGAGCATGCTGGGGGAGAACAGAGTCACTCAGAGGCTCAGAGCACTAGCCAGCCAGGCCTTAGGCCAAGGCTGTGTTTAAGGCTGGTAGCTAGTAAGGGTAGGGTATACAGCTCAGGGCCTGAGGTTTGGTCAGCAACCCCTGGAAGCAACATAGGCAATGGGACTGACAAAAGGCCAGCTCAGCTGGGATCTCATAACACAGCAAGCAGGCTGGCAGCACAGCTCAAGGCCTTCTCCCTGGCAAAGCCTAAAAGGTATAGTGGCCAAACCAGAGCTAAAGTCCCTGTCTTAGCCCTGCTTGTTTGCTACTATTCATGAGGGGCTGGGTCATTATGAGGGCCACCATCTTCGACTCAGTGGCAGTTCTGACAGGTAGGGTGGCAAGGATTTCCATTGACCCGGCAGCGGCAGCCCCCACTGGTATCCCCTGGGCCCTAAAGAATAGAGAAAAGAGGGTATCAGGATGGTAAAAGCAAGCCATCCCCAAGTCACTCCATCAGCCCAAAGGCAGAACCCATTTGAAGGTGCAGAAGGGCTGCCAAAGGCCCTCCTGCAAACAACAGCCTCAGCCACCTCAGGATGGCAGCATGAAGGCCTTTCAACCCCATCGCAACTCCAGCACCCTCAACTCCATGATCTTCCCCCTGGGCCAGAGATAGAGGGGATGTTGCTGCAGGTGGGCCAGCACCTGGGCATCCCTCTGCACACCTGACTCTACATCCACCAGTAGTGATGACAGCACTGTCTGTAGCAACAAACACCTCTCCTGCTGACTGCACCGTCTACAGGGCACTCACAGCCACTCACACACACACCCACTGAGTACTACTTTAACTTGTTCCTGACCATCTGAGACAGCCCCTGATACTGTCTTCATTTCGTGGAGGAACAGTCTAAAGCTGTAAGACAGCAACTACGTGCCAGAGGGAGGGACTGCCAACCTCCTCCCAACTCCAGACTGGCCCTGCCTTGCTCTCCCCTCAAACACAACAGCACACAAGCCTTGCTGCACCAGCCAGGTCCAAAGTCTGATAGGTCTTGAGCTCTCAGCATGAGCACAGTTGCAGGCAGGAGGCAGAGCCTTGGGTAGGCAGCTCCAAGATTATTTACTGTGGTTCTCTCCACGCTGTCAAACAGTGGCTTTTAATAACCTCTAAAACACTTTTAAAATGTAAAAAATTCTTAACCTTCAAATCCAGCAAGGTGACACATGGTGCTGTAATCTCCAGCATGCAGGAGGCTGAGGCAGGAAAATTCCCACAAATTACAAGCCAGCCCAGGCTACAGAGAAACAATCTTAAGAGAGGGAGAGCCAGGGCGAGGTAGCACACACCTTTAATCCCAACACTTAGGGGGCAGAGGCAGGCGGACCACTGTGAATTCGACCAGCCTGGTCTACAAAGTGAGTCCAAGACAGCCAAAGCTACACAGAGAAACCCTGTCTCAAAAAGCAAAAAGAGAGAGAGAGGGAGAGAAGGGAGGAGGGAGAGAAAGGAAGAGAGGAGGGGGAGAGAGAGAGAGAGAGAGAGAGAGAAAGAGAGAGCAAGCGCCAGCCAGCTAGGCAGTGGTGGTACACGCCTTTAATCCCAGCACTCGAAGCAGTGGCAAGTAGATCTCTGAGTTCAAGGCCACCCTAGGCCTAGGCTACAGAGTGAGTTCCAGAACAGCCAGAGCTACACAGAGAAACCCTGTCTCGAAAAACCAAGGGAGGAAAAATAGAAATCTTCCCCAAGCTGGTTAGGTGGCTTGGCAGGTCAAAGGTACTTGCCACACAGGACCCACATCAAGATGGAGGGAGGGAACTAACTCCACTAACTGTCCTCTGATCTCCACGCTAGCACACGGCAGGAACACACTCACATTCCCACCCCTGCACCCGCACTTTCACTCTAGATAAATAAATAAAGCCCGGCATGGTGGCACACACCTTTAATCCCAGCACTTAGGGGGCAGAGGCAGGTGGGTCTCTTAGTTGGATGGTAGCCTGGTTTTCAGAGTTCTAGGTCAGCCAGAGCTACGTGAGACCTTACCTCAAAATTAAATAATCAAATGAAACAACCCTCCCCTTAAGCTGTACATGGTACACTGGACTTAGTTCATGCTGAAGTTCTGAGTCCAACTCCTGACACTACTCCCTGCTCTCCAGGACCCGGCAGACTCACCGCAGGACCCCAGCGTGGACCCTTGGTGACCCAGCAGATCTCAGTATGGCAGACAGTGCAGCGGATCCAGTCACAGCCATCCTTCTTCTGCACCACAATGCGGCACTGCGGGCAGTGCATGGCCTCGCCCTGCTGCAGCATCACCTGGGAAAGGGAGCTTCTGAGGGCCTGCACTCTGCAGTGTGCCCTCCCTCAGAGCCTGGCAGGGCTAGCTGCCACTCTGCACCCGAGAGCTCCTCCACCAGACTCTTTCTGCCGCTCCACACATGACACCTTACTTGAAGACACCTTGAAATGGGGGTTTGACGAGGAGGGAGACTAGGCCTCCAAGAGCCTGTGAACTTAGCCCTTCCCAAGAAGTGCCTGAGTGTAGCTCCCAACACCAAGGCCCTGACTTACCCTCAGCATCTCCGTTGTCTGCCGGGCAGCCACGTCATTCTGAGCCCGGAGGGCCAAGTCGTCTTGATACTCCCTGCAATTCATGCCCTCGTGGATGGCCTGCAGGGCAAGGGGCTGAGTGAGGCGGTCCCCAGGGGCTTAGGCTGTGAGGGGCAGAAGAGGCCACCACCAGCACTGAGTGCCCTCAGTGACAGCTCTCACTTAGACAGCTTACACCCATTTTACAGAAGGCACAGACAGGGTCCAGGGAAGTAGAGCCAGGACCATCAGTAGGAACCTAATATAAATTCTGTTTGTCTTAGGTGCTGATGGGCACTGTAACCCCTAAAGCAGCTCCCCTCAGATCCAGACTGCAGCCCCTATAGCTGCCCCAGCCAGCCCCAGCTAAATGAACGAGGCCACATGGGCCCTGCCGCACCTTGCAGAGTAGACAGTTGACACGGGAGCACACAGGACAGGTGAATTCATTGACATCGTCCTCAAAGAAGCACCAGCCCCTGCAGTCGGGGGTCTTGCAGTGGTAGCTCAAAGTGCTGCGGTTCTCGGCGAGGGACACACTCAGGTCCAAGAAGCGCTGGTAATCCTCAGGGGACAGGAGCTGCACATACATGGCTTTGTTGCTGGGGTTCAGAACACCGAGCAGATGCCCTCCTCCTACCGAATAGATCCAGGAAACCCAGCACCTCAACCCTGTCCCAAGCTCCTTTCCCCCTGTTTCTTTCTTCTTGTTTTGAGACAGGGTTTCATGTAACGGAGGCTGGCCTTGAACTCTTGGAGCATCTCCATTTCCCAAGGGCTGGCATTACAGGTGAGCTACCACACATAACTCAAGCTCTGTTCTGCACAGAGCCCTTCCAGCACTTAAGGCCTCCACTTGACAGTCATGGTGGCACGAGCCTATCATCCCAGCACCTGGCAGGCTGTGGCATAAGGTAGGCCAAGCTCTGACAACGGATGTCCTGACAGCTACAGAGCTAAGCTGACAGTGATGAATGCCTCAGAACTGCATACCTGAGGACTCTACTCGTGGACAATCAACCAACAGTTCAAAGTTCATGAGGAAAAACTGGACATGAGTGACAGGGGGACAGAGAAGCTAAATTCCTATCCTGGAACCCGGAAGCCACTAAGCCCCAGTTCTTTAAGGCTGAAGCAAAGAATCGCTGACAGCTCACAGCCAGCCTGTACCATCCAGCAAGGCCTGTCTCAAAGACCAATCAGCGTCCAGAGACGCGGCACTCTGCAAACAATGTGGCGGCGTCCCAGACCCCGTTAGTCTGTTTCACATAGAAGCAGTGCAGTGTTCTAGGAAACTGCACTTCCTAGCAGGGAAAGGTAAGCAGAGGAGAGGTCTGAGCAGGATGCCAGAGAGCTGACATGCTTCTTAAAGGACTTGTTCTGTGTCAGAGCTGGGTGGTGCTTATGGAGGTCACATGTATTGGAACTCACATACGTGCACGCCTATATGGGTGCATTCTGTCATGTATGAACCACAGTAGGCAAGGGTGTTTACTGCCAAGCCTGCCGTCCTCAATTTGATCTCTGAGACCCACATTGTTGAAAAGACAGAATTGACTCTAGCCAGCTATCCTCTGAGCTCCACACCCATGATATGTGGCACACACTTGATAATAAGTGTAACAAATAAGGAAACAGATAACTGAGAGCAGTAGTACACGCCTTTAACACACACACACACACACACACACACACACACACACACACACACACACACCTGCACTCAGGAGGCAGTGTCAGGTGATTTCTGAGTCAATCCAGCCAAGACTACATTGTCTCAAAAAAAAAAAAAGCCAAAACAAACAAACAAACCAACAACCACCAAAACAACAAAATGTCATCTGCCATGAAAGAGGGAAACAGGACAAAGCTACTGAAGGACGGATGTCTAGGGCCCGTAAAGGTGGGGTGCTTTTTCTCTTTTTCTATTTCTATTATCTGCCATTTATTAAGAGCACCACCAGGCCACTCGACTGCCACCTGCCCCCTCTCGCTGCCACACCCACGGGCTGCGTTGGGAGCTAGGGGCTTCTTGGGCATGCTTCCACCTTGTATGAATATGGCCTCTGGCAGGGTGGCCTCTCAGGAAGCCTCTGAGCCAGTGACAGGGCCAGTGTCCTGGTCACCTCAGATCATACATACTAAGGGTCCTTCAGGACCCAACCACTCAGACGCCCCACAGACAAGATTCTACTCTTAGCTCCCTTCCCACCTCAGCAGAGGCGCTTGGGCTTGAGAATCATTTGGTAATGCTCTGGGGTACTTCAGAGACATATGGTCAGAGGCAGGAGTGACGGGAAGGAAAGAGGACCTGCACATGCCTGGGCTCCCCCACCTGGAGCCTGGCCACTGGGACCCTGCTTTTTTAAGTCTACGGTCAAACCCACGCGCTGTGCTTGCTAGGCCATGCTCCACGTACTAGCCCTTACCTTTGTAAAGCAGCCTTACTATGTACCTCAGGCTGGCTGCTGAGGTGACAGGGTGAGTACTGCCTTGCCATCCCTTGAATGGCCGCATTACCACAGGATGTCATGCTGGCCCCACAGGGAATCAGGGCCTGAGCATGTAGTTTGCACTGGCTAAAGGATTACAGCCAAGCAGTCTATGCACACAAATGGCAGTGTCTTAAAGCACAGGCCTGGAGTGAGTGGCTACACAGCAAAAGTAGCTGACATAGCAGCTGCACACGCCTGCACGCACTGGCAGACGCCACCTGTGCTTCTGGTGGAGGCTACAGGGCAAGGGCTGAGTGTCTGACCTGCGGTTCCACAGACAGGCTGCAGCCACAGTTCCCACCCATCCTAACCTGCTGCACTGGTAAAGTTAAAGCAGCTGAGGTTTCCTCTGCTCCCTGCACAGCTGCCCAGCATGGGCCCAGGCAAATGTCTGCTGGGGATGCAGATAGTTGATGCTCCTAAGCTCAGGGCCAGCTCCCAGGACCAGAATGGTTCCATCCCAAGGCCTTACCGCCCGGATCTCCCTCTCCAACAGCTTGCCGGGGCATGAGTAGGTGCTGTCAATGAAGGGGCAGGCTACCTCTGCCTCCTGGCTGTTCCGGATGGTGCCTTGCAGGCATTCCCTGTAGCAGGGAGGGTGGCAGTGAGGTTCACTCCAACCTCCACAGGAACTCCAGCCCTCAGATGGCAAGAGTGATCCCGGGCTCGCCCTCCCCGCCTCCTTCCCTCCGTCCCTCCCCATCCCTCTCAATCCATCACCAAGGCCCCCACTTCTGGTCACCCACCATCCCTGCTGCTCTGCTCTGGGGCACTGGCAGCCTTGCCCAGGTGACTGCAGGAACCTCCTCCTTGGTCCCTATCTCTCGCCAGTGCAAATGCGCACTCTCAGTACTACAGTGGTACAACCCAAAGGGGACCAGACCAACACTTGCCAGCGCTTTCATCAGACCAACACTTGCCAGCGCTTTCATCACTTGCACAGGCACAACTGTCCTGTCCCACCACAGCCATCATCCCTCTGCTGCCCGGTCTCTTCAGACCACAGTAAGGGTCCTTCAGCCCAGCTCAGGAGCCGACCACTCAGAAGCCCCACGGACAAGGTTCTACTCTCAGATCGCTTCCCACCTTAGTAGAGGCGCTTGGGCTTGAGAATCATTTGGTAACGCTCTGGGGGGGAGGGGGGAGTGATGGGAAGGAAGGAGGACCTGTGCATGCCTGGGCTCCCCCACCTGGACACTGGCCACTGGGACCCTGCTTTTTTTTTTAACATACTTTTCCCAGCTTAAGGGCAGAAGGGCTGCACAGGAGACCCAAGGCAAAGAACTCATGCACTAGAGACAGGGTGCTGTGGGTGTCAGCACTTGGCCACAATATCTTTTCATAGCCAGGGCAGTAACAGGCAGTGAGGAAGGACACTGGCTCATTTTTGAGCTTCTTGCAAGCTGTGTGGCTTTGACAACATGGATGCTTGGACTCCCTGTGCCTGCCATTCCTTTTTCTTTGGACTTTGGAGACCAGGTCTCATGTAGCTCTGGCTGGCTTTGAACTCACTACACAGCTGAAGCTAGTCTTAGACTTCTGATCCTCTTGCCTGCGCCTCCTGAGTGCTGGTATATCAGGCATATGTTACAACACCTCTGGCATAAATGGTGTTTTGTGGGCATCATACACACTTTCCTTCGGTAAGCACTGTCATTGGGTGGGAGTTGGGGCGCACCTGCAGAAGGTGTGCAGACACTCACGCAGCACCACGGCCTCGCCGGGCGCCAGCGCTGAGTAGCACACGGGGCACTCAGCGGGCTCGGTGTTCAGCACCAGGCTCCTCTGCTCCAGCTGCACGTGCTGCAGGTAGTTCCCCTCCTGCTGCTGCTGCTTCCGCTGGGCACACGGGAGGGGCAGGGCGGGGTGGGGCGGGGCCACCAGATGGGTCAGATCACAAATGGGAGGAGGCTGGGGTAGTCAGGGGGCAGCAAGGCAGTAGTGGGCTGGGAACATGGGCAGGCCAAGAGGGCCAGGGTAGGCCACAGCAAAATAAGAAGTCAGGTGAGGGGACAAGGGGTACAAGAGGGAGTGAGGGGGTTCACAGGGTTTAAATTCTGGGTGAGCAGGGTAGGACTAGAGGAATGGTAAAAGGAGGGTCAAAGCTGGGGCCAGAGCAGGGCTGTAGGTAAGGCTTGGCTAGGTATGGGGTCATGGTCAAGGTGGGGCAGGCTGCACTGAACCCAAAGGGAAGGAAGGTGGGGAGGAGCATGCTCCTGCAGCGGGAGCACTGGAGTGGGATGTCTACAGAATCAGTGTGTTTATGGTGGGAACTGGCTACCCAAGGGAAGTGAGTGGACAGAGTCACTCCCAAAAAGCACAGCAAGGCAGTCCACACGAGAGGAGGGGAGAGGAGGTGGAGTGTACAGTAGGCGCCAGGATGAGGTTACAGGCCACAGGGGGAGGTTTTGGCTGCGGCATAGTATAGTTAGGGCCACAGAGGAAGCGCTGTCAGCACAGCCGGAGATGTTTATATACATGGGAGGAGGAAGTGTCAAAGCAAGGACGCAGAGCAAGGAAGAGCCTAGCTGTGCCTCACACCAAGAAAACGAGTCGCAGCCACAGAACTGGCCTCAGAGAGAAGCAGCTCGCAGTCCAGGGCAAGGCTGTGGCTTAGCAGTGTGCTGAGGAGGGGAGTGGCAGTGGCCAGGGGCACAGCAGTATGCAGGTGCTCCCCTTTCTGGCTTAGGCCTTCCTCAACCAGCCTGCAGGCATCTGTCCCTGGACCTGTGTGCCCACCTGCTGGTACTGGCGCAGTGCCTCCTCCTCACCAGCCAGGCGTGCTCGCTCTTCCTCATCAGGTTGGTACGAGGCAGGTATCTGGTAGGTCTCAGGCCTTGCACGGCAGCACATCTCACACCCAGGCCGTGTGGGTTTGTTGATGAAAGTGCAGCCAGGGCACTGCCAGCCCACCTGGGAGGAGACAGGCTGTGAGTTCGACTGGGTTAGGCAGGGAAGACAGGGCACAGGTGCCCATGAAGTAAGGCAGCTTACCGGTGGCGACTCTGGTGCTGCATCGGGCTGACCCGGCTCCTGGTGGGCCCTGGGCTTGGGAAAGACAGGCTCCAAGAGGCCCCGTGGCTGCAGTGTGAGGTCCTTGAAGCCCAAATCTGCAGAAGGAGTATGCGTGGTATCCAGGTCTCCGCATGCAGAGCCAGCCTGGCACACCCCACTCTGAGTCATTTCCCAACCCTGCAGTGTTTATAGTCTCTTCCTGAAGGTGGGTATCAGGGTACCCCAAGGCCAAGGCTTTAATCTTACCCATTCCTGTACCTTCATGACCACCATCCTTTTTGTTGTTGTTGTTTTTATTTTTTCGAGACAGGGTTTCTCTGTGTAGCCTTGGCTGTCCTGGAACTCACTTTGTAGACCAGGCTGGCCTCGAACTCACAGAGATCTGCCTGCCTCTGCCTCCAGAGTGCTGGGATTAAAGGCATGCACCACCACCATCCGGTTAACCAGTATTCCTTTTGAGAAGAGGTACTGCCTCTGACTTCATCATGCAGAAATGCCCACCAAGAAGAAAAAGGCCTAAACCTCTTCAGTCAGCATGACAGCCAGGGATCCAAGGGGATCAGGGCTGGGAGGGACTGAGATGTGGCAGCTGAATGCTGTATCTTTTTGGGGGGAGGGGTGTTTTTTGAGGCAGCGTCTCTCTGTGTAGCCTTAGCTGTCCTAGACTCGCTTTGTAGACCAGGCTAGCCTTGAACTGACAGAGATCCGCCTGCCTCTGCCTCCCAAGTGCTGGGATTAATGGTGTGCGCCACCGCGTCTGGCTTTAATGCTGTATCTTTTGCCACCAAATACACTGGTTGGACAACTGGTAAAAAGTCAAATGAGGCTGCCTGCATTGTGTCAGTGTCAAGGCAGAGAGGGCTCAGTGGGCACTTGCCACCACACCTGAGGACCTGAGTGCAAGCCCTGGACCGCACAGTGGAAAGAGAACTGACTCCACCAAGTTCTCCTTCTCCTTCCCATGTACACGAGGCGCATGTACGGCTACACACATAAGCAAAGAAATGTAATTTGTAAATTACTTACTTACTTTGTAAGGGGGTTGTTTGTTTGTTCTTATAATTTATTTACCTTTATTTTATGTACATTGATGTTTAGCCTGCATGGATGTCTGTGTGAGGGTGTCAGATCTTGGAGTTACAGACAGTTGTGAGCTGCCATGTCAGTGCTGGGAATTGAACCTGGGACCTCTGGAACAGCAGTCAGTGCTCTTATCTGCTGAACCATCTCTCCAGCCCAGGAGGTTGGGAGTTGTTTTAGTTTTATCAAGGCAGGGTTTCTGATAATAGTTCTGGCTGCCCTTGAACTTATTACATAGACCAGGATGGCCTCAAGCTCAGAGAACTGCCAGCCTCTGCCTCCCAAATACTAGAATTAAAGGTGTGCACTACTACGCATGGCCCAATAAATGTAATTTTAGAAATTAAGAAAAAAAAAAAGACTGCATAATACTGATGTTACTTCCCTGCATTGGAGAGCTGTCCAGGAGAGCACAGGAAAATGGCCTTTCTTTTTAAGAAACGACACAAGTCTTCAGGAGAGGGAGATCCCACCTACAGTTACTTTTAACATGTCTCCTAAGATTCTGCGTCCAGAGGCAAAGCTAAAGAAGGAAAATGAACAAAAAACAAAACAAAACAACAACCAGGGTGGTGGCAGCGTAAGCCTTTAACTCCAGCACTAGGGAGGCAGAGGCAGGTGGATTTGTGAGTTCAAGGCCAACCACAAGGTCTGGAGAGTGAGTTCCAGGAAAGCCAGAGCTACACAGAGAAAACAGAACAAAACAAAGAAGGAAAACATTTCTCTGTATAACTGCAACTTTTTTTTTACAGGTCTAACATACTGCAGTAAAAGCTACCATACTACACCCTAGGAATATTACTCACATACACAAATACAAACACAGAAAACTGAGGGACAGAAACAGGAATGAGCTTGCCCAAGGTCACACGGCCAGCAGCAGGCAGGCCAGAAGCAAACAGCCCCTTTCCTCACGCCAGCCTCACTCAGGAGTTCTATGAAAAGCTCCCTCCCCACCTGACAGCCTCTCTGTAGACAGGGCCCTCCAGCACATCCCTGACAAAGGACTTCACCTTCCAACATCCGCAGCTGCCGCTGGCGCTGCAGCTCCTGAGGGTTGAGTGAGGTGTTTCGGGCCGACAGCAGGTAGAGATAGGCAGTGTCTCCATTCCGGCGAATGCCATGCGAATGCAAGGTCTCCTGGTCTCTTGCCAGCCTCTGTCCAACCACCCACTGCTGCAGGCTGGGTGGGAAGCCATAGTCCAGAAATACCTTGGGGGTGGGGAGGGGAGTTATAGTAAAATGTCTACTGCCATACTCACATCTGAGCACTTGACCCCAGTTGGGGGTGCTGTTTCCTGAGGCTGTGGAATTGTTGTTGGGGTACACTGAGAGCTGGCTTGGACGACTGGAGTCTACCCTGCTTTTGCCCCAGTTCTTTACTCCTTGGCCATATGAAAAGCCACAGCTGAGGTCAGCATGGTGGCAGACGCACACCTTTAGTCCCAGAACTCACGAGGCAGAGGCACACCGATCTTTAAATTCGAGGCCAGCTTGGTCTACAAAGTGAGTTCAGACCACCCAGACCTGTTACTTAGTGAAACCTGGTATAAGCAAAAGGAGAAAGAGAAGGGCTGGAGAGATTGCAAAGGACCTGGGCTCCATTTCCAGCACCCTCATGGCGGCTCACCATCATCCACAGCCCTAGATCCAGGAGATCCAACAGGCACACACACGAAACCATACATCCATGCAGGCAAACATTCATACACATAAAATAACATAAATAACTCTAAAAGATGCTTGGGAGGGGGGCAGGAAAAGAAGCCGCAGCTATAACCTCCTATCTCTCAGAGGGAGCCTCTCAAGTCCTTTCTATGCTGACGCACTGTATCCTCTGAACCGTGAGCCCAAACAAGCTTCTCCTCATGTTGTCTCTGTCAGGGGCGGGGGTTAGACCACAGCAGCAGAAAATATGGCTGGGGGTGAACACGGAGAGGACAGAGAGGAGACACAGGCCAGAGAGGCGCCCACTTCCCTTCAGCCCCTCACTCACCATGTCCTTGAGTGAGGCCACTGTCATATCAGGGCGCACTGTGAGCCAAATGGTGACGGTGTGCATGTAAGCGTCCTCCACGCTCACACACAGCCTGTGGAAAACAAGGGCAGGCAAGGATCTAGGCTGCCACATGTGCAGCCACATGTGCAAGGTCAAGCCTGCACGTGTGCAGATACTATGTGCTGGTTAGGTTTTGTCAACATATACAAGTTAGAAGAGAAATATCAAATTTTAAAAATGCCTCTATCAAATCAGCCTGCAGGCAAACCATTGGGACACTTTCTTTTCTTTTAATTTTATTTATTTATTTGGTTTTTCAAGACAGAGGCTCTCTGTATAGCCTTGGCTGTCCTGGACTCACTTTGTAGACCAGGCTGGCCTCAAACTCACAGCGATCCACCTGCCTCTGCCTCCCGAGTGCTGGGATTAAAGGCGTGCGCCACCACACCCAGCATTCTTTTCTTTTTAAAAACCAATTTCTTGCCAGGCATGGTGGTACACACCTTTAATCCCAGCACTTGGGAGGCAGAGGCAGGCTGATCTCTGTGAGTCTGAGGCGAGCCGAGTCCACAAAGTCCAGGAGAGCCAGGACTATAAGAAAAATCCTGTCTCAAAAACAAACAAACAAACAAACAAAGACTTATTTATCTTATTTCATGTGTATGAGTGTTTGCCTGCACATACATATAGGAACCACTTGCATGCCTGGTGCCTGTGCAAGTCAAAAGACGATGTCAGACTCCCAGGAACCAGAGTTACAAGGCAGTGAGCCACTTGGGTCTTCCACAAGAGTAGCAAGCAGTCTTAACTGCTGAGTCAACTCTCCAGCTGGGTTGTGGGTGGTGCCACCTCTGGGCAGGTGGTCTCGGGTTGTATTAGAAAGCAATGTGAGCAGGCCACAAACACTCATAAGCCAGCAGGCAGCGTTCTTCCACAGTCTGTGCTTCAACTCCTGCCTCAAGTCCTTGCTTGAGTTCCTGACTCGACTTCCCTCAGTGACAGAATATGAGCTGGGGTGTATAAGCCAAAACCCCTTTCCTCCCCAAGGTTGTCTTTGGTCATGCAGTTTATGACAACAATAGAAAGCAAACCAAAAGGGCAGGTATGGGGGCGCACACCTTTAATTCCAGCACTCAAGAGTCAGAGGCAGGGGGATCTCTGTAAGTTCAAGGCCAGCCGCGTCTACATAGTGAGTCCAGGGTAGCCAAGGCTGTTATAGAGAGAAACTCTGTCTTGAAAAACAAACAAACAAACAAAATTAAATAAATAAAGAAATCGAGCCAAAACTGCCCACCTGGGGCAGGGTCTCCCTGGATCCGGCCTCTGCACTACCCTTCCGACTGGAAACGCTGCCTACCGCCCTTAACTGGCTCACAATAGCTTTGAGGGCACAAGGAACAGCAGCACTGGGGCTAGGTAACCCATTCTACAGCTGAGCTGTGGCTCAGCCCTTATTTATTTTAAGACAGGGTCAATAAGTAGCCAAGGCCAGCCTTGAACTTGTCATCTATCTGTTTCAGCCTCCCAAGAAGCTGTCACCAAACCTGGCACATTTTGGGGGGGGGGGCAGGGAAGGGAAGACTCTTGTTTTGGTTTTCTTTGAAACAGGGTCTCATGTAGGTTAGACTGGCCTCGAACTCCCTACGAAGCTACAGATGGCCTCGAACTTCTGATCCTCCACTTCCATCGTCTAAGGGTTGGAATTACAGTCTCTCTTCCGCCAAGTGAGCAGCGCCTGGTGTTACACACACACCTGTGCTACTAGCCGCACTTAATCCTTTCCAGCAGCCTGGGGCAGGCCCTGCCATGTCCTTTCCCAGATAGAAACATACTGTGGAGCTATACTGCAGAGTAATCAACAGCTGCCATAGCGACTTAAGTCCACATTGTATCACTACAGATGATGTCTGACTTCGTACTCGGTGCTGGGCACCGACTAAGAGTCTCACACACCCCAGGCGGTCACTGCACCATGGAGGCTACATGTCCTCACTCTGGTACATAAGCAGCAGTTCTCTCAAGCCTGCAAGCTTCTTTTATTTTGTTCTTTTGTCTGCTTATTTGTTTTAAGACAGCATCTCACTATGCAGCCTAGACTAGCCTGGCACTCATCATCCTCCTGCCTCAGCTTTCCAGGGCCCAGCTTGCATTATGGAGGTGTGCCACCATGCTGGCTCCTGAAACATTGTTGAGAGACCAAACGACAAGAAAAAACGAGAATGCAAATGAAAAACTGAGCTGATCCCAGAGTAAAATGGATAACTTCCGGTGCAGGAGCAGAGTCCAGCCTTCTGAGACCTTGGGGGGCCACAGGAAACAGTGCATCACCGGAGCAAAGGCAGCACAAGCCCATGAGCCCAAGACTCAGGAAGCTGAGTTCTGTGGGAGGACAACGCCCAAGTCCAGGCCAGCCCGGCCCGCAGAACAGGCCCTGACTCAGCAGCTTCTGTTCTGGAAACTTCTCCACGAAGCACTCAAGAAACTCATCCAGAAAACAGTTTTGCTTTTTTAGACCCAGTCTCACTATTTAGCACTGGCTGGTCTGGAATGGACTGTGTAGAGCAGGCTCACCTCTAACTCAGAGATTCACCTGTCTCTGCCTCTTGACTGCTGGGATTATAGGCATATGCCACATGCCTGGGGTAGGAAAATGATTGATACCCAATAATCAATTTTTTTAAAAAAGCAGATATACAAAGATTCAAAGTTTTCTGTCCACATATTCATGGGAAGAGGGTTTTATTCTTTCCGTGTTCTTGTGCGGTATGGTGTCATGTCGTCAACTTGGCTCTGAAACTCCTGATCCCCCTGCTCATGCCACCTGGGTGCTGGGATTACAGGGCTCCATCACCGTGTCAGCCAGCTAAGACCATGCTCCGCCTTCAGGGTGAAGGTTAAGAAGCACTGCCACACAGACTACGCATGTTCAGAACCAAAGAGGTACAAATTATAGAAGCCTTATAGTAACAAAGCAAAATCTAACTACACAGAGAAACCCTGTCTCAAAAACAAAAACAAACAACAACAAACAAAAAAAACCAAAGCTAAATCTATAAGTTACTATATTACCAGGTTTGGCAGTTTATACCTGTAATCCCAATCCTTCCGAAACAAAACTGTCTTGAGCTGAAGGCTAGCCTGGACTACACAGTAATTTACAGGCTAACCTGGACTACAGAGCAAGACTTGATCTCTAAAGACAAAAGGTAAATTAAAAAATAGAGGTAAGCGCTGGAGAGATGGCTTAGTGGTTAAGAGCACTGTCTGCTCTTCCAAAGGACCCGGGTTCAAGTTCCAGCAACCACATGGCAGCTCACAATTGTCTGACACCTTCACACCAATGCACATAAAATAAAATTAAATAAATCATTTTTTAAAAAATTAAAAATTAAAAAATAGAGGTAAAGTATGGAGAGACGGCTCAGTGTGAAAGCGCTCGCTGTGCAAGCCTGCTGACCTGAGCTCCACTCCAGATCCTACGGAGGGGAGGAGAGACCTCCTCGAAGTTGCTCTGACTTCAACGCACCTAAGGAAATAAATTCTGTGCTTGCTTTGGCAGCAGACACTAAAATTGGAACGATACAGGAAGGATCTACACGGCCGCTGTGCAAGATGACACCCACTGTGCAGGGTCTCCTTAAAAAAAAAAAAAAAAAAACAGAAACTGCACTCTAGCACAGGAAACAGCAGTGCCATAGTTCACAGTTGACTGGCGTCTGAAGTTCCATCTGCCAGTGACACTCTGGGTTTGATTCCCAGCACTGCAGGGGAAAAAGATAACTTTTCCCCACAGAGGTTCAGGAGGCCTCCAGTCCCCTTAAGTGCGAGACACACTCACCTGATGTCCTGTGTTGGAGAGACCTCAGGCTTTACTTGCACCCTGACAGGCACCCTCTGTTCTGCCAGCCAGGTGGCATACTTGATAGCAGCCTGTTCGTCTCCGCCAGCCACTGCCCGGGCAAGGCTCAGGGCCATCTCCTCGGCTGAAGGTCAGCACAGAGCAAGCAAGTTAGCACCAGTTTGTGTGGGGAGGCTAGAGAGGTGACCCATGCATCTAAGTCCTGTTTCCTTAGTGAGCTCTTGTGTCTCATGCACCTGGCTATTATAAAAGTTCCTCTTTTTAAAAGGGAGGGGGTACTTTTTCAGTCCTCACTTTCTTGCACCCCGGGATCATGGGGGTGCCCTTTCCTTCACGCTCACAGAGTCCTCCATGCTCCAGTCCTGTATCTGACAAGCATTTCTCTCTCTCTCTCTCTTTCCTTCTTTCTTTTTTTCTCAACTCTACTGTACGCACCCACTAGTCTAAAAAGTAGGCTTTAACAGTGAGTGGTTCAGACTAGTGTCCCTCCTATAAACTTTTAAGTTCAACAAGAAAATGGAAAACTTAAAGTTTGACAAGAAAACCAGATGTGGCCCATTTGAGCACTAACTGAGTAAGGAGGTCAGGGGAGACCTCTAGGAGGTAGGGAAACTGAGGCTGAATGGGGGGTTGCTGGCATTCCAATATCCATAAGGAATACTATTCCATGAGGCCTGAGAGTGGGCAAAGACCTTGGGCAAGAAGTGGTTGGATCAGAACAGAAAAGTCAAGGACTGGAGGCATAGCTCAGTGACAGAGTACTTGACTACCATGTATAAAGCCCCAGTAGAAGACAGAACAGAAGAGGCTGCTGGGAATGGAGGACACTAACGGTAGCCCAGAGCTCTGGCTTGGTTTTATTAGGAGGGCATGGTTTCCGGCAACAGGGCAGTAGCTCTATCAGTGTTCCCTCAAATCTGGGTGGAAGGGCGAAGGAGAGAGGTACGACTCCCTCCCTGTCCTACCGTGGTCAACTGCTTTCTTTTCCTTCCAGGAGCTCTAGGGTCTATGCTGTGTGTTCACTGAGTCTCTGCCAACGAAGTGAGCCAATTCAAACCAAATTATAGTATACAGGCAGGTTTACTGGGAGCACTTCTCAAGCGGATTCACCGACCCCACAGGAGGCAGGGGCCGGGGAAGTCGCCAAACAGAAGCAGACAGCCCAGCGATGGGGGGTGAGGAGAGCAGAGAGAGCAAATGCAGAGGTGGGGTCGGGGACCAAGATCTCTGGATTATACAGTGAAGAGCCTCTGGGGGAGAGGAAGCCCATTCTCTGGGCTGGGAAGTTCAGGGTAGAGGGCGGGGTATGCAAGCCATGCCCCGTAACAAGCGGGGACTGAGGGATGCTCGGAGAACCTGGAGGCCGGGTCCTCTGTGGTCAAACAGGCGCTCCGGCCGCTTAACCCGGCCTAGAGCCCACTTTCACCACCTCCAGTCAATGCCCACCTTTCTTGGTCTTCTCGTCCATCGGGTCTGACTGCGCCCATCCCCTCAGAAAGGGCTGCTGTTCCCAGGAAACGCTACCTTGGGGTCACCAGGGAGAGGGCGGGAAGACTGCAGCGACTCAGCCCTAGCCAGCCTCGCGCGTGGCCCAAGCGGTGTCCCGGGCCGCACTCGGGCAACATCACTCGGCCCAGGGCCCAAGGCCCGGCATTGGGAACCGGCGGGGCCCCGTGAGGGACACACAAAACGAAGGAGGACCCGGGCCAAGCCTGCAGTGGCCGATGAGTAACCGCGACCCACGAGCGAGAGAGACGGAGGGAAGCCGGGCAGCGCGGGCGCCCCGGAGTCCGGAACCCCAGCCCAGAGGCTCCAGCTACCCGGAATACAGCGGGGGGCAGAGTTCCCCCGGAAGTGAAAGTGGCAGCCCCGGAAGTGCAGCAGGCCGAACGGAAAACTTTCCCCCACTCGAGACTGTGCAGGCTCACCAAGTGGGTGAGGCGTCTAGACTGTTCCTGGCACTCACGCTCCACCACATGGTGTGGCGGACTGGGGAGACTCGGTCCAGATGCCAATGGCCGACCCTAGGGCAATCACCAACTCCAGGCAGCTCTTAGCCGGGGGCGGGGGAGGGGGTAGGGGTGGAGCTAGAGGGCACGGAGAGAGGGCTCCTCAGACCCGGGTGCTTGCTAGCGCTGCATCCATCACCGAGTCGCCAGCACCCCAATGGGTAACTCCGGCTCTTGGCCGGTTTGCAGTTAAGGAAACAGAGATCTTGAGTGTTTATGACTTGCCCAAAGCCACACTGCTGGAGCTTGAATCCAAATGTGGCAGCCGACCAAACCTGGGCAGCCTGGAGACTCGTTCGCTGCTGTTCTATTTGCCTAACAAAGGCTGGGACTTCTTTTCAGCCACCACTCATTTTACGTTTTCTCCCACTTTGATCCCACAGATTAGCAGATACAGTGGCCCCCACCTACAGAATGGGTAACAGAACAGAAAAACTCATCCTCTGCTGTGCTCACGTGGCATCCTGCCAGCCCCTGGCCTGTCTGTTTCGCCTCAACTACCCTAGAGGATCCTATAAAGAAAGGGGCGGGGAGACGGCTTGGTGGGTTAAGTGCAAGCGTGAGAACCTCAGTTCAGTTTTCATTGCTTCAGGCGGGGAAGTGGGGGCGCGCGCCTGTAATCCCTGCATTTAGGAGGCAGGGGCAGGCGGATCTCTTGAGTTCGAGGCCAGCCTGGTCTAAAGAGTGATCACCATGGCAGCCAAGACTACACAAAGAAACTCTGTCTTGGGGAGTGTGGGATGGATGAGGGGAATAGGGGGGTGAGTACAAACGGGGGTGGGGCGTGAAGGAACGACAGGGACGCTACTTCTCAGCTGGGCATCGTAGTGGGACCTTGTAATCCCACCTCTGAGGAGGCAAACAGGAAAATGCCTGGGGTTCCCCAGCCAGCCAGGATAGTCTAATCAGTGCCCCAGAGGAACATGGATGGACACACACACACACACACACACACACCACGCACGCATGAACACCTTTCCAGCTGCCCCCGCCTTTGCCTGCATCTCCCACACCGACCCTCCCCTTGGCTCACTGCACTCTGAAGCACTGGCTCTTGAATCCTGGAATAAGTTAGCCAAGTTTGGGAGCTTCTTAATGAGGGGTCTATCTGGTGCTGTGCGTGTTAATGTTAATTATTTTGCTCCCTGGGGTCTGCTGGCTGTCTTTTACAGCAGACACTCACCTAAAATGACATTGTAACTCTTGTTTCCCAAATTATCCCTGATTGGATAATAAAATTGCTGACTCTAGCCGAGCAGAGAGATAGAGGCAGAGCGAGGGGCGTGAAAAGAGAGACCAGGAGGAGAGAGAGATGCAGGAGGGAGGAAAAAGGACGATTTCTAAAGTAGTAAAGTAGATATTATGCTCAGCTCTGTGTTTAGCTTTTGAATAAATCATAGTCTCCATGTGTGGTTATTTGGGGGGAAATTGCTGATCTAGGAGTAATTAAGCCTTAGTAATAATATTATTGAATATGAATTATTAATATTCACCAGCAGCTGTTGCTTTAGACTTTTTCCCCCCGCAGCTGGGAATTGGTAAATCCCGGCATTGGGAAGTTGGGGGCAGGAGACTAGAAGAGAGATGGAGAGGAGAGGGAAGGAAAGAAGGAAGGAAGGATGGAAGGAATTTCCACCTGGGATCTTCTGGTAGTAAATATTCTTGGGTTTTGATGGAGAAGATCTTTGTTTATACCTCCCAAAATCTGAGATTATAGGCACAAAAATCACACTCAGTGCTGTCACTGTGTAGACAGTGTGGAACAGGCTTTGTAGAGCAGGCTGGCCTCCAACTTGTGTAACCCTTCCACCTCTATCTACCCCACATGCTGGGATTTACAGGAGCCCACCATGTCCCTTACAGGAGCCCACTATGTCCTTTAAAGGAGCCCACCATGTCCCTTACAGGAGCCCACCATGTCCCTTACAGGAGCCCACCATGTCCCTTACAGGAGCCCACCATGTCCCTTACAGGAGCCCACCATGTCCTTTAGAGGAGCCCACCATGTCCCTTGGTTTGTTTTGTTTTGTTTGTTTTTTGATTGTTTTGGATTTTTTTGGTTTTGTTGTTGTTTTTGTTTTTCAAGACAGGGTTTCTCTGTGTAGCCTTGGCTGTCCTGGACTCACTTTGTAGACCAGGCTGGCCTCAAACTCACAGAGATCCACCTGTCTCTGCCTCCTGAGTGCTGGGATTAAAGGCGTGTGCCACCATGCCTGGCTCCTCTGGGTGCTTTTAAGATTATATATATAGTTTTAACTTTTTTTCTTGTACACTGAACTCTGATGTGTTTGTGTGAAATTTTATGGGGCTTTTTGAATCGGTGATATTTGCTTTCTCCCTAATCCTGCCTTTAGTCACATCTAATTTGATCTTTAACATATCATTTGGACTTTGATTTTGTTTTGTTTTTTAATTTTGGGATACAACTTTGGTTTTGTGGAAATTTAACATATAAACTAAGCTGGCCTCAAACTTGCTGTAATGCCCCACCTCTGCCTTCAAGTTCTAGGACTATAATGTCCTTTAACAATAATTGTATGTTTTTATTCTAAAATAACTGATAGATTATCTAGCTCACTGCCACTTAGTAAAATTTCCTTTTCTTTTCTTTTCTTTTTTTTTTTTTTGCAATAGTTCTTACCTTGAGCTTATGCACTTACATACATTCACGCTTTGTCTCTGTGTCAAATGACAGGGGAGCTCTGGGTGTCGGTGTCTGTAGTTGGCATTCCCAGGCTTTGTTTTCTTTCTACTGTGGCTCATGTAGATGTGTACAGTGCTGCTCCCATCAGGCACCATTTGCAGATGCAGTCTTCATTTTTTTCTGGTCTCAGCCTTCTCCCCCCTTTTTTTTTTTTTTTAAGATTTATTTTTTTTTTTATTATGTACACAAACATTTTTGTTATGTACATCTGCAGGCCAGAAGAGGGCACCAAATCACATTATAGATGGTTGTGAGCCACCATGTGGTTGCTGGGAATTGAACTCAGGACCTTTGGAAGAGCAGCCAGTGCTCTTAACCTCTGAGCCATCTCTCCAGCCTTCAGCCTTCTCCCTTTAAGGGGCGAGCTGGCATTCACTTTGGACATTTTTTACCTCAGTGGATAGGCTCTAACACTCATTAAAACTGGAGTTCCAAATCAGGGTGACAGTCCATGGCTGTGTGACCCTAAACAAGACACTCCCAGGTTCTTCCTCCACAGTGCTAGCCATGGCCACTCTCTTCTCACAGCTAGTGTAAGGATCCATAGAAACTACCAGTTGCTGATGAATATCCCATCACAGAACCCGAAAGCTAGCAGCTTAGAACAAAGTACAGGACACATTTGTGATCCCAGGACTCTGGAGGCAGAGGTAAGAGATCACAGACTCGAAGCCAGTGGCACATGCTTCTTTCGACACTGTGTCAGACACCCTAACAGTAAGCATTTCTGGGGGCAGGAACAGAGATTTGCAGAAAACCCCCTTCCTTGTGAGCCTGGCTCATCCTGAAGCACAATCCTTGCCTCTCTCCTGGAGGCTAATTACACGCCTTCATCCAATAGCAGCTGGCCATCCCCAGTGCAAACGACCTGGGAGAGGGAGGCAAAAGAAACCCCCAGAGCCTCGTGAATGCTGGCCCGGCAAGCGCCTATTGCTGAGCTGTATTCCCAGACCAATATCTATTTCTTTCCTTCTACCCCTCCTTTCATCTCTCCTCCTATCAGCCCCCACATTGTGGGTTTTTTTTTTTTCCCCTTCTTCCACATTGTGGTTTTTAAGACAGAGTCTGGACTAGAATGATGGCTCAGCAGTTAAGAGGACATAGGGAAAAAGAATTCTGTCCTCAGCACCCACATTAGGGCACTCACAACTGCTTGTGATCCCTGCTCCCTCACTGGCCTCCGTGGGAACCTGCACACACACATAAATAAAAATAAAAGAAGAAAGGAAGGCACGGTTTTACTATGCAGCCTTGCCTGGCCTGGAACACACTATATAGTTAACCTCAAAATTATGGCAATCCCCCTGCCTCTCTCTGCTGAGTTGACAGGCATGCAGCATCATATGAGGCTCCAATGTATATAGACATACACATGTGTATTTGTACACATATGAACATATGTATATATTAAATATTAGCCACACATGTTCTGTCCCTCTCATCAAGAAGGAATCCATTTTTCTGCCTACCAAACTAAGATGTACGGCCTGCACAGCATGAGCATCTGCCTTACCACTTTTGTTGTATGACCACCACATGGTGTAATGGCTGAGCCTGGGAAGGGCTGACCAGTAACTGCACAGAGCCTGTTTAAGGTGTTGGCCGCAGAACTTTTTGGTGCACACACACTTCCTTTCTGGCTATTGCCAGGGAGAAGCCATAGGACCATCCTGGGAGTATGGGGAACAATTAGGCACACTTTGTGGAAGCTTTTCAAGAAAGAGCTGTGGAGGGCTGGAGAGATGGCTCAGAGGTTGAGGGCACTGGCTAGTCTGTCCTGGGTTCGGTTCCCAGCAACCACATGGTGGCTCATAACCATCTATAATGAGATCTGGTGCCTTCTTCTGGCCTGTGGGCACACATGCAGGCAGAATACTGTATAAATAGTAAATAAATAAATCTTAAAAAAAAAAAAAGAACAAGAGCTGTTGAAATAGCAACTAACGCTTCCGACAAGGTGATGATGCCAGGTCCTGCTTGTTCCGGGTGCTTTATAGGTGTTTGCGAGACCGCTCAGAGCTTAAAGCCCATGTACACCTGAGAGGACCAGCATTCAGATCCACAAACCCACACAAATGCCTTGGACGTGAGATCCAGAGATCTCCAGAGCAAGCTGGCTGACAAGACTACAGGGTGTGACCCAGAGGCCCTCCTTAGCCAGGCACCCAAGCCCAGCACTCAAGAGGCAGAGGCCGGTGGAGCTCTGAGTCTGAGGCCAGCCTGGTCTACAGAGAGTCCAGGACAGCCAGGGCTACACAGAGAAACCCTGTCTTGGGAAAAGAAAGGGGGGGAGGGGGGAGAGGAAAGACCCTCCTCAAAGAGTAAGATGGAAGAGGAAGTGTGAGCCTCTGCATGCACACACATGCGTGTTTTTTTGTTTGTTTTTGTTGTTGTTGTTTTGTTTTGTTTTTTGAGTCAGGGTTTCTCTGTGTAGCCTTGGCTGTCCTGGAACTTGCTCTGTAGACCAGGCTGGCTTCGAACTCACAGCGATCTGCCGGCCTCTGCCTCCTGAGTGCTGGGATTAAAGGTGTGCACCACCACAAATCCAGCTAGTGCTGAGTTCTTAAGTACCACAATGCCACTTTTCTTTGTGTAAAGTGACACATGTGCCAGCCGTCTCCATGGAAAACAGGCCAGGGCTGAAAGAGTCAAGGAAGCAGGCATCCTGCCAACAGTGCGGAGAGCCTGCTTAACCTGGCCTAAAAGTACCTTGCTCCCTGAGCATCCTTGTGCGGGGTGTGCTCCTTCCCGTTTAAACTGACCATCTTTGGGCTAAGGCTGGAACCTAGAAGCCTGAATGTGTTAGGTACCCTCACATCCAAGCTACACCCCAGCCCTCAGCTTGGCACTCTCCCACCTGAGACCCGAGGGCTCTAGGAGAAATGTGCAGGAAGATCAGTAGGAGAGTGGGCAAAGATCACTTGAGAGATGCTAACATGTCTCTGGCTTTCATGGTGGGACCAGTGTTGAAGGCTGGGAAAGTCACCAAGGCTGTGAGGAGGTGGAACTTGCTGGAATATAGAACCACACAACTCTCTTTTATTAGGCACATGGTGAAAACACATACTCAACTAAACAAAAGCCATCATACTGACAGTGGGCCTGGGTACTAAGAGTCCCCAGAACAGGGCCTGAGGCTTTCTGTATGGTAGTAGGGCAATCTCTGCCTGGTCCTTCCCCTCCAACCTTGGCGCTCCAGTTGGAGGATACCAGCGTGAACAGACGTGGCATTCCTTGAGTCAGGGGTATCATTGTTGAAGCCTCATCCTTTTGGCTTAAATCCTGGCCCAGGTCTTCAAGCAGGTTCTGCCTGGAGGCCGCAACCTGACGCAACTTGTGGTCCTGAGGCACAGGGTGAGTGAGGACTTTGGTCTTTGGCACAGAGATGTTCCTTTTGTTTAAAAGCACAAGATAGAAGGCAGCTGGGGCACTGATGAAGGGGACTGTCTTGTGAACAGAAGCCTAGCCCCAGGCCAGAGAAGGATAACGCTGGTATGAAATGTGCCGAAGGCAGAAGGCAGATGCTGGCCTGGGAGCATGTGGCACTGTGGCAACTGGGCCAGCAAAGTATTCGCCTCCCCCTCCCCCTCCCTTGCTGTTTGCTGTTCCCAGCATCTAGAACAGGGCTTGGCACCCAGCGAGCATCACCCCACAACACCTGTGGGAAAGTACAGGAATGCATGAGGCACACTGGCTGTTTCTTCCTCCAGTAAGGCACTTAAGGCTTAGGTTGGCCCAAAGAGGCAGGAGAAAGCTTCTACTCAACTCACAGTTTGCAGTTGAGGGGGCCAGTAGGGTGTGGCCTTAGCCATACAGTCCCACTTCCCCTTCCTCAGCCTCCTCCAACCCTGGCCCATCTGGCACGACCTGGTCACGCTCCCAGTGGTCAGACTGTGAAGGAGAGACTCGACTGCGATCCTCCCTCAACCAGGGATGCAGCAGGATGCTGGGGGCCACCGGTCGCTCTGAAGGTTCCTTTCGGAGGAGACAGCGGACCAGGCAGCGAGCTGGGACTGACAGGCCCTCTGGCAGGGCGAAGGTCCCTCTAAGGATCTTGCTAAAGAGCAGAGCTGGCTCAGAGTCCTGGAAAGGGTAGCGGCCAGCCAGCATGGTGAAGAGCGCCACGCCTAGGCTCCAGACATCAGCTGCTTTGCCGGAGTAGCATGGCCGGGAGCTGAGTATCTCTGGTCCCACATACGCAGGGCATGCATGCTTGTCCCACAGAGAGTCGTCTGGTCCCGTCATCACACAGGCATCTTCCAGGTTCTCCAGGAGCAGCTTTGTCCTGGGTCACAGACAGAAAGATCAGGTCCTCTGGGATAGCAGCCCCTAAGCCATCTCTCCAGTCCATGACTTTTGTTTACCTTTTAATAGTTTTAAAAAAATTTTTTTAAAGATTTATTTATTATGTATACAGTGCTCTGCCTGCATGTACACCTGCAGGCCAGAAGGGGGCATAAGATCACATTACAGATGGTTGTGAGCCACCATGTGGTTGCTGGGAATTGAACTCAGGACCTCTGGAAAAGCAGTCAGCACTCTTAACCTCTGAGCCATCTCTCCAGCCCGTTTGTTTGTTTGTTTGTTTGTTTGTTTGTTTTTAAGGGGTGGGGGACTACTTTTTTTGGAGACAAGATTTCACTACATTGTCCAGGCTGCTTTCTAACTTAACTATCCTTCTGTCTCAGCCTCCTGAGTGCTGGGACTACAGGTGAGGGCCATCATGCTGAGCCTCAGTGTCTTAGTTTTTTGTTTGTTTGTTTGTTTGGTTGGCTGGCTTTGGCTTTGATGGGTAAGGGTCTCTCTACATAGCCCTGGCTGACCTGGAACTCACTATGTAGACCAGGCTGCTGGCCTCAAACTCATAGAGATCCACCTGCCAAGGGGCTTCCATAACACTGCGTCAGATTTGTCAAAGAAACTAGAGGACTAGGCTGCAAATGCTAGCTTAGGTCCCTTCCCCTCCCTCTTTCTTTTCAGTTTTTATCTTATTTTTGAAATTTTCAAATACGTGTGTATTTGTGTGTAGTGTGTGTGTGGGGGTGTGTGTGTATGGGAGTGTGTATGTGGAGAACAGAAGTCACCCTTAAGTGTCTTCCTTGAGCCGGGTGGTGGTGGCGCACGCCTTTAATCCCAGCACTCAGGAGGCAGAGGCAGAAGGATCGCTTTGAGTTCGAGGCCAGCCTGGTCTACAAAGTGAGTCCAGGACAGCCGAGATAACACAGAGAAACCCTGTCTCGAAAAACAAAACAAACAAAAAAATGTCTTCCTTGCTTGTTCTCCATTTATTTTCTTTATTTTTGTACCTATTCATTATTTTTGCTTTTCTATAGAGATAGGGTTACTCTGTATAGCTCTGGCTATCCTGGAACTCGCTCTGTAGACCAGGTTGGCTCCGAACTCACAGACATCCACCTGTCTCTGTCTTTCCCAGGATTTAAAGGTGTGTGCTGCCCTACCCCCACCCCACCCCCTATTCCTTTAGTCCTTATTTAAGTTGAGACAGTGTCTCTCACTAAACCAGGAGCTCACCGATTAGATAGACTAGTCAGCCATGATCTCTGGGGACCCACCTGTCTCTGCCCCTCTCCCCCAAGGCCAGTGGTTAGGGTTACAGAGTCCACGGCACAGGCAGCTGTAGTTCAGGCTGCTGTCACTCAGTGCTGAGGATTTTTGTCCCTGTCTTTTTTTCTTTTTTTGCTACGGAGGATGGAAGCCAGAGCCTTGCACATGCTAAGCACATGCTATACCACTGGGCTTGTATATACCACCTTAGTTCTTCCTGCTTAAGTTACTCTGCTCCCATGAACCTCAGTTTCCCCACCATGACCCACCTCTCAAATGTGCCTCTATGGTCACACTCACCTCTCACAGTTGCTGAAGACAAAGCGACGCAGCTTGAGGTCACGCAAGACTAGTCCATGCTGGTGGCAATGTGCCACCGCGGCAGCCATCTGCCGGAAAAGCGCGACGGCCTCAGCCTCAGGGACGCCGCGTCGGCTGCGCACCAGGCTGTGCAAGTCCCCGTGGGTCTGTGCGAAGAAGGCATAGAGGAGCCGAGAGCCCAAAAGGACGTCTACGGGACGGGCCACGTGCTGATGTGTGGGCAGCCGTGCGTAGGGTGCCAGCACCGACTGGGCATCACTGGCGGGATACACCTGGAGACAGAGGTGGGAGGAGCGGTAAGCACAGCTAGGGACCCAGGAAGCCTGGCTGTCCTAGCAAAAGGGGACAACCAACCCATTAGCCACGCTGTGTACTACACACACAAGGGGCCTTGCTTAGCAAGTCACTCACAGCCTGTCACCAGCCAACTCTCTGCAAGCCACAGGTCAGAAGGCCCAAGGGCCACAATAGCACATTTGGGACTAGAACCTGTGCATCCATCTCTGCTCTAAACTGCCCCCATGTGATCTTATGCCTCAGAGAATCGAAACCAGAGTGTAACCTACACAGAAAAACACTCGGGAGGCAGACCACCGCCATAGCACCCCCTGCTCCCACATATCCAGCTCAATAGCCTGCCTACAGCCCCTGCTCAGCTGACTGGACCCACAGCCATCGCCCTGTTCCCTTGGTGTCCACAGTGCAGCACACGCAGACACATAAGCCATATATTCCAAAAGAATAAGAATGTTGCTAGAATCTAGAATGTGTTATATTGCAATCTTAGAGATCAAACCCAGGGCCAGTTTTTGCTGGGCAAGTGTGGCTAGTATTTTAGAAGGGAACACCTACTGTCGAAAGTGCAGGCCTGCCATTGTAGTACACTTGTTTAATCCCAGCACTCAGGAGGCAGAGCCAGGTGGATCTCTACGAGTCTGAGGCTAGCCTGGTGTACACAGAATAAGTTCTGGGCTAGCCAGAGCTATACAGTGAGCCTCTCACTCAACAAAACAAAATAAAAAAACAAAAACAAAACAACAGCCGGGCGGTGGTGGCGCACACCTTTAATGCCGGCACTCAGAGGGCAGAGACAGGAGGATCCCTGTGAGTTCGAGGCCACCCTGGTCTACAAAGGGAGTACAGGACAGCCAAGGCTACACAGAGATACCCTGTCTTGAAGGAGGGAAAAACATGGAGAAAATATAAACGCATGGACAACTTTTTCTTCCTCTCCCAATGCTTGGTTGGTCCTGCCTTAGTACCACTTGAGCCTGGTTATGTTTTCAAGAGGGAGGTGAGCTTTCTGAGACAAGGTCTCTCTGTGCCTCTCTGGCTGTCCTAGAACTCGCTATGTAGTCCAGGCTGGCCTCGAACTCACAAAAGCACACTTGTCTGTGCCTCTTTAGTGCTGCATTTAAAAGTGTGCATCACAAAAAAAAAAGAAAAAAGAAAAAAAAAAAAAAAAGAAAGAAAGAAAGAAAAGGAAAAAAAAAAAAAAGAAAGAAAGAAAGAAAGAAAGCCAGGCATGGTGGCATACACCTTTAATCCCAGCACTAGGCAGAGGCAGGTGAATCGCTGTGAGTTCTAGGCCAGCCTGGTCTACAAAGTGAGTTTCAGGACAGCCAAGGTGACACAGAGAAGCCCTGTCTCGAAAAACCAAAAAGAAAAAGAAAAAAAAGTGTGCATCACTAGAGTTGGTCCTTTGTGCCTCCGGTACCTGCAGCCAGGACACAGTGCCTTTAGCCCCTCCTCCCCACGCCGCCTCAACTCCTGACGTGCACTGCCTGTATCATCTGCAAGGCCATCCCAGACTTCGTTATGTCCCCTGTATCCCTACACGCCTGCCTCCCTTTGCTCTGTGTTGCTCCCTCCCCACTGACACCACTTTTATTTGCATAATGCTCCCCATTGTCCATTCTCTTCTGGTGAGTGAGCGTGTGTGCGCACACGTGTGTGCGTGCGTCTGCCCCCCATCTATCTCTCTGCTTATGGGTGTGTGCACATGAGTGCAGCTGCTGAGGAGGCCAGAAACCCTGGATTTCCCTGGAGCTGGAGTTATGTAGGTGTTGGTGAGCTACCTCAAAGTGGATGCTGGGAACAGAACTAGGGACTCTGCAAGAGTTACAAGCACTCTTAATTACTGAGCTATGTCTCCCTGCCATCCTTTCTCCCCCCCCCCCCCCCGCCACCCCCCACCTCCCGTGGATTCTGGAGCTCACTAACTGAGCTATCTCTCCAGTCCCACATGCCCAGTTCTTTATTATCTGTCCATGCCTCTCACTAGAAGATCAGTTTGACAGCAGGAACACGGCTCTAGATTTGTTTTGGTTTTGAGACAGGGTCTCAGTATGAACCTTGCCTGAAATTTGGGGCAACCCTCCTGTCTCAGCCTCTTCAGTGCTGGGAGTGTGCAGGCATGCGCCATCACACCTTGCTTGGGTCTGGTTTTTTGGCCACAGCAAGTGCATTGCATGTATGATACTCCATGAAGTTTGTCAGTTGAGAGAAATCCAGTGATAATCTTCAAAGCTAGAACCCCGAAATCCTATGGATCCCAGATCTTTTGCAGCGGCCTGGAATGGTAGAGGGGAGAGCCCATAGAATATACCTTGCAGGTGTACTCTGTGCCTGTGGGGCAGTGCAGGGCCCGAAAGGTGCGGTTGCCTTGCTCTCCTTCGAAAACGACATAGGGCCCCAGCCGGGTTGCAGGGGCCACAGCTGGTGATAAGTCTGAGGCAGGAGGTGGACTTGGGGGCAGCAGGCTAGAACGTGGCCCAGGCTCGGGCCCAACTCTCACTCGTTTTAGGACTGGACATTCAGTGTCAAACTCCAACGGTTTCTTCCGGCGGGAAACACCAGTAGAAGCAGCCAGAGGGATGGCTTCCATCTAGAGAGAAGGGGGAAAAAAAGAAGACTGTTTGTCTTCCCTGCTAAGACCCTCCGGACAGAGAAACATCGCAGTGGGCTTTCCGAAGCTCACTAGGCATGGTGCTCTCAAATTCAATGACTACTAGAGAGGGAAGGAACCTGCGGCGAATAAAAAACTTAATAATGCAACAAGGAAAGCTGGGCGTAGGGATGCACCTCTACACCGCCAGCCCCCGGAGGCAGAGGCAGGAGAAGGGCGAGTTTCAGGAAGCCGCGGGCCGAGGCGTGGGGGCGGAGGGAAGAGGGGAGAGATGCGGAGAACATACAGAGACAGAGACCGAGAGAGTAGGAATACTCATGAATACGCCAGGACTCCCAATGCCGCTCTAGCCAGACTCGGGAGACTCTCCTCGCCGCTCCCCGCCGGGTACCTTGTCCTGGGGTCCCTGTCCGGTCTCAGAGCCGCCTGCGCCCGCGCACGCAGCCCGCAGCCCGTTTCACTGAGCCGGTTTCGGAGTCCCCCGCACGCTGGTGCCAAACCGCAGCCTCCGCGTACTCAGCAGCAGCCGCTTCCGCTGCTAAAGTGCTGAGGCCAGGAGACACGGGCTCCCATCCCCGCCCGGCTGATGTAAACCTGAGCTAATCTGCTGCTGACGCCCTGCGGCACCGGATTGCACCATTTATGACCCGCCTCTGCCTCCTGGAGCGCTCCGCCCGCGCCTTCGGGGCCACATGCGCCCCCCCCACGCCACCCCGCCCCCACAGCTCAGCTCCCTGACGTAGCACAGGAGCCACTGACTGTCCTTACACCTATTTTACACCTATTTCCCCATATATGAAATGGAAATGAGATCCTAGTGGGGGAAAAAAAAAAAAAAACAATGAATGGAGCTCTGCTCAGAAAAGCCACTAAGCACCGTGCCTGGCTAGCGGGTGTGGCTCTGTGAGAGCTCTTGCCTCCCATTCTGTTCCACCGCTCTGGAAAAAACAAAGGCAAAAACAACCAAAGAAAGCACAGCTTCAGTTCCCTTCTCCATGAAATGGATTCGAATGGTGCTCACGTCATACGGTTGCTGTGAGCATTAGTAGGTTCGCGTATGCAAAACTTTTAGAACAGCTGGGTGTTATGTATACCTAGAACTTCAGGTACTTGGAAGCCTGCAGCAGGAGGATATCATGTTTGACGATGTAGCTCTGGCTTGCTTGGAACTCACTCTGTAGACAAGGCTGATGTGGAATTTACAGAGATGCGCCTGCCTCTGTCCTCCAGGACTGGGACTAAAGAAAGGCCTTAGCTAAAGGAAATGTAAGGACAGCCAGGCTGTGGTGTTATCCCAGCAGTCGGGAGGCAGAGGCAGGCAGATCGCTTTGAGTTCGAGGCCAGCCTGGTCTACAAAGCAAGTCCAGGACAGCCAAGGCTACACAGAGAAACTCTGTCTCGAAAAACCAAAAGAAAGAAAGAGATGAAACGTAAGGGCAGAAACCAAGGAAGTGGGAGGGTTGTAGCTCAGCCACAGAACATTCGCCCAGCGTGCACTAGGCAAAGAGTTCAATCCTTGGTAACAATAAACACGTAGTGTGTGGTGCATGTATGCACTCAGTAGCCGCTGGACACTGAAGGTTGCGGGATAGAACACCATTCCGGTCACAGCTGCAGCTAGACATGGTGAGACTAGACATGATGGCAACACCTACCCCCATTCCTCCGCCTTAGCAAAATCCCAGAGGCCCAGCTCCTTTCCTAACACCCTAATTTATGTCTTGATACTTGAGTTTATCCATGTCAAAAATAAACAAGCAATTCCTCTAGGAAGAGCTAGAGGAGGGCAGGGCCAGAACACCTTTGTTTTCTCTGGTTCTGGAACCCAGGGGACCAACTCTCTCATGTCTTTGTCTCCCAACCCCCACATACACCAGAGGATTCTGGGGTCTAATCTGGGCCTGCCCACCTGGCAGCTGGAGAGGAATGAATTAATTAATTTTCAGAAAGCAGGACAGGTGGAAGCCTCCAGAGCTGTGAGAGACAAAGGAGGTGGGATGGTTGCTTTTTGAGCACCCACCTGGCCCCAGGCCTGAGCGAGGTGTCCTTGCCTTTGCTCGCTGCTCGCTCCTTATGCCAGGCCTGTTCAAATGCTCAAGGCAACCACACTGACCACTCTCAGCTCACGGATCTGATAAATCAGAAAAATAAAACCAATAACCCCAGGCCCTTAATCCCAGCACTCTGGAGGCAGAAGCAGGCAGAACTTTGTAAGTTCAAGGCCAGCCTGGTCTGTAAAGTGAGTCCAGGACAGTCAAGACTACAAAGAAACTTGTCTCCAACACACACACACACACACACACACACACACACACACACACACACATATAGTTTCGAAAAGTTATTTTTACTTGTGGCTGAAGAAATGTAAAAAGAAATTCATTTTACTCACCTATCTTGTTTTGTCTATCATATTTAATATACACTGAACATATTATCTCAACAGGTAACCAATAGCACTAAACTTTCTCATACTAATGTCCTCAGAGTCTATTTTTTTTTTTTTTTTTTGCTTTTGTTTTATATCACGTATGGTTTGGGTTTTGTTGTTGCTGTTATTGTTGTTTTGTTGAGATAGTATACTGTATCTGGAGTTAGCCTGGGACCTCTGATCCTCCTCCTCCTCCACCTCTCAAATGCCGAGGTGACAGATGTGTGCGCCACGTTGTCAATTTAATGTGGCGCTAGGGACTGTGCATGCCAAGCAAGCACTATCCCAACTGATTGCGTTCCCAGCTTTGGTTTTCCTCTTTTTCTAGTTTTTGAGCTATGTCTTCAAACTCACAATGTTACTAAGGCTGACCTGAAGGTCTTGGTCCCCCTGCCTTTAACTCTCACGAGCTGGGATGGGGCAGCAGGGGCATGCCGCTACACTCAGCCTGATTCAAAGGTCTCATTATGTAACCTCAGCTGGTGTCTAAGTCTCTTGAGTGCTGAGACACTGCTTCTCACTCTCCAGTGTGTGTTTGACACTTTTTTTTTTTTAATCCAAAGGATCATGGGAACTAAGCTATTAATGGTTCAGCCAGATGTGGTGGCCCACACCTGTAATTCCAGCGTTTAGGAGGCCAAGACAAGAAGATTGGCACAAACTCAGCCTGAGCTACAGAGTGAGTCCTTATCTCAAGAAACAAAACAAATGTGGGATGGCCAGATAGCTCAGCGAGTAAGAGGAGCCTGTCACTAAGGCTGACAATGCGGGCTGGGTCCTGGCACGCCATGTCATCTGACTTCCATATTCCCACACACACATAGAGAAGGAATCTGTAAACCTATAGCATACAAACAAATTAATTATTTTACTAAAAAGTAAAAATTGGAAGACAAAGTTGGAATAGGTCCGTGTCCTTGCAGGTATCTGCTGCCCGGCGCTGGGATAGCGGCGCCCTGTGGAAAAGCTGACTCACAGCAGAGGCCACGGATTCTCCCCACGCCCCCACCCCCATGTGAGGCACTGCGTTCAGGCGGTAGCACCCTGGGGAGAAAGTCTGACTTCAGAGTTTCTGTGTGTTTCACACGTCTCTCTTAAGAACTAGAGAGCAAAGCTCAGCTTGGGAGGCTTCGATCAGAACTGGATTGAGCGGGCATTGCATAAACTTGTTTTGCTTTTCTGGTAGTTAATTTTATGTTGACCTCTTTCTACACCATCTTTTTTTTTTCCCCCTTTCCCCTGTAGTCCTAGAGACCAAACCGGAGCCGTGTGCTTGTTAGACACGTGCTCAACCACTGAACGCTGGCCCAAGAGCTCTTCCCCCACCACAAGGCAAGACCCTGCCATTGAGCCTCATGCCTAGTACCCTCCTTTTCCTAATTTAAAAACAATTTTTTGAGAAATCATCTCACTGAACTGTCCAGGCTGTCCTCTAACTCAGCTGGATAGACAGAGCCACCTCAAACCTTGAATGTGCTATATCCTTCAGCCTCCAGAGTAGATGGCTTACAGACACGTGCATCAAGTCTACCTTAAAATGGACGCTTTATTTATTTTTAAGCACATACTAATACTATTTTATTCTGTTTTAGTTTGCATTTGTGTGTGTGCGCTCAGGAGCGTGTGTGCATGTGCGTGTGAATGTGTGCTCCCACAGCTGTACCACAGCAGCCTATGTGGAGGTTAGAAGGTAACAAGCCACAGAGTCAGTTAGTCTCTTTTTCTACCTTGTGGGTCCCAGGGATTGGATTTAGGCTGTCAGGTTAGTCAGCAGCACCTTCACCTGCTGAGCCATCTCACCAGCCCTAAAATGATATTGTACTTTATTATTATTGTTGTTATTATTATTATTATTATTATTATTATTATTATTATTATTATTGAAATGGGATCTCACTACAACCCTGGCTGGTCTGGCTCTGTACACCAGCTGGCCTTAAAATCACATTAATCTACCTGCCTCTGCCTCCTGAGTGTTGGGCACAATGGAGTTTGTCACCACACCCAGCATTATCACCTTTTTGAAGGTGTGTGTGTGTGTGTGTGTGTGTGTGTGTGTGAGCGCACGCGCTCGCGCGCGCGTGCATACTAGTGCTTGCTGAAAGATCAGGAAGCACTTTTTTTGTTTTTGTTTTGAGACAGGGTTTCTCTGTGTAACCTTGGCTGCCCCGGAACTCACTCTGTAGACCAATCTGGCCTCAAACTCACAGAGATCCACCTGCCTCTGCCTCCCTGAGTGCTGGGATGGAAGGCATGTGCCACCACCTTCCAGCCAGGAAACACTCTTGACACCTGGGCCATTTCTCCAGCCCCTGAAATCGATACTTAAGGTCACTTCAAATGAAAAACCGTTATTTGCCCTGAGAGAGATGTGAAGGATTAAAGGTATGGCTCCACTGGTAGAATGCTTGCAGATCGTATATGAACCTAGGTTCAAGTCCCATCGCCACATAAACTAGGTGAGGTAGCACATGCCTGGAATCCCCATACTAGGGAGGTCACCATAGGAGGACACTGGGAAGACAAATCAGGCCAGCCTGTTTGGAGAAGACGCAGGTGGCCTGTGCTCCTGTCGGGGAGCCCTCTCTTAGGGACTGGACTTCTCCTCTTCTCCAGGGTCTCCTGTGACCTTCCCACAGACCTGTCATCACCCACAGCCTGCACAGGCTGCATCCAGGGAAAGCAGGAAGAGCGGGCCAGCACTGGCCACATGGAGTGATGAAGGGGGCATAGGCCACGCCGTGGCAGGCTCCTGTTTGGTTCCTCCTCTATTTCTTCATGTGAGCCTCACCTGGGAGCTCAAGAGCAAACAGGTACAGGAGACAGCAGAGGGAACCTGCCCAGGGAGACTTGAATCTAGGGACAAAAGCCTCCAAACCACAAACTGCCCTCCAGGGGAAGCCTCAGCCCTCGCAGTGGGAGGAGCTAGAGGGAAGCAATGGAAGAGTTGGTCCTAACTCGTGTGTGTGTGTGTGTGTGTGTGTGTGTGTGTGTGTGTGTGGTGTGTGCACGCACGTGCGCGTGCACTAGGCATTCTAGAACCTCCAAATCTCCATTACCTTACAGCCACATCCACCACCTGCTCCTCCCAGCGCGGAACACACTGCTGAGTCATTTGACCCCTGCTCTTGCTTTTCTTCCTGCCTGGAGGTCATGGGAGGTCAGAGAAGCAAAGGGATTCTGTGTGTTGGATCCTGGACACTGCCCAGCCCATCTATTTCTGAGAAAAGCTGGGGGAGGAGGAACAAGTGTTCAGCCAGTTGCGTCAGAGAGCCTTGCACAAGACACTATCCTGGATAGACACACCCCTGCCTGCAGCCCCTACCTACCCTGTTGCCCTTGGGCCCCAGTGAGAACTGTAAGCTGCTCCCTTGGGAGACTCTAAGACAAACTGGCCTTCAGAGAGTGACCAAAGGAAGTCCATCCTTCAGAAGTGATGGATGGCACAGTTTGGAGCAGGTGCAAAGAGTACTGGGGTGTCCTGGTGATTGCAAGGCACTCCTCAGGAAAGCCAACGCCCAGTCCACACTTCTTTTTTTTTTTTTTTTTTTTTAAGATTTATTTATTTATTACTATGTATACAGTGTTCTGCCTGCATGTACACCTGCAGGCCAGAAGAGGGCATCATATCACATTATAGATGGCTGTGAGCCACCATGTGGTTGTTGGGAGTTGAAGTCAGGACCTCTGGAAAAGCAAGCAATGCTCTTAACCTCTGAGCCATCTCTCCAGCCTCCCAGTCCACCCTTTTTCTAGAGAAAGCTATGCCAATGTCTTAGACATTGACTGAGCCTTAATCCTGGACTCTGATCATAGACTGAGTCCCAAACAAACCCAACTCTAGTGCTAGACACGCTGCTCACAGACAAGAGGGCATAGCAATGGGCATCAAGAGCTTGGCACTTGCTCCCTGCCTGGCTACAAGCTGGTCCTCTCCCCACAGTGCAGGCCAGCTCATGCATTGGACATACTGCCTTCTCCTGATTAACCGGAGCCTAAGTTGCAGGGTGAGTCGAGAGTGGAGTCAGGCATAGCCTTTGGGATGGCTGGGGAGATGCTGAGTCAGGACAGGAAGTACTGTCTGGAGCCCCGGGCTAGGGAAGAGTGTGGGGAGTACTGGTTGGCGTAGAAGTTTCCCAGTGCAGCCGACTGCAAGGTGTTTGTGGGTTTGTGGGTGTTGCTGTTGTTTTGTTTGTTTGGAGTCAGGATCTCACTATGTAGATGAGGCAGGCTATCCCTAAACTAACAGAGGTCCTCCTGCCTCTGCCTCCTGCATGCTGGGATTAGATGCACCACCATGCCCAGCTATATCCTGAACTTTTTATTTATTTATTTTGAGACAGGGTTACTCTCTGTAGCCTTGGCTGTCCTGGACTCACTTTGTAGACCAGGCTGGCCTCGAACTCACAGTGATCGCCAGCCTCTGCCTCCCAAGTGCTGGGATGCCAGGCGTGCACCACCACGCCCGACTATGTACTGAACTTTAGAGTCAAGCGTCCGCTCCCCTTGTGGACCTGTTCTCCAGGCATCTCCCCATTTATGGCCATTTCCTGCTAACCACCCACACGGTTCTCTCCTAGAGCACCTTAGTCTCCTGTTACTTTAAAAAAAGAATGATTTATTTAATTTTATTTTGTGTGCATTGGTGTGAGGGTGTCAGATTCCCTGGAACTGGAGCTACAGACAGTTGTGAGCTGCTATGTGGGTGCTGGGAGTTGAACCTGGGTCCTTTGAAAGAGCAGCCTGTGCTCTTAACCACTGAGCCATCTTGCCAGCTCCTCCTGTTACTTTTTATAAACTGGGTTGTGTATATTTTTGTCATTTGTTTAGTGTTGTCACTCTCCCTGCCCCTCCCAGGCTCCATTCAGCAAGCGTTTGACCATCCATCCATCTTTCCAACAGCAATGATACCATGTGTATATTTATTCATTTGTTAATTATTCACTGGACACTGTCACTTGTCAGGCTCTGTTCTAAAGGCCGGAGATGCTGCAAAGAGAATAACAGATAAAATCTGGGCATGGTGGCATACAACTTGAATACCAGCTTTCTGGGAGGTGGAGGCAGGTGAATTTCTGTGAGTTCTAGGCCAGCCTGGTCTACAAGGTAAGTCCAGGATAGCCAGCTGTACGCAGAGAAGAAACCCGGTGCTGAAAAAACGTGGCAGGCCAGGCATGGTGGCGCACTCCTTTAATCCCAGCCTGAAGTTTGAGACAGGGTTTCTCTGTGTAGCAGCCCATAACCACAGGTTCACAACCATATTATAATACAAAATGCATTCAGCCCAACTTTATAAGTTCCTGAAGTCTTATTAATTCTAATACTCTCAGAGTCCAAAGTCTCTCACCTGTGAGCTCCTAAAACATAAAGATCATGTTAGACACTTCCAATATACAGTGTAAGCATCTTTATTCTAAAATGAAGATCAAAGCATAGCAAAGAATAATCAGACCAAAATACAGCAGAAAAAAAAAAAAAAAAAAAAAAACCCCACTGAATCCTGCAGCTCTATGATTGGCACCTGGGGCTTGTAACAAAGTTCCAAACTCTTTCCCATTACTCCCACAAACCAGTTCCAAATGCCTAAGAACCACACGGTCAAATTTATCACAGCAACAACCCCACTTCTGGCACCAATTTCTGTCTCGCTGCCCATACCCTATTCCAGGGCCTGGCAGAGGAGTTCATGTCATTGGACTTCATGACAGACATCTTGGCTTACAGAGGAGGAAAAGATGGCTGGGCAGGTGCACAGCGAACAACAGGTGGGCAGGCAGATAGTGGGTGGTGGCTGAGTAGATTGGTGGGTGAGTTGTAGATGGATGATTTTTAAAATTAAAGTCTTTAAAGCAGCCCTTTAATCCCAGCACTTGAGAGGCAGGAGCCGATGTGAGAGCAAGGCGTGGAGGAGCTGAGTCTGGTATATAGTCAGCACTCAGTGAGTTACAGTGAATGAATTAAAGGGCAAGAAAGGGGCTGGAGGGCTGGAGAGCTGGCTCAGAGGTTAAGAGCACTGACTGCTCTTCCAGAGGTCCTGAGTTCAATTCCCAGCAACCACCTGGTAGCTCAGAAACCATCTATAGTGTGATCTGATGCCCTCTTCTGGCCAGCAAGTATATATGCAGGCAGAGCACTGTATACAAAATAAATAAATAAATCTTAAAAAAGAAAAGAAAAGGGCTAGAGAGATGGCTCAGCAGTTGAGTGTTTCATGCTCTATCAGAGAAGTTTCCAGAACCTACACCCATTGAGCAGCTCATAATTGCCTATTGCTTCAGATCCAGGAGATCTGATGTCTCTGGCATCTCTAGGCACCCACAACTCAAATGCACAACCTTCACACAGACACAGACAGACAGACAGACAGACAGACACACACACACACACACACACACACACACACACACACACACACATGACTTAAAGTAATAAGTACATCTTTTTTTAATGCCAAGAAGAGAACTGGGAGATGGCTCAGTTGGTAACTTGCTTGCCTCACGAGCATGAGGAGCTGAGTCCAATCGCCAGGGTGCACGTAGAAATGACGGATGTGATGGTGTGTGCTTGTAACCCCAGCACTGGGGAAGTGCAGACAAGAGGATCCCTGAGGGTCACCTGGCAGCCAGTACACACTAATTAGTGAGGCCCAGGCCAGTGAGAGGCCCAGGCCAGGACAGTGAACATGATGTCTGCTAAGGTTGCCCTCTGGTCTCCATATTCATGTGTAAGTATGTGCAAGCATAACTACACTCACACACTCATGAACTCACTCACACTCACACACACACACACACACACACACACACACATTTAAGATGGGGTGGGGCTTAGTGGAGCAGAAAGATCCAGAAGGCAGACCTCTACCATATGAGAGAGGGAAGTGTCCCTTCAGAGAGTGATGGAGCAGGACCCACATCTGGACTCCCATCCGGGTTTCCCTTTTCCAACATGTTCTGCCTATGGAAACAGAGCTTAGCCGGGGGCAAACAACCTGTGGGGCTGTGACACTTTCAAGAGTACAGATTTCAAAACTGTTTATTGTACTAGAATTAGGATTGTATTAATTAATATTTTAATTTTGTAGTCCGGTTAAAATTCTAAGGTTAAGACTTGCAAGCTTGCCCTGTCATTCTTGTCCCCAGCTCCACTGCTCCTCATTCTGGAAACAAACCATCTGTGCTTCCTTCATGATGTAACTTCTGTTTTGTTATGTTTTTGGTGTTTTTGTTTTTGTTTTTGTTTTTGAGGCAGGGTCTCCTGTGTAGACCAGGCTGGGCTTTAACTCACAGATCTCTGCCTGCTTCTGCCTCCTGAGTGCTGAGACTACAGGTGTGCCCCACCTCATCTGGTGCGCCTCTCCCTTTTTTGGGGCTTATTTATTTAGTTATTTGTGTGTGTGTGTGGTGTTTTGCCTACATGTATGTCAGAAGCAGTGGCTTCCTATGGAAGGGAGGGAGCCATGCATGCTGGGGATGGGGTTGCAACAATGTGGAGGTATGGGAGCCCATGGACATGTGTGGGGGAAGATGGAGTCTGGGCAGAGGAAACAGCAGGATGTCTTTGCTGGCCATTTGCATGCCTGGTGCCCATGGAGGCCAGAAAAGGACATCAGATCTCCTGAGATTGGAGATATACACAGCTGTGACTTGCCATGTGTGTGCTATGAGTTGAACCTGGGTCTCCGGACGCACAGCCAGTGCTCTTAGCTGCTGAGCTGTCTCTCCAGTGTCTCAAGCTGCCCAACTGGTCTTCAATTCAGGATACAGCCAAGGCCACTCGCCAGTGTTTGGATTACAGGTGTACTGCATCGAACGCGATTCCTTCCGGTTTGACCAGATGTCTTGCGGACTGGCTACCCCTTCAGAAGGACCTTCCTGTGAGTCCCTGCAAGTCATAGACCCTCCAGCAGGGGGGCAGACATTTATCCTGCCCTCTGTGACAGACAATCAGATGTCCAGGCTTCTGTTACATAAACAAGGTGTTCTAGCAAGTGCTATACAAAAACACTTGGAGGCAATTACCTACACACAGAATCTCTAAGTCAAAGCGTATGTACTTTAACAGGGATCCCTCCATGGGGCTTGTCCCTAACTGCTTCCACCTGTTTTCCCACAATTTCCATAGCATAAGCAGTTCTCCAAACTTTTTTCCCCCCTGAGACAGGGTTTCTCTGTGTAGCCTTGGCTGTCCTGGACGTCACTTTGTAGACCAGGCTGGCCTCAAACTCACAGTGGTCCCCCTGCCTCTGCTTCCCGAAGTGCTGGATTAAAGGAGTGCACCACCACGCCCGGCTCCAAACTTCTAACATTTGCCAACTTGGAAAGATGGGAGAATCTTTATGAAGTTTTTCTGGGGCTTTCTCTGGCTCCAGTGGGTGGGTAAATCCTATATCTAGGATTACAGGAGTGTGCCACCATACCCAGCTGCCTTCTTTCTTTTTTTATGGTTTTGTGTGTGTGTGTGTGTGTGTGTGTGTGTGTGTGTGTGTGTGTACAGTGCTTTGCCTTCATGTATGTCAGAAGCAGTGGCTTCCTATGGAAGGGAGGGAGCCGTGCATGCCGGGGGTGGGGTTGTGACAATGTGGGGGTGTGAGAGCCCATGGACATGTGCAGAGCAAGAGGCAGATGTGCAGGGACCCACACTGGTGACTGCAGCACTGCTAGTAAGGAAGGGCTGTAGCCATCAAAGAGACCCCGCTATTTCCTCTGCACAGGCGCCTCCTTCCTGCACACATGTCCATGTGCTGTCACCCCTCCGCACTGTCACCCACCCCCATAGGAAGCCACTCCCCCTTCCTGTCATTCAACATTTCTTTGGCCCTGCGGTTCCAGGAGTCCCACAGTCCCACAGTCTGTGAGGAGGTCTACCTAGGCCCCACCTTAGTTGTGGAGCAGTGAGCAGAACCAATATGTGAACACTGGTGTGTCCGGCGGAAATGCCTATCTCCGTGGTAACTCTAAAATCCTCTATGTGACGCTGGACCACTCTTTTAGTCTCTGAGTGTCAAGACTCCTGCCTATCAAGTTGGGTCCGGATAAAGGAGCCGCCCTTGCTGAGCCACCTTCCACTCCACATCTGCCCTATTCTCTGGACTCTGGCTTCACCACCTTTCTTCTCGTCCTTGAGCTGGCCAAGCTTTTGCCCAGCTCAGAGCCTTTGCCCTGTGGTCCTGCCACTCTGGACTCCTCTTCCTCCCAAGAACCACATTTGAAGTGTATACCTTGCTCATCCCCTCCGTCTCTCACTCAGAGGATTTGTGATGGTTGACCTGGTCTTTCTTAGGTGTTACTGATGTGATTGTTCTTTTATATTGAATCTCCTCAGTCCCCACCATCCCTACTAAGCTCTAAGACTCTCTCAGGCCTCGCACAGGTCCGGGACCTGCAGGTGTCGAGCCAGTGAAGGTTTGGGCCAGGGACCAATGACTGTAGTGCCTGGTAGATGCTGAGAATCACATGACCCCTCCCTGTTGCTCGTCACTGTGTCAGTGCGTCAATGTGTGCGTATGTCCCAGTGACAAACACTGCTCTCTCTCTGGAGGGATCAACCTCCCCTGGCAATTCCTGTTGGAGAAGGGTGGGTGTGGTGCGCCATATAGGAAAGTGCAGACGCAGAGGGTGTGAGTGGACAGGGCTGCTGCAGCAACCCCTACAGCTGGGGAGAGGCTCTGGCTGCTTTCTGTGGTGATAACTAGATGGTACAGACTGAGTCGCTTACAGTGAAGTAGATCTCTGTGTGGTTCAGGTTTGGAGCCTATGAATTCCAAGGATGTGGCACCACACTGTGCCTAGCGGCTTTGGGCTAAGAGGATAACTTTCTTTTTCAACATAACTTGAAGAGGAGATCACAGGCAGCAACGGGAGACACCTTTTACAACAAAGCCACTCTGCTGTGAGCCATGGGCCCGTCCCATCCCCCGCCCCTTGCCCATGTATGAAAGGATGAATTCACTGAGGGCAGAATCCTCTAAAAGGAGCTGATCCTCTGTCAAAGACCCCACCTTCAAATACCATTAACATGCGCGTTGGGACGGGGCTAAGTTTCCAGCAGTGAAGTGATCATAAGGCGGGAAGTGTCTGTTTTGCCTCATTTCGAGGAGTCGGAGACTGGAGAGATGGCTCAGTGGTGATGAACATCTGTTGCTCTGCCAGGAGCTCAGAGTTTGGATCCCAGCAACACCCACAGCTGCTTAGAACTCCAGCCCTGGGGGATCCTGTGCTCTCTTCTGGCCTCTGCATGTGCTCATACGCTCACGAATAGACACAAAAGCACACACTGCATCTATGTATGCACACATTAAAAAAAAAAAAAAGTATAGCCAGGCAGCGGTGGTGCACACCTTTAATCCCAGCACTTGGGAGGCAGAGTCAGATGGATCGCTGTGAGTTCGAAGCCAGCCTGGTCTACAAATCGAGTCCAGGACAGTGAAGACTACACAGAGAAACCCTGTCTCAAAAAGACACACACACACACACACACACACACACACACACACACACAAATCTTAGGTTTAAAATTGGCGATCACTGGGGCTGGAGAGATGGCTCAGAGGTTAAGAGCTCTGCTTACTCTTCCAGAGGTCCTGAGTTCAACTCCCAGGAACCACATGGTGGCTCACAACCACCTATAGTAAGATCTGGTGCCCTTTTCTGGTGTACATGCAGACAAAGTACTGCGTATATAATAAATAAATACATCTTTAAAAACAAAGCAAAACTGGCGCTCACTTGAGTGAGGTGGTGCATGCCTATCCCAGCACTCGGGGGAGGCAGATACCTGATCTACAAAGCTAATCCAGGACCGCCAAGCCTACACAGAGAAACCCCGTCTTGAAAAACCAAAAACCAGCCAGGCGGTGTTGGCACACACCTTTAATCCTAGCACTTGGCGGGCAGAGGCAGGTGGATTGCTATAAATTCAAGGCCAGCCTGGTCTACAAAGCGAGTTCAGGACAGCCAAGGCTAACACAGAGAAAACCTCTCTCAAAAAAACAAAACACGAGCCGGGCGTGGTGGCGCACGCCTTTAATCCCAGCACTCGGGAGGCAGAGGCAGGCAGATCGCTGTGAGTTCGAGGCCAGCCTGGTCTACAAAATGAGTCCAGGATGGCCAAGGCTACACAGAGAAACTCTGTCTCAAAAAACCAAACCAAAACAAAACAAAACACGAGCTGGAGAGATGGCTCAGAGGTTAAGAGCACTGACTGCTCCTCCAGAGGTCCTGAGTTCAATTCCCGGCAACCACATGGTGGCTCACAGCCATCTATACTGTGATCTGGTGCCCTCTTCTGGCCTGCACATAAGAGCACTGTATACATAATAATAAATAAATCCTTCAAAACAAAACAAAACACAACAACAACAAACACGGAGCTGTGGACGGAGTGGCCACTTGCCAGTGCTTAGAATCTGGAGACTGTACCTGGGAACAACCCACGCACATATTTTATGTACTAGAACAGTAGCCTCTAGCCTCCTGCTGTGTGTTTCTCCCATTTGAGCCTCCTGGTAGAGGCTCCGTGCGAACAGACAGGGTCGGGGCAATCTCTCAGCTGGGATGTCTTTTCTGTACAAGTCCCAGAATCTACGCCAGAAGGCCTTTGTCCTGCAGCTGGAAGAAGCTTTGCATGGGCAGGGCGGAGGTGGAGGCCCGGGAGGGTGATGCCCAGGCTGTACTTTTGGGACACATGCCGTGGCAGCAGCTGGCTGGACAGGTACATGTGCACACACATACACACACACACACACACACACACACACTCCCTGCTCCTCCAGGTAAGTAAAATTCATGCCCACAGGGCTTGGGTCATTCCACAATCCAGGAATCCTCTTATTCCCCAGGCTGTGGCTAGGTCACCCATCACCCACAGCACACCCATCCTGAGCCACTGCAAAGAGCCGAATCTCTGTGCGTGTGTGTGTGTGCGCGCGTGTGTGTGTGCGCGTGTGTGTGTCTACGTGTTTTGAGACAGAGTGTCACTTCTGTAGCCCTGACTGGTCTGGAACACACTGTGTAGACCAGACTGGCTTTGAATTCATAGAGATCTGCCTATTTCTGCCTCTGGGGTACTGGGATTAAAGAGGTACACCACCATACTTGGTCACTTATGATTTCTAAAAAAAAAAAAATACTACCTAGTGTGGTAACTCTCACACCTATAATCACAGTATTTGAGAAGGTGAGGCAGAAGAATTGCCAGGATCCGGGCCAACCAGGCAATATAAGGATGATTTCATCTCTAACGACAACAAAAGATTTGTGGGGGAAAATGAATTCATGCCTCCTCCTCTTCCCACCGGTCTTCGTGGCCTCCTGGGGCCAGTGAAGCGCTCCCTCCCTGTAAATCTGTCCTCTACTCACTCTCACACACCTGCTTAGTGTATGTATGCACAATCCGATGCCAAGTCTGGCGGCTCTCTTCCCTTGCCAAACCAGATCAGGCCTGGCCTCTGCCCAGGTGTACACCCCAAAGGACATCCTGTTTTTCTCTCTCTCTCTCTCTCTTTCCCTCTCTTGGCCCTGAGCCAGGTCGGAAGCTTATGAAATCCTCTGAGTTCTTCCCTCACTAGGTCCCTGATGGCCTGGTGCCCAGAGCTTGGCTTTGGTGAGCCTGGGACAGGAAGCTCCCAACCCTGCTGACAACAGCTCCACCCAAGACATAGGAGGAAGTGGAGTCCTATCAGCAGGCATGACGGTGGCATGGGCCTGTAAACGTGGGCTCACAGGAGGAGAGGACACACTCAAGACCACAGGGGTTGTCAGTATAGAATCCCAACCGTGGCATATCTGTCCATTCATACAGCTGAAGCAATGTCAACACCATCCCAGTAGGACCAGGGCTCTAGTCCTTACTATTCGCCTACTGGCTGGGATCAGCCAAGCCACTTCACTTCCTTCCTTCCTTCCTTTCTTTCTTTTTATTTATTATGTATTTATTATGTATACAGATCTTGTTATAGAAGGTTGTGAGCCAACATGTGGTTGCTGGGATTTGAACTCATGACTTTTGGAAGAGCAGTCAGTGCTCTTACCCTCTGAGCCATCTCTCCAGCCCCCCCCCCCTTTTAAAATATCTATTTATTACATATACAGTGCTCTGCCTGCAGGTACATCTGCAGGCCAGAGGAGGGCATCATATCACATTATAGATGGTTGTGAGCCACCATGTGGTTGCTGGGAATTGAACTCAGGACCTCTGGAAGAGCAGTCGGTGCTCTTAACGGGCTGAGCCATCTCTCCAGCCCCCACCACTTCACTTTCATACGGTTAAGTGCTCAGTAAATGTAGCTCCTAGGAATCAGACAAATGAAAACAGTAGCAGAGAAAGACTAAATGCCCAGGGAACGTGTTCCGTGTGTCTCACACCTCTTCCTAATTCCTGACATGCACCTGAGTGTGTGTCAAGGAGCGTGCCGGGATGTATCATGCTTGCTGAACTTATGTCTGATTTACATCGGCACACATGTCTGGGAGATAAGATGGAGCTACTGTTGACCTCCAGCAATGCACAGCATTTGTGGTGACACACATGCTGCCTCTGTCTGGGGTCCTGGGCAGGGGTGGTGTCTGAGAGAATGGTCCCTTCTCCCAGCCGGCTGCTGAGTCAGAGGCCAGGGCATTCCGGAATGGCATTGTTCTCACACGCATGTATATCATGCCCCGTTTTCTGTGAACTGGAGAGAGCGGTAACCACCTTCGGGTGTGTAGAAGGACAAAAATCTCTAGAACCTACTGAGGACAAAACCAGTTAGGTGCTTTATATGTCATTATTGCTGGTTGTTTTTAAGACAGAGTCTCACTGTGTAGCCCTGGCTGGCCCCAAAATTCACAGAAATCTGCCTCTACCCCACCCCCACCCCACAATAGTAGCTTGGTCTTGAACTCACTATGCATCCAGGAATGACCTTGAACTTTGTTTTGTTGACAGAGTCTGTGTAGCCTTGGTTGTCCTGGACTCACTTTGTAGACCAGGCTGGCCTCGAACTCACAGTGATCCACCAGCCTCTGCCTCCCGAATGCTGGGATTAAAGGCGTGTGCCACCACCACCCGGCCGACCTTGAACTTTTGATTCTCTTGCTTCTACCTCTCAAACTCTGGGATGGCAGACAGGAGCCACACCTTTCCTGTGTAGTGCTGGGGCTCCAGGCTTGCTGGGGAAGCGCTCCACCAACCACTACCTTCCCCAGCCCGTGAGCCACTCTCGGAATCTCCTGTCTGTCCCCTGTGATATGACACTGCCTCCTTCCTTAAAGTGTTTACCCTGGTCTATTGTCTTGGGGGTGCTGGCCGGACCGTCCACTCCTCTAGACTAGAGTCCCTAGAGGGCAGGCTTCTATCTGTGTCATGTCTAGCTCTCGTCTGCGTGGCTTCGCTTTCTTTCCGTAATAGCTCACATTTGTTGCTGCAGGTGCCAGGCACCAGGTGAAGCTCAAGAGGTTTCCAACAGTCTCGAGGGTTTGGTGTCCTTGTTCACTGTTTAGTGGCAACACTAAAACAAGTCACCAGCATAAAGGCTGTGCACCCAGCTAAGTGGTGGCGTGTGCCTTTAATCCCTGCACTCAGGACACTGGGCTAGGAGGATGGTGACCCAAGCCTGCCTGAGCTACACAGCAAGCCTACTATCAGGGAATAAGATAAGGAGATGGTGGGATAGCTCAGTGGTTACAAGTGAATGATGACACTTCCAGAAGGCCTCTGTGGGCCCACACCACCCACCCACACTGACACATGAAAAAAAAATGTTAATAAGTTTTTTAAAAAAGGCAAAAAATGGGGTTCAGAGAGGTTGAGACTTGCCCTAGGCTTGCACAGCATCTAACCACAGCCTACGGACTCACTCTCACTTCCACTAGGTGGAAGATTTGGGAGAAGAGTCTAGATCAGGCTGTGGCTCACATCTGTCTCTCTGGCTGTTGGGAGGCCCACTCCCCTCCCTGCTCCAAATCTCCCCTACCTCTATTGGTTTGGTTCTCTGCTCCTTGGCTCCCTGCCTGAGTCAGGTCCCCAGAAATAAACCTCTTTATTCTGTCTGGAGATAAATTAAAGGTGTTTCTCTGAAATAATTTAGTCCCTGGATTTACAGGGTTGGTGGCAGGGGGCAGCCTGTTGGTTGAGAGCTCCAGTTACTGATTTAAAGAGGTCGGTTAAGGCTGGAGAGTGGCAGTGTTTGCCTAGCTCGCCTGCGGTCTTAGGTTCAATACCCAGTACGGGGGGGGGGGGGGGAGTAAGGAGGATATAAAGAGATGGTGGGGGGGGAGAGAAAAGGGAAAAACAAAAAGAAAACCTATTTCTTTCTTTCTTTCTTTTTTTTTAAAGAAACTGTGGTATATTTACACTATGGAATACTACTCAGCTATTAAAAACAAGGAATTCCCTAAATTTGTGGACAAATGGATTGATCTAGAAATTATCATAATGAGTGAGTTCACCCAGAAGCAAAAGAGACAAACGGTATATACTCACTTATATCAAAACACTAGTCCAAGGGATACGTACCATGAAAATCTTTACTTACCAAGAAAGCGGGTCAGAGGAGAGGACATCCTATTGAGACTTTAGGCGAGAGTAGCATGGAAGAATGGGGAAATAGTAGGACCCACAGGGTCCTGGAAACGTACAAGAAGAACTTTATGACAGGCAGATCTGGGTCCTGGGGTCCTCCTCAAACTAAGGCACCAGCCAAGGAGAATATAGGCAGTAAGCTTCGAACCCCTACCAAGACCTAGCTGACGAACAGGATATTCTCCACCGTTGAGTGGAGAGTGAGATCTGACTCTCACACGAACTCTGGTGCCCCTTTTCTGACCACGTCCCTGGGGGGAGACCTGGCGGCACTCAGAGGAAAGATAGCAAGTTACCAAGAAGAGACTTGATATTCTAAGAGCATATATAGGGGGAGGAGGTCTCCCTCAATCACAGACGTAGAAGAGGGGAGAAGTGGGAGGGAGGGAAGAATGGGAGGAAACAGGGGAAGGGCTAACAATCGAGATGTAATATGAATAAATTAATTAAAAAAAAAAAAAAGAAAACCTATTTCTCTTCTCTGCCTGGCTTCTCTGGGAGGGAGGGACAGCCTGCGAAACAAACAGCTTCCTTCTTAGGTCCAAAAGCCTTCAAAGCAGCTGCGATTCCACCAGAGGAACACCAGGGGGCGACCTGTATCAATTCTGTCCCCTGTCAGGTGCCCCTCTCCAGGAACTTCTGGCGCACGAAGCCTCGGGTTGTCTGTTGTGAGGAATGCTCTACACACAGCAAAGTTCAAAGTCGGAACTTCCACGTTTCACAAGCAGAGCATAGTGGCACACGGCTATAACCTCAGCACTTGGCAGGCTAAGGCTGGAGAATAAGGAGTTAAATATCAATTTAGTTAGAAACCAAGCTGCCCAAGGAGAGAGGGAGGGGAAGAAGGGAGGGAGGGAGGGAGGGTGGAGAGGAGGAAGGGACTGGGTGTGTTAGCTCCAGTACTGAGATTCTAGCACCTGGGACACAGCAGTAGGAAGATCAGAAGTTCAAGGTCATTCTTGGCTGCATGTGGAGCTCCAGGCCAGCCCGAGGGAGTGGCTTGCGTGGGGGTAAGATGAGAAGACGCGGTTGGGGGGGGGGTTGGCATCCTTTTCTGGCCTTCACGGGCACTGCATGCTTGTGGTACACAACTTACATGCAGGGGGGAAAAACACATGAAATAAAGATAAACAAATAAAAAACTCCAGCTCTAAGGGACTCAACACTCTCTTCTGGCTTCTCAGTACACACAGAGACACAAAGATAATAATAAAGCAAGTTGAGGGGGGGGAGAGGGGGAGGGAGAAGAGACAGAGAGGGGACAGAGACAGGAGGAAAGGGAGAGAGACACAGAGAGAAGGAGAGAGAGCGGGGAGGAGAGAGAGAGAGAGAGAGAGAGAGGGAGGGAGGGGAGGGGAGAGAGAGAGAGAGAGAGAGAGAGAGAGAGAGAGAGAGAGAGAGAGAGAGAGAGAGAGAGAGAAACAGAGACAGGAAGAGTGAGAAGAGAGACCACACGGATCCTTTTATATGGCTCTGGGCAGGCCACACCCCAGTGGCAGTAGGCAATGAGGTGTCACAGGTAGGCAAACTGAAGCAGAACTCTTTTTTTTTTTTTTTTTTTAATATTTTATTTAATTTTAATTTATGTGTGTTGGTGTGAGGGTGTCAGATCTTGGAGTTAGAGACAGTTGCGAGCTGCCATGTGGGTGCTGGGAATTGAACCCGGGTCCTTTGGAAGAGCAGGCAGTGCTCTTAACCACTGAGCCATTTCTCCAGCCCTGAAGCAGAACTCTTAACACTATTAATGTTTAACATAATCTTATAACCATGATGGCAGTATTATTAACCAGCTTTCCTAATCAATAAAGACACAGACACCTTGATATGTTTTAGAATATCCTTATTTTGGAGGGGCCAGGAAGCAATATTGATATTGAACCAAGGTATCAATATCAAATCACTATGTGTGTTCTGTAGCTGTTTGGCCCCCTTGTAGGGTCCAGCTTGACTCAAGGCCAATCTACGCTGAGGGTCCAGCTGTATAAAAATATTCCACTACCCTTACCCCTGGAATGTACTTACCCCTCCTAGCTAGCCTGCTAAATTCTGCTTTTACAAAAAAGATATAAAAAGCACTTGCGCCTGCTTTCAGGGGTCAGCAGCTTGAAAGAGCTTGTTAGACCTTGATGCACATCGACTCAATAAAATTCCTGTGTGTACTGCATCGACATCGGACTCCGTTTCTCTCTGGGGACTCCGGGTATAGACTAGCGATCTCTCTGGCGGTCTCAGTCTTAGAATTTCACCCGGGGCAGGGCAAATATTAACCCCTTAAACTACCCTCCATTATCTCCCAACCTCCATCCCACGCCATCTGCTTCTAATAGTTCCTACTGGGCTACCTCCCACTCTCACAGTACCAAAATACCTGCTAAAGTTGTTCATCTGGGTCATTTCTCTCCATAGAGTCCCTCCTCTGGGCCCATGTGGCTCTTTTCTATTCCATAGTGATCCTCTTCCGGTTTTCCTCCTCCAGTACCGGTCTGCTTCTTCCTCCCAAGATCCTTTTCTCTTCAAAGCAGGCAAACCTTCGTTCCGCCCCTTCCTTCCGCTCTGCCCAAGTACAGACCTTTGATTCAGCCAATCAAGGAGGCAAGGTTACACAGCGACACTTGGGGTTAGTGAGAGTGTGCCCATTAGGGCAGCAACTAGATATTGGGAGCCAGTAATGAGCATCAAAATACACAGCACCAGCTAGGCGTGGTGGCGCACATCTTTAATCCCAGCACTCGGGAGGCAGAGGCAGGCGGATCCCTGTGAGTTCGAGGACAGCCTGGTCTACAAAGTGAGTTCAAGAGAAACCCTGTCTCGAAAAACCAAAAAACCAAAACAAAAACCAACCAAACAAAAACCCCAACAAAACAAAACAAACAAACGAAAAAAACCACACACACACACACACACACAAAACAAACCATATCACCAGACCGACCTCCTGCAATGCTTATCAACTAGCTGCCTATCACAAGCGTTCACATTGTCACCGGGTGCTCACTGTGACAGTATGGCACGATCTTAACAGGAAGGAGGTAATCTATACACACACCTGCATGCAAGAGCCTGCCAGAAAGGCCACCCCCTGCACGCAAGAGCCCGCCAGAAAGGCTACCCCAGTTCTGGCCATAGCTTCGTACTGCTGTCTTGCCTAGGGGGCTTTGAGCAAGTAAAACGTGTCCATCCACAGTGTAGGGTCTGAAACTGGGTCAGTAAGCCATCTCAAAAGAGAACAGGCATGGATGGGGCTAGAGAGACGGCTCAGTGATTAAGAGTACTGGATGCTCTTGAAGAGGACCTGGGTTTGGGTGCCAGCACACGTCATGACAAACACATTCACTCTAGTCCCAGGTGATTCCTTGGCCTCTTCTGGCCTCAGAGGGAACCAAGCATGCACCAACCACGCATACACACGTGCAGGTAAACCACTCATGCACATAAGATAACAAATCTTTTTTTTTTAATATAAACAAAATTAATAAACAAGGCGTTAGCAGGGCACCACAGCCTCTGCAAGCTCAGAGAGAGCCCTTTTTGACTTCTAACCTCTGGCGGTTACAGATGACGCCTGTAGATGCGTCACACCCACCTCTGCCTCTGTCTTCAATGTAAGCAGTCTGTGTCCAAAATCTCCTTTTCCAGGAAGGGTACTGTTCATTTCTGTAGATAACCCTCCAAACTAGTATGGCCTTTCTTGCTTTTAAAAGATTTGTGTGTTTGTGTGTGTGTGTGTGTGTGTGTGTGTGTGTGTGTGTTCAGGGGTCTGCAGAGGCCAGAGGCATTGGATTTCCTTGAGCTAGATTTGCAGACAGTTGTGCACTGCCTAATGTGGGTGCTAAGAACAGCAGTGCAACCTCTTAACCTCGGAACCATCTTGCTAGCTCCCACTCAGTTGCCAGATTTATTTCCTGAGCCTTCTCTGTCACCTGAGTGCCCTAGAGAGTGCCAAGGAAGGTCATGGTCACAATCAAGCGTGGTATGTGAGGTTGTGACCAGACCAAAGAGTGTCTCCGAACATTTAACTTGCCTGGACCTGCGGCACCTAATTTGGAAATAGGGTCTTTGCAGATGTAATCAAGTCAAGCCGAAATCACGCCTGGTGCTTAGGGTCCTGCAAAAGAGCTCCCCTAACCCCCGCCCCCCCCCCGTTGGCTTCTACCCCCTCCTCCCTTTAGACATTGATGTCCTTCCCATCCAAGGACAGGAAAGAGAGTCATAGGGGAGCACCAAGCCAACATTGCTGCAGTAAAGAGGCCTTAGATTCCAACTTCCCATCTCTGACCATCAGTTATCTGCCTGTGGATAAATCATCTTCTCCTCGCCCTCCCACCCCCCATAGGGTTTCTCTGTGTAGCCTTGGCTGTCCTGGACTCACTTTGTAGACCAGGCTGGCCTCAAATTCACAGAGATCCACCTGCCTCTGCTGCAGTTACAGGCATGTGTCACCACGCAAGTCCCCACGACTCCCCATTTAATCTTTTTCTTTTTTCTTTCTTTCTCTTTTCCTTCCTTCTTTCCTTTTTTTTCTTTTTTTCTTTTTTCTTTTTTGATGCAGAGTTTCTCTGTGTAGTCTTGGCTGTCCTGGACTTGCTCTGTAGACCAGGCTGGCCTCGAACTCACAGCGATCTGCCAGCCTCTGCCTCCCAGAGTGCTGGGATTACAGGCATGTGCCCGGCTTGTCTAATAATCTTCTGTCCTGGGAAAGGACTGAAGCACACAGTATGTCTCGGCTAGGAGCCATTTCTCTCTTCCATCCCCCATGTCCCAATGGTCTACGACAGTTGGCCTCAACTTTCCTTATGATGTGACTCTTTAACAGTTCCTCACGTTGTGGTGACACCCCTGCCCATAAAACTATTTTTGTTGCTGCTTCGTAATTGCAGCAACTATTAGCAATGTAAATATCTGTCTTTTCTGATGGCCTTAGGCGACCCCTGTGAAAAAAGTTTACCCCCACCCCCCTACCCACCCCCCCCCCCCACCCCCCTACCTGCCCCCCAACCCGCAAAGGGACCACAGGTTGAGAACTGCTGATCTAAGCAAAAGAAAACAAAGATGGTCTACAGCAACTGTTTATTGAAGGGCGAGGCAAGATGCAGAACGTGAGAAACAGGGACCTGGAGGGTCCACTCTGCGGAGCACAAAGGTGGTGGGGATTGCCTGAACCCTCTTCCTGCTCTCCCAGGAAACCCTATAGGCCTGCAGGGGCTGCCTAAGACAGGCTCCTCCGTTGTCCTGGAGCGCCCTCTAGTGTCCGACAGGAGGACGTGCTTCTGGCTCGGCCGCCCATAGGAAGGCTGGGGCCGTCAGGAGCCAGCTTAAAGGCTTAGTGAACATTGCTGTCTAGCGGGTGGACTTTGAGGGGCAAAGATATTCCACCTTTCCTAATCACTGGACTTTATATCTTTATTACCTTTGTGTGTGTGTGTGTGTGTGTGTGTGTGTGTGTGTGTGTGTGTGTGTGTGTGTGTGTGTGTGTGTGTGTGTGTGTGTTCAGAGGACAAGTGAAGGGATCCGGTTCTCTTCCACCTGCAGGCCATTTCACCAGCTTAGAATGGCAGTTCTTGGTTGAATTTGCTCCTGTCTTGAATAGGAGTGAGATTGGAGAGTGAGAATTGCTTGGGGGTGGGGGCGCGTTGTAAGGGTCCTAGAGAGATTGGCAGTAGTGAGAGGGAGAAGTCACGGTGACGAAAGCAAGGAGGGAGGTGCCTGACTTCTCCTGCCTAGTCCCGCTGGGGTTGGCTGGTTTGCACAGAACACTGCCCCGAAGGACTGGTGGGAGTCAGGAACCATTGGCTGCTGGCATCCTGGAAGACGGGGGACAGCTGCTCGGGCTCATCCCTGAAGACCTCCACAGGACTGTCAGCTTCAGTGACCAAGGGCTCTGCCTTCATATCCGGGCTCAGCCAACCGGAAGTGGCCAAGAAGAGGCAGATAGCCAGCAGGATGCCAGCTGCCCCACACAGCGTCGCTCCCGCCACTCGGCAGGTGATCAGGGCTTGGTTGTAGTCAGCTACTGGATCATCCATCGGTGAGAACTTACTATCATTGACAAGCTCTAGTTTGGGGGGCACGGCATAGCCAGTGGTCAGGGCTGCCACACCCAGCAGGAGAAGCAGGGATGCCACGGATACGGTGATCTGAGGAAAGGCAGACAGAACAGCAAGCATCCAGGCTCAGCTACAGTCCAGGGTCTCAGGATCATGAGATGGGCACAGAACACCCCTGTGGGACTACACAGTGCGGGGCAGCAGAGTCCAGGGCTTTGCACACAGAAGGTGGAAGCGCTCTACCATTGAGCTACACTGTCAGCCCCTTTTGAATTTTAGTTTGAGAGCAGTCCATGCTAAGTTACCCAGGATAGCCTGGAGCTTCCCTCCTGAGGTCTGGAATTACATGTGTGTCTCACCACACCCACCCTTGCCATGGTTTCCACAGCCAAGCTTGAGTCCTGTCCATTGCTATCTGGGTCCCGTTTGTTATTATTATTTGAGTGTGTATGTGTGTGTTGGTGTACAATGGTGCGTGTAGCAGTAAAGGGGTCAACCTCTGGTGTTTCTCAGGAGCTTTTTTTTTTTTTTTTTAATCAGAGTCTCTTGCCAGGACCTGGAACTGGTTAATTAGGGTAGGCTGGTTGGCCAGGAAGCCTCAGAGGTCCTCCTGTCTCTATCTCTCCAGCAATAGAATTAGAAATACTTTTAAACTTATTTAATTATATTTATTTAAAAGACATGGTCTCTCTCTATAGTTCTGGTTGGCTCAGAACTTGCTATATAGTCGAGGCTGAGCTCAAACTCACAAAGTTCTGCCTGTGTCTTAAATGCTGGGATTAAGGGCATGCACCACCATACCCAGCTCCACCTGGTGTTTTTATGTGGGCACTGGGGGTTGAACTCATGTCCTCATGTTTGCAGGGTGAGCACTTTACTGACTGAGCCGTCTCCACAGCTCGATTTGGCACTCCTATTTGGTTACCACCTTGCTCCACGAGCCTTTCCACTTTCTGTGTCTTTGCTAGGATGACACTCATGTGTCCTCAAGTCTCATCTGGACCCATTCATCCGCTGAGGTCCCTTTCAGGACACTTCCAGCGTGGGCAGGGGTCTTTCAACTAGTCCTTTGGCGCACCCACCTCCAAACACACGAGGACATGGGTTTTTGTTTCCTAGGTGAGTGATGTCTGCCTGATTTACTGGACTGAGACCTGTGACAGCAAAGACTGGACATGTTTGGACTCACCAGGTGTCTTGTGCTCAGCACAGTATTAAGTACTAGTTAAACTAAATGGACCATACATAAGAGTTCTTAAGCAGGAAGGTGAGACAATGGCTCAGTTGTTAAGTGCCTTCCATGTAAACACAAGTACCTGAGTTTCAAATCCCAGCACCCATATAAAAAAACCCAGGCTTGCTACACAGAGAAACCCTGTCTCAAAAAACAAAAACAAAAACAAAAACAAAAAAAAACAAAAATAAAAATAAAAAGCAAACCAACAAAAAACAGGGCTGGAGAGATGGCTCAGAGGTTAAGAGCACTGGCTGCTCTTCCAAAGGTCTTCAGTTCAATTCCCAGCAACCACATGATGACTCACAACCGTCTATAATGAGATCTGGTGCCCTCTTCTGGTATGCAGGTGTACATGAAGACAGAACACTGTATACATAATAAATAAATAAATTTTAGAAAAAGAAAAAGAAAAAACAAAACCAAAACAAACCACCACAGGCTTGGAGTGGGGCATGGGAGAGCATGCATGCAATCCCAGAGGCTAGCTGCTGGCTGTGAGTTGAAACCCTGTCTTAAGAGGGGGGGGAAAGCCGGGCATGGTGGCATATTCTTTCATCCCAGCACTCGGGAGGCAGCGGCAGGTGGATCTCTGTGAGTTCAAGGCCAGTGTGGTCTACAGAGTGAGTTCCAAGACAGCCAAGGCTATACAGAGAAACCCTGTCTCAAAAACAGTAAATAAATAAATAAATAATAAAGACTTCCTAAATCCTGTGTCTTCAAGAACCAGTGAGTGATAAGGGCTGAAGAGATGGCTCAGAGGTTAAGAGCACTGACTGTTCTTCCAGAGGTCCTGAGTTCAATTCCCAGCAACCACATTGTGGCTCACAACCATCTATAATGAGATCTGGTGCTCTCTTCTGGGGTGCAAGCATACATGCAGGCAGAGCACTGTATACATAATAAATACATAAAAATTTTAAAAAGAGCCAATAAGATGTTAGCTAGGTCTGGTGACACTTGTCATCAGGAGACTGAGGCAGGAAGATGGCCAGTGTAAGGCCAACCTGGATTACAGAGTGAATTCAAGGCCAGTGTAGGCAAATGAGTGGGGCCCTGCCTAAAAATAGAAAATTAAAAAAGGGCTCATGTTGGAAGTTTGTACAGGATTCTTAAGTGCAATCCCTCATAACATACACACATACATACACTCTCTCTCCACCTTCTCCTTATACACATGTATTTTTTTTTCCCGAGACAGGGTTTCTCTGTGTAGCCTTGGCGCTGTCCTGGACTCGCTTTGTGGACCAGGCTGGCCTCAAACACACAGCAATCCGCCTGCCTCTGCCTCCCGAGTGCTGGGATTAAAGGTGTGCGCCACCACGGCCAGCTACACATGTATTTCTGCCTCTACTAAGTTCTGCCTAAATATTTAGATCAAGAAGTCTTCTCTGATTGTCCCCGGTACGGGTTTCCTCGGCATATGTGACCTGACCTGTGCAGGCTGGCCCCTCCACACCTGGAGCCACCTTTAGAGGGAAGTCCTTTGAAAGCAAACAAGGGACCCTTCGCTTCAGTTTCCCTACAGTAGTGAGTGAATAAGCATACCCACCGAAAGGACCGATGACTCATACCCTGGGCTGCTCTGAGCATCACTTGTCTGTTTCTCACATCTCTCTGCTGCCTGCCTATGGTACCCCACAGTGGGAAACCACAGTAAGATGTAGGTGAGATGAGCTCCACATCCTGCCGCTGTGTCTCCCCTCCAAAGCCATAGTAATTAGCACAAAGCTGGCAAGTGGCCCAAACTAAGTTAGACTTCTAGGAACAAAAGTACTTTCTTCCTTTCTTTTTTCTTTTCTTTTCTTTTTTTTTTTTTTAGTTATTTCATTCACTCATTTATTAACTTATTAACTGATCTATATATTTCAAGACAGTTGCCCAGCTGACCTATAAAACATTATTTCTATTTCAGGCTGACCTTTCTTTCTTTCTTTCTTTCTTTCTTTCTTTCTTTCTTTTGGTTTTTCAAAACAGGGTTTCTCTGTGTAGCCTTGGCTGTCCTGGACTTGCTTTGTAGACCAGGCTGGCCTTGAACTCACAAAGATCTGCCTGCCTCTGCCTCCCTGAGTGCTGGAATTACAGATGGGCACCACAACATCTGGCTGTTGCTTTTATTTATTTTTTCTGGCGGGAGTGGGAGGGGGAATCAAAGTTGTGTAACCCTTCACTCAGCTTATGCAGCACTGAGGATCAAACTAGGGCTTCATTGATGATCTGTGTCACCGAGGCTGGGAACACGCAAGAAAGTAGAAAGAAAGAGTAAACTGACTCTGTAAATTTGTCCTCTGACCTCCACAGGTACACTTGCAGTTACACACAAATGCAATTTTTTTTATGTATTTATTTCATGTGTATGAGTGTTTTGCTTGAATTTATGACTGCACCACATGCATGCCTAGTGCCTGTGGAGAGCAAGAGGGCCTTGGATTCCACACAACGGGGAGTTATAGGTGGCTGTGAGCCACCACGTGGGTGCTGGGACTCGAACCTAGGTCTTCTGCAAGGACAGCCAGTGATCTTAACTGCTGAGCCATCTCTTCAGCCCCTGATAATGATGGTTTAATTTTTTAAAAAGGCCCACGAGTCAGTCGAGTAACAGGCATTTGAGGAGCACTACAGAAGAGCAAGAGGGTTGTGTGGACTGACAACATGGCGCACTTGAAGACTAAGGAAAAGCAGGTAAACTTCTCAGCCCTTGGCTGGACCTAAGCTCTGGTCTCTTCTAGAAAAAAATAAACTTTGTTGTTGAAACCTATTTACATTATATGTTGGTCACTTGAATGTGTGACCCCCCCGCCAACTGCCCTGTCTTCTCTCCTCTATCCATGCCCTAGTCCTCAGTCCAGTCCCAACTTCTCCCCCAAATCACAGGAGTCATCCCTTTGGCCTTACCTTCCAACACAAGGAGGGGCAGGGTCGGTGGGGACACTGGATTAGGGGTCCTGGGTTCTCGCCGAGAATTACACAGTCATTGTAGAAGAGATTAGAATAGGAGTCGACCCCATACCATGTACTTTCCTCTACACTGGTGCCACGGCTACAGCCACACGAGCGACTGCTGCTCATCATGGATCCCTGTGGGCACAAGGTACGGCGACAGAGAGGGATCAGGAGGATTTGCCCTTGTAGCCTTTCACCGTGACTCCTCAACGGCACTGAATACCTGACCCTCGCAGCCCACCTGGCCTTCAGCATGCCCTGTCTGTTCCTGGGTCCTTCAGCATCATACCTGGCAGCCGTCTTTCCATCTGTGTGTTTTCTCTGCAGACCATCCAGCACCTGGAAAGTGGCTTTGGAACCACACTGTTGGACTGAGTCCCAAACACACAACTTCTTTGATGTGACTTTAGACAAATGTACCGACCTCTCAGGCCTCCCTTGGCCACAAAATAGGCTAATGGTGGCTGCATTCCTGGGGCTCTTTGATTGCTATGGTGCTGTCTTCTTAATTTTACTTTTGTTGTTGTTGACGGCCACAGTGGGTTTTTCAAGACAGGGTTTCTCTGTGTAGCCTTGGCTGTCCTGGACTCGCTTTGTAGACCAGGCTGGCCTCGAACTCACAGAGATCCACCTGTCTCTGCCTCCCAGAGTGCTGGGATTATAGGGCACTGCGCTTGGTAAAATTTATTTATTATTTGTGTGGTGTGTACGGATGTGTCTGTGAACATATGCGGAAGTTTGAGCAAGTCTTGTGGGAATCAGTTCTCTCCCTTTATCAAGTAAATCTTTCTGGGGATCGAACTCTGCTCATCAGTTTGGCTGCAGCTTGTCTTTACCCATGAGCCATCTGGACAACCCTCATTACTATGGTTTTGTTGTTATTTTCTTCCTCAACTTTTGGGGCTCCCATGTCTAGAGTGAGAGATCCTCATATTCTCAAAGCTTAAGTCCCTTCCAGGACCCTTTCTGTGGGTGTTGTTCATAGATGGGACTCATCCAGTTGTGTGGGAGTCCTCGAGCTGCATGGTCCTAAAAGCCTAGGGATGATTTTGAGTTCACGGAAAGTAAAACTCGAGGACCCTCAGAATTAAGGGCTCGTGGTCCTTTTAACTACTAGATTCCCAGGGAAGACCATGTAGGAACCCGCAAAAGGAGACTTTGAGACCTTGGGGATGGGAAGGGCCTGAGTCCATCAAGGTGCCGAGGAAGATGGGGCTCTTTCTGCTGTCTCTTTCCCACCCCCTCAACTCCATGTGCAGCTTCGAGCAAAATAAAACAGGTGTTCTTATTCTGAAGGGTGAGGTGGGCCTAGGATCCTTCTCACCTTCAATCAGGATGATCCCAGGATCCTTGTATAGACACACACACAGACATACACACAGACACACACACACACACACACACAGACACAAAAACGGACACACAGACACACACACAGATATACACAGACACACACACAAACATACACAGACATACACACAGACACACACACAGACACACTCACACACACCGAAGAGGCACACATGTGCATAGGAGTGCTGACCGGACAGCAGCTTTCCGCTCTTTCCACAATTCAAGGGAAGGAAGAAAATTAATGGAGGAATTAAAAAAAAAAAAAAAAAAAAAAAAAAGCAAACCCAGAGAATGATAAATGGTAGCGGCCAAGGCATAGCGTGACAACGGGACTGCAGGGACTCGTGAGAAGGTGGGGACAGAGATGTGGCCAGAACAGAGACCACAGGGTATGAGGCTGGGGGCGCAGGTAAGGAAGATGAAGGCGAGCTGGGGGTTGTAGGAGACTCCATAAGCAGAGGGTAAAGTAGAGGCCCGGAAAGGCGGGGAGGGACATGGGGACAATGGGCCAGTCAGTCCTCTCCTGTAATACACGCTCGCTCGCTCTGCCTCCGAATGCAAAGGATTGGCTTATCCTGCTGATGCTGGGGAAAGAAGGTGACCTTGACTGTGCCTCCCCTCAGCTCGGCCCCTCCTCCTCCCATCTTAGGGTGGTCTGAAGTAGGTCTGAGGGTGGGGGTTGGGGAGAGCGACAGGATACTGAGGAGCCCGGGGGTTGCCATGGAAACATCCAGGAGTGTGTTTCTAACCTGCTAAGGGAGAGATGAGAAGCGAGCTGGAAAAGAAAGAGGCTGCGTGGTGGGGGAAAGGAGACTGCAATGGCAGGGCCCCGTGGGCCGGAGGAAGCACAGAATCCCTCCTTAGGCCTGCCCATTCTAGTGCCTCAGGAAGGAAAGCCGTCCTTGCATGGTATCTAAAGTAATCAGGAACACTAGCCCTGCTCTCTAACCTGATCATCTCTGGGAGCGAAATAAACTGCGTACTTTCCCAGAAGGGAAACTGAGGCACAGCGGAATGAGAACGGGTCCTTAGAGAGGGGCGGGTGAACTCATCCTTTGAAGCCTCTGCGCAGTCTAGCAACCCTGGGGTGTCGAGGCCCAGAGTGCTAAGGAGTCCTTTTATCACCTTCCCTTCCCCAAGCCAGAGCCCAGGGAGCAGATGTCCCACCTCTGGCCTGACACAATCATACTGGGGGTGCAGGAGGAATGGCGGGGGGGAGGGCTGCTAGGAGCAGGGAAACCAGCCGGGCAGGAGTCGGGCCCCATGGAGCAGGGACAGAGCTCACCTCTGGGCCTGCGTCTCCGGAGCCAGCAGATGCTGTCGGAGCTGGAGCAAGAGCAAAGCGAGTTCGCTTCGCGCCTGCGCCGCAACCCTAGGCGCGGGTGGAGTGGGATGGGAGGGAGTGATAGTGGGGAGGGGGGAGGGGGGCCCTTCGACCCCAGAGGCTGGCTCTGCAGACTGTCGTTCTAAGCAGGTCCCCAATCTTTGTCCCTACCTGAGTTCCCCTCTCTCCTTCCATCTCCTTGGGCATCTTTAAAGTGCTCAAACTGCTCAACCACCTACCCATCATTCCTCGGGCCTGATTCTCTCTCGCAGGAGACCAGTCTTCCCCTTCACTGTATCTTTAGACCCTCCTCTGGGTCTCCATCCCCCGCCCCGCCCAAGTTCTCCCAACACATACAGAAAGCCAACACCTGGGCCCAAGGATGTAACTTTCAGGAAGCAAAGCACGCGAAGAGTACACAAACTTGGGTTCTATCCTAGCATTCCAGAGGTAGAGGCAGGAGGATCGGAAGCTCAAGGTCATCCTTAGTTATATAAACCTCGCTCAAATTCAGGTTGGGTTACTTGAGACTCTATCTAAACAACAACAACAACAACAACAACAACAACAACAACAACAACAAAGGCTACTACATCTCATGGCAGCCTGCAGGTGCATTTCAACAGTGAAGGCTGAGGCAGGAGAATCTGCAACCTGGGTTACACAGCAAAACCCTGTTTCTTTTCTTTTCTTTTTAAGATTTTAAAATTTATTATTTGAACAGTATTCTGCCCATGTGTATGCTGCAGACCAGAAGAGGATACCAAATCTCACTATAGGTGGTTGTGAGCCACCATGTGGCTGCTGGGATTTGAACTCAGGCCCTTTGGAAGAACAGACACTGTTTCTTTTTTTTTTTTTTTTTTTTTTTGGTTTTTTCGAGACAGGGTTTCTCTGTGTAGCCTTGGCTATCCTGGACTCACTTTGTAGACCAGGCTGGCCTCGAACTCACAGCGATCCTCCTGCCTCTGCCTCCCGAGTGCTGGGATTAAAGGCATGCGCCACCACTCCCGGCCCAGACACTGTTTCTAAACAAGGAAAGCTGTGGATCCTGAGATCCTCTCTGCAAGGCCTTGGCCTCAGCAGCTGTGTCATCGAGTGCCAACTCTCGCTAACACCTCTGGGGGAAGTCCTTCCTGCCACCATGAGGTCCCTCTCGCTCTCAGAGCCCAGCATGCCTGTCCTTTCCTCATGTCTTTTCTTCTTCGAGTCTCCACCCCAGCCTAAGACTTAGTTGCCATGGCCTTGAGATGAGACTTGGGTTGGGGAGCAGGAGGCCCCTGGAGTACACCTTCCATACTTAACTACCTCGGGGTCCATGCCTGGTGGACAGTGTTTGTCAGTGACATCCCCTCAGGGGGTCAGCCCTCACCAGCTTCATGGCTCATCATATGCGAAGGCATTCATTGAGTGGTCCTGAGAGAGTCATAGTATTTCTCTGAGCCTCCTCACATACCTGGTGTTAAAATGCCTTTCTATTTTCAGCATCTGTGGTGGTTTGAATAAGAAAGGCCACCACAGGGTCCTATATTTGAATGTTTAGTCATCAGAGAGTAGCACTATTTGAAAAGTATTAGAGCCGGGCGGTGGTGGTACACAGCTTTAATCCCAGCACTCGGGAGGCAGAGGCAGGTGGATCACTGTGAGTTCGAAGCCAGCCTGGTCTACAGAGTGAGTCCAGGACAGCCAGGGCTACACAGAGAAACTTTGTCTCGGGGGGGGGGGGGGGGGGGAAGAAAAGAAAAGTATTAGAAAGATTAGGAGATGTGGCCTTGGAATAGCTGTGGGCTTTTGGCGGCAAGTGTGTCATTGTGGGTAGGCTTTAAGGCTTTCTTTGTCTTCTTCTTCTCCTTCTTCTTCTTCTTCTTCTTCTTCTTCTTCTTCTTCTTCTTCTTGTCTTCCTCCTCCTCCTCCTTCTTCTTCATTAATTTATTTGTTCAATCACTTTACAGCATGATCACAGACCCCTCCCTTTTCTCCTTCCAGTCACACACTCACAACCCCCTCCCCCCTTGCTCCTCCCTCCCCTCCTCCTCAGAGAAGGGTACCAACTCACTCTAGCACATCAAGTCACAGCAGGACTAAGCCTTCCTCTCCCACTGAGGCCAGATACAGGCTATAGGAAAGGGATCCAAAGGCAGGCCACAGAGTCAGAGATAGCACCCGCTCCTGTCGTCGGGGGACCCACGTGAAGACCAATCTGCACATCTGCTACACATGTGTAGGGCGCCTAGGCCCAGCCCATGCATGCTCTTTGGTTGGTGGTTCAGTTTCTGTGAGCCTCCATGGGGGGCTTGGAGGTTTCAGAAGCTGATGTCAGGCCCAATCTCTCTGCCTGCCTGCCTGGAGGTCAGGATATAGAGTTCGCAGATACTGCTCCATGTGTTCCACTGTGCCCCGCCCCCCCCATGATGATAATGAACTGACCTCTGAAACCGTAAGCAAGTTTCAAATGAAATGCATTCTGTTTGTTTGTTTGTTTTTGTTTTTCAAGACAAGGTTTCTCTGTGTAGCCTTGGCTGTCTGGATTCACTTTGTAGATCAGGCTGGCCACGAACTCACAGGGATCCACCTGCCTCTGCCTTCCAAATGCCAGGATTAAAGATGTGCGCCACCATTGCCCAGTGAAATGCATTCTTTTTATAAGAGTTGCCATGGCCATGAGGTCTCTTCACAGCAATAGAACAGTGACTAAGACAGCATCTATTCTGTTGCTGCTTGTGCTGCGAGCTAGGGATGTAGAGATAAGTGTTCCATGCACGGTTGTACAACACATTTCTTCTTTCTTTTCTTTTTTTTTTTTTAAATATTTTTATTTAATTTTAATTTATGTGCATTGGTGTGAGGGTGTCAGATCTTGGAGTTACAGACAGTTGTGAGCTGCCATGTAGGTGCTAGGAATTGAACCCGGGACCTTTGGAAGAGCAGACAGTACTCTTAACCACTGAGCCAACTCTTCAGCCCCACTTCTTCTTTCTTACCTCATCCCAAACAATGCTTACTTAACCGTGTGTGTGTGTGTGTGTGTGTGTGTGTGTGTGTGTGTGTGTGTGTTGGGGAGCACTCACTGGGAACAGGAGGGAGGCGATTTGAGGATGGCTGATGTTTTATCATAGTGGCGTGGATGGGAAGTGGGACTGACCTTGAGCTAGGAAATATACGGTGCTTTATACCAAACGTCAGTTTGACAAGATCTTGTATCACCTCTGCATCTAGACAAATCTCCGGGCATTATCTAGGTTCAGTTAATTGAGATGGGAAAACTCACATTAAATGTGGGCAGCACCTGGCCAGGCATGGTGGCGCACGCCTTTAATTCCAGCTCTTGGGAGGGAGGCAGAGGCAGGTGGCTCGATGTGAGTTCGAGGCCAGCCTGGTCTACAAAGCTAGTCTAGGACAGCCAAGGCTACACAGAGAAACCCTGTCTCAAAAAACCAAAAGAAAAAAGAAATGTGGGCAGCACTATTTTACAGCCTGGGGGCCTGGACTGTAAAAAAGGAAAAGCTAGCTCTACCCCACAGCTTGTTGCTCTGGGCTTCCTAAGTGTTGACACCAAGTCATCTGCCACCATGGTTTCCCTGAGACAGAGGACTGTGCTCTAAAACTGTGAGCTGAAATAAACCCTTCCTTAAGTTGCATTTTTTTTTTTTTTAAGTCAGGCATTTTGTCACAGTGACCGTAAAGTAACTAATACAAAGGCAGCAATTTTGTCACAGTGACCGTAAAGTAACTAATACAAAGGCAGCATGCTGTTGCCCTGTGGGAGGTAGGGGGTCCTGGGGTGAGAGGCAGATGTTAGGCTGTGAGCTGAAGTCAGGTGAGGAGGCCCAGCTTTGACTTGGGGTTCTGCCACTTGCAGCTCATCTGGCTTCACCACCCTGGACGTCGTGTTTGTCTTACAGAGAGTAAAATGAGACACGCTTGCAGCAAGGCGCTCCGTGCTAGGGCAGAGCAAAACGCTGTCAGTCTCTCTTGTGACTGTTGCTGTCCCTTGTTGGGATTGTTCATCTGCTGATCTCTAGAGACAGAGTCTCACACTGTAGCCATGGAACTCCCTCCCTGTGTGGATCAGGCTGGCCTCCAGCTCACAGAGATCGGCTTGCCTCTGCCTCTCAACCTCGCCTGGCTGGCCCTTAGTTAGTCTGTTTGTTTAATATTTTATTACTTTATGTGTGAGTATTTTGCCTGCAGGTACATCTATGCACCCATTGCTCTTGAAGTGGACTTGAGTTTGGGTCCCAGTGCTCAGGTCTAATGACTTAGAACTGCCTGTCATTCCAGCTCCAGGGGATCCTGTGTCCTCTTCTGGCCTCCTTGGGTCCTCCATACATGTACACAAACACACAGAGAGGTACATTAATTTTAAAAGGGGGCAGGGCTGGAGAGATGTCTAAGTGGCTGAAACACTTGATGCTTTTGCAGAGGACCCAGATTTAGTTCCAAGTACCCAGATGGTGACTCACAGCCATCTATAACTCCGGTTTTAGGTGATCTGACACCTTCTTCTGACCTCTAAGGATACCAGGTAAGGCACATATATACCTGCAGGCAAAACATGATACATATAAAATAAATAATCTTTACAAATTAAAAATAGAGGTGCTGAAGTCGAGTGTGGTGGTGCATGCCTTTAATCCCAGCACTTGGGAGGCAGAGGCAGGCAGATCGCTGTGAATTTGAGGCCAGCCTGGTCTACCAGACTGAGAAGCCAGGTCACATGGAGTGGCCTCAGGCGGATGCACCAGGTGACAGCCTAGACTCCCAGTTCCCAGCTGGTTCCACCTACTGCACTGGGCAGTGTCATGTGAATAAGTCACCTTGGATATCCCAGCTCTCACTTGACAACTAAGTCCCGAAAACCCACAGAATCTTAGCAGAGAATACAGTGGATTTGTCTCCAGCTACCAGGGTACAAGATGGTTTCTTAGAGCCGGGCGGTGGTGGCGCACGCCTTTAATCCCAGTACTCAGGAGGCAGAGGCAGGCGGATCGCTGTAAGTTCGAGGCCAGCCTGGTCTACAAAGTTAGTCCAGGACAGCCAAGGCTACACAGAGAAACCTTGTCTCGAAAAACCAAAAAAAAAAAAAAAAAAAAAAAAAAAAAAAGATGGTTTGTTAGACAGCAGTAGAAATACAAAGCCAGACAGGCATGGTGGCTCACACCTGTGACCCCAGCATTGAGGAAGCTAAGGCAGAAGATAGTTTAAAGGCCGGCTATGGTACAGAGTGAAATCCTATCTCAAGAAAAGAAAGAAGAAGAAAAACAAACTGCAAGACAGTCAGGTCCGCGCTGAGTTTGGGCCCCCTTACGTTTTGACCACATCTCTTTCAAGTCTTTCACTCAGATTGACCCCAGCTATCCTGGCTCTGCTCGGTTGCTTGCACAAGCCAAGCTCCTACCCTGGCAAACTCCGACCTGGGGTCTTCAGGTCTCTGTACACATTTGTTCCTCTTCCTGTAGCTCCTCTTCCTCAGGTATCTGCACAGAGCGTGCCTTGCTTGCCTTGGATCTCTGCTCACATACCACCCAAGAAAATGTTTCTTTTTCTTTGTTTGTTTGTTTGTTTGTTTGTTTTCAAGACAGGATTTCTCTTGTAGTCCTGGCTGTCCTGGACTCGCTTAGTAGACCAGGCTGGCCTTGAACTCACAGTGATCCACCTGCCTCTGCCTCCCGAGTACTAGGATTAAAGGCATGTGCTACCAGGCCCCGCTTTTTTTTTTTTTTTTTAAGATTTATTTATTACATATACAGTGTTCTGGTTGCATGGACACCTGCACACCAGAAGAGGGCACTAGATCTCATTATAGATGGTTGTGAGCCACCATGTGGTTGCTCGGAGTTGAACTCAGGACCTCTGGAAGAACAGCCAGTGTTCTTAACCTCTGAGCCATCTCTCCAGCCTCTGTTTCTAATTTTTAATAGCAATGCTGGAGAGTAAAAATGGCCTCGTTAAATAAATGGTCTGTCATTGAGTTCTACCCCAACCCTCAAAGCTTGATTTAAATCATGTTTGGTGGCATCGGCCTGTAATTCCATCTACTAAGGAGGCAGAGGGGCCAGGTGTGATGGCATATGCCTTTAATCCTAGTGCTTGGGAGGCAGAGACAGGGGAGTCTCTGCAGTTCCAGGCCAGCCTGGTCTATATAAGTGAGTTCTAGGACAACCACAGCTACATGGTGAAACCCTGTCTCTAAAACAAACAAACAAACAAACAAACACTAAGGAGGCTGAGGCAAGAGAGGGAAAAGTTCAGGGTCAGAATGATACCTTGTCTCAAAATACATGGAGGATGAGGAAGAAGAGGAGGAGGCCGTGGCTAGGGAGTAGGTTACTCAGTATATATTCAGGAAGTCCCTGAAACTGATGAGATTCATGAGGCCCCCCCTCCCTGCCAAAGTAAGCAACAAAGCCCGAGAGCCTCTCTCAGAGGAGTGAAGCTGCAAAGAAGACCCTTGAGATGAGACCAGCTACCCACTCGGAAGAAGCAGAAACCAGCTGAGCTGCCTAGAAGAACCTTAGATCAACCGAGGCTCATGCAAGACACTTTCCAACCTGTTGAGCTGTCCGCAGCCTGTGCAGTGAGCTCCAGGTCCCCAGCTTTGTGAGCTGTCACCCAAGCTGGGGTGGGCCGTGGTGACGCAACTGTCTTTGAGTCATTTCTTCTGTAATTGCTCACCCCACTCCAGTAAGTAACCCCAACAAAATTTATGGCTCACTAAGTTGGGCTTTGGTGGTATCCATACTTTGCTGGTATCTGTCATGGGTTTCCCTATCTGGGGTGAGCAGATATATATGTCACATCTCCCCAGGAAAAGTTTTGTCACACAACAGTTATGCAAAACTATGATTCAAACAAGAAAGAGAAAAATAGAAAGAAAGAAAGAAAGAAAAAGAAGGAAAGAAAGAAAAGAAAAAAAAAAGACACACACACACACACACACACACACACACACACACACACACACACACGACACAGCCCAAAAATGAATGGCGTGTTGTTCAGTGGTAGAGTTTACCTAGCAGGGCAAAACCCTGGGTTGTAGTCCTAACACCAGAAAAACAAAACAAAACTTAACAGGGTGCTAAGCATAGTAAAACCTAACAATTCATCAAAAGAGCTTCAGGCAAAGCTAAGGCTATTGGCCTATACATGGGTACAAACTCACTTAAAAGCTTTTCGCTGGCTGAAGCAAAGCACTCTAGGCCCACATCAAAGTAAAAGGTTGTATTTTAAAGATTTTTGAGGGGGGAAAGCCTATAAAATCTCCGAGATGGATCAAATGATGTGGAGCTGAGATCCCATCAGATACACGGCTTTGCCAATGCCTGGTCCTCCTGACAGCTGTTAGGCTGCAGTCTCGGGTAAGAGAGCCAAACCCTAAAGCAGAGCTAAGGATACACTGAAAAGTATAACCAGGCACAGTGTGTGTCTGCAGCCACTCAGGAAGCTAAGAGGCGAGGTGGCTGAAGGCCCGGGATTACAGGCACCAACCTGCTGGCACCATGACAGCAACGCCCAAAAAGTGTTGCAGGTACGTCTGCGGGTGTGTTTGGTTTTTGGTCCTGGGAATGGAGCCTGAGGCCTTGGAAACATTAAGCCTGCTCTGCTCCCTTGATTATGGTTTTAGTATGTGAGACCAATGAGGGTTCAAATAACAAAAAACCAGAGTAGTCAGCTGGTGGTGGCTGGTAATCCTAGCACTCAGGAGGCAGAGGTAGGCAGATCCTGTGAGGTCAAGGGTAGCCTGGTCTACAAAGTGAGTTCGAGAACAGCCAGGGCTACTGCAGTTGGGGCAAGTGAGATGGATAAAGGGTCCCATTGCCAAGCGTGACGACCTGAGTGCCTGGAACTCACGTGGCAGAAGATGCCCCTCGGTCTGTCCTTGATCATCACACATGTGCCAGAGCATGCACACACACACATACACATAAATAGACAGAACGAGTTAGGAAAGAAAGAAAACTAAGTCTTTAGAGAATCAGACTGCCAAAGCAGCCACATCATGGACTAAAAAGCCCAAGAAGCTGGTTTGTAGAGGACCAGGAGTCCTCTTGAGGAACACAGCACATGTGAGAAAAGCCTTGTATATGTAACCTTGGGACAAGCATTTGTATTATGTAAACAGCCTTAAAAGGGTCAATGGCCTTATGGCCCACAGCATCTGTATTTTTTTCTCATTTGCCTGTACTGTTGGTTTTTTCCCCTCAAATCTTAAAAATTGTCCTTGAGTTGCCTTTTGAGTCTGTTTTAAATTTCTTTTATTAGCTAGCTATGGTGGCACACACTTTTAATCTAAGTACATGGGAGGCAGAAGCAGGCTGATCTCTGAGTTCCAGGCTAGCCTGGTCTACTGAGCAAGTTCCAGGACAGCCTGATCTACAGAGCAAGTTCTAGTTCAGCCAGGGCTGTCTTAAAGAACAACAAAAGGATTTTAATTACGTTTTATTGTTTCGTGTGTGGCCTGTGTGTACATGTATGGATGCACATGTGCGTGGACACATGTGGCGGTCAGTGGAAAGCAGAGTCAGCTCTTTTTTCCCACTGTGTAGGTCCCAGGGGTGAAACTTGGGTCTTTAGGTTTGGTAGTGAGTGCCTTTATCAGCTGAGCATCTCACCAGCCTGTAATGGTTATAAAATTATTCATTTTACTTAGTATGTGCATTTGTGTATGTGCGTATATGTCGTAGCATATGGAAGTCAGAGGAGAACTCAGGAGTCATCTGTATGGCACAATAAAATGGCTGAGGTTGTGGCTCAGTTGGTACAGGGCCTGCCTGGTGTACATTACGCCCTGGTTCTGTCCTCAGTACCACATAAACTTGCCTTTAATTCTAGCATTCCATAGGTAAAAGTAGGAGGATCAGGAGTTCAAGGTCATTCACAGCTACACATCTTTTGAGGCCAGCCTGGGTTACATGCAGCTGTCTGAAATGAACAAACAGAAGACAAAAGAAACATACAAGAAAAGAAAAAAAAAAAAAAAAAAAAAAAAAAAAAAAACCCTGTGTGCTAGGGGGACCACTTGTTTGAATTGTTGGTAACAGTAAAAAATGGTACTGACACTAGGGAAAAACAGTATAGTGAGTGAGTCAGGCTTATGAGCACAGGCCTGTATTCCCAGATACTTTGGAGGCTACTGCAGGAGGTTCACAAGGCTAGCCTGGACTACTTAGCGACAATCTAGTTTTTGTGGTTGCTTTTTTAAAAGCATTGCCATTATTTTTCTCTTTTTTTGAGACAGGGTTTCTCTCTGTTGCCCTGGCTGTCCTGGATTCACTTTCTAGACCAGGCTGGCCTCAAACTTACAGCGATCCACCTGCCTCTGCCTCCCTGGGTGCTGGGATTAACGGCATGTGCCACCACACCTGGCCCTCGTGTGTGTGTGTGTGTGTGTGTGTGTGTGTGTGTGTGTGTGTGTTTTCAAGATAGGGTCTCTATGTGGCCTTGGCTCTCCTGGACTCACTTTGTAGACCATGCTGGCTTCAAACTCACATCAATCCTCCTGCCTCTGCCTCCCTGGGTGCTGGGATTAAAGGTGTGCACCACCACACCCAGCTTCTAGGATCATTATTTAAAGCACCAATAACTCTTATAAATTTAGTAAAAATGCATGTAACAAAAATTTCCATCTTGCAGTACAACTTAGGCACTATATGCAGCCATTTTTTGCACATCTTCCAGAACTACTCACCTTGAGTGTTTCACCACACAAGCTGGCCCCACTGTATAGCTCTCTCCTTTCTGGCCTCTTGCCTCAGCTTCCTCACACACCAACATGATATCCAGCCTCCAATGCCATACCACTTTCCTGTTGTATGTGGGCAACTTATTATTGTTGTTGTGTGTGCATGATTTATTATTTTTGTATGCGTCTGTATGTATGGTGTGTGTGTGTTCGCATGCCATGGCATGCATGTGGAGGTCAGAGGACAACTTGTAGAGTCTTCTTTCTCTTGCTACCTTTGCCTAAGGATCTAAGTCAAGTCATCAGGCTTTCATGACAAGGGCTTTTATCTGCTGAGCCACCTCTCTAGCTCATGATACCCTGTTTTATACATACATACATCCATACACAAAAATACAAAACTGACTCCTGAAAGGTGTCCTCTGACCTCCATGCACACCATGCCACATGAGCGCACAAAATAAATACATAAATAAGTGTAATAAAAATGATGCCAAAGCCAGGCGCACGCCTTTAATCCCAGCACTTGGGAGGTAGAAGCAGGTGGATTGCTGTGAGTTTGAGGCCAGCCTGGTCTACAAAGTGAGTCCAGGACAGCCAAGGCTACACAGAGAAACCCTGTCTCAAGAAAAAAAAAAAAAAAAAACCAAAAAAAAAAAAAACAGTGCCTGGTAGGCTGGGCAGTGATGCACACCTTTAATCCCATCATTCGGGAGGCAGAGGCAGGTGGATTGCTGAGTTCAAGGCCAACCTGCTCTATAGATCAAGTTCCAGGAGAGCCAGGGCTACACAGAAAAACCATGCTTCGAAAACACACACACACACACACACACACACACACACACACACACACACACAGTGCCTGGCAGATAGTGTTTGTCATCAAAGTTTGCTGCAAAAGGCGGGGGGGGAGGTGGGAGCTGGAGAGGTGGCTCAGCAGTTTAGAGCACTGACTGCTCTTCCAAAGAACCTGGGTTGAGTTCCCAGCACCCACATGGCAGCTTACAACTGTCTATAACTCCAAGATCTGACACCCTCATACAGGCATACATATAGGCAAAATGAATGCACATAAAAAAAAAAAAAGGAAAAAAAAAAAAAAAAAAAAGAGCCATTACTCTTCCTGCAAAGTACCAGAGTTCTCCACACCTCCATGAGAAGGGTTCCACTCTAGCCTTTAATTCCATCTCCATGACCACCAACATGCATATGCAAATACATGAACACACACGTAGACATAAAAAATAAAATAAAATTTATTTTTGGGGGGAGACAGGAGGTCCGTGACAGGGCTTCTCTGTGTAGCCCTTACTGCCCTGGAACTGGCCCTGTAGCCCAGGCTGGCCTCAAACTCAGATATCTGCCTGCTTCTGTCTCTTGAGAACTGAGATTCAAGGTGTGTGCCACCACCACCCAGATAAAATTGTACCGTAGTAATAAAAAAACAGCAAAAGCTTGTCACAATATGAGCAAATCTGTCAGTTTATTCAAACACATACAAGAGAACAGAGCCCACAGGAGCCGATGACGGGTAAGCACAGTCTGAGATAAAAGCCAGAGAGGCTGGGTGGCTCTTTTAAGTGACACGGCAAACGACCCCCCCCACCCCCTCCCCGTACTTCCAGCCCAGGTCGTTTTCCATTCCATTCCAGCCTGTTGTATCTTGGTCTCTACACAGTCCCATGGCTTTAGGTTTTTTTGGAGCAGAAAGAAAAGAACTTGACATTTAGTTAAAAGGAGGCCAGAAACAGTGGAGGGCCAGAAACCTCTGAGGTTGCTAAGAAACCTCTCAGGATGGGGAGAGGGTTGGCATTCACAGCGAAGCAATCTAGAAGAAACTAGATTGGCAGGTTTGCCTGCAAACCCTCGCTCTCCCTTTTGCAGACCCCTGGAGTGCCAGCCTGCGTAGGTCCTTCTAGTCCAATGGCCCATGTGCACAGCTAAGGAAACTCACAGGAGCTGGTAACTGCTTTGGCAGGGCCACCACCAGGGAGCGGCCAGGTGCGGCTGAGGCAGTCTCAAAGTAGAGCTAATGACTGAAGATGAGTTTAGAAGAGTGAAGGAGCCAAGTGCAAACGGGACTAGAACTAAAGCCGAGAATTTGGGAGACTGGATCCTGGGATCAATGGGGAGCCTACGAAGGTTTGCACTGACCACTGTCTGCATTTTCCAAAGGCCCCTGGACTGCTGTGTGGAGACCCTTGATAAAATCCAAATAAAGCTCAAGATCCTTCCTGCCTGTCAGTCCACCTCATCTGTCCCACACTACCTCCTGCAGCCATTTCTAGGCCAGCTCCTCTGGTTGGGCTGTCCTTTTGTTGTTGTTGGGTTTTTTAAATTTTGTTTTTTTGAGACAGGGTCTCTCTGTATTAGCCTTGGCTGTCCTGGTCTCGCTTTGTAGATCAGGCAGGCCTCGAACTCACAGTGATCTGCCTGCCTCTCAAGTCCTTTTGTTTTATCTAAACTGTCTCTTCTGGCCATGACTCTGCTTTCCCTCATTACTGCTTCCTAATGAACTCCCTGAAACCTTAGTGTGAACAGGCATTTCACTGCGCTGAGTTCAGAAAGGACACAGTAGAACGGCTTGGCTCCATCTTATGAGAGCTGAGCTTTCAGAACCTCCAATAGCTGGTAGGGACATAAATGACTCTAGGCTGGAACTGTCCCCAAGTGTCTGTGTTTGCACACCCAGTATCAGACCTCAATCCTCACGGTCTCTTCTGCGCTCCATCCACACGACAGGGTCTATATTGACCTTTCAATGTGGTGGCTCCGAGTGACCTTAGCCTGGAAATCCTTACTGCTACATCCCGTTCCTCACAAAGGGATTTCAAAGGCCAGCCTAGCACATCAGAACCTGTAGCCATGCTCTAAAACCACCACCTACTGCGATTTCAGGTCACAGGGCTAAGTGATGTGACTATGCCCTATCGTGACTCTGCATTCCTTGGACTCATTTACTGTTACCAGAATTTTTTTCCTTTTCTTTCTTTTCTTTTCTTTCTTTCTTTTTTTTTTTTTTTTTTTTTTTTTTTTTTGAGTCAGGAGTTTCTCTGTGTAGTCTTGGCTGTCTTGGAACTTGCTCTGTAGACCAGGCTGGCCTTGAACTCAGAGATCTGCCAGCCTCTGTCTCCCAACTGCTGAGATTAAAGGCATGCACCACCACCGCCCGGCTCATCAGAATATTTTTTCTTAAAAGATTTTTTTATGAGTCCAGGACAGCCAAGGCTACACAGAGAAACCCTGTCTTGAAAAACCAAAAAGAAAGAAAAAGATTTATTATATATACAGTGCTCTGCCTGCGTGCACACCTGCAGGCCAGAAGAGGGCACCAGATCGCATTAGCGATGGTTATGAGCCACCATGTGGTTGCTGGGAATTGAACTCAGGACCTTTGGAAGAACATCCAGTGCCCTTTACCTCTGAGCCACCTCTCCAGCCCTTACGTCTTTTTCCTAAGATCCGTGAGCTGGGTGAAGACTGTGCGTGTTTGTCTTTTCCACTTTTGTATACCTAGGAGCTAAGACTCGCCTGGCTAACGCCCACCTGCAGGAAATGCTGAGCTCGGGACAGATGTCAGTTGCTGGAATGCATGCCTAGCATCTATGAAGGCTTCAGTTCAAGCCTCAATACTACATAACCCCAGCATGGTGGTCCACGTCTACAGACAGTTCTAGCACTCAGGAGGCAAGCCTAGGCTAAAAACTAACCCTGTCCCCCAAAAGCAGAAGAGGAGCTAGCTGTATGTGGTGGCATGTGCCTTTAATCCACACTCTGAAAACAGAAACAGTCAGATTTCTGAGTTCACATCCAGCCTGATCTGTATAGTGCGCTCCAAACTAACTAGGGTTATAGAGAGAGCCTGTGTCACAAAACCCAAACCAAACCAAACCAAACCCCCGAAGTACACCAAACCAAACGACCTTGGGAGCCTGACCTCCATCTACTCCTCACTCACTAGATGTCCCCAGATCTCTACGTGCCCTCCCTTCAGAGCATCTGAAATGCAATCAGTTGTATCCCCACCAGCCGCAGTGTGGGACCCTAAGGTCTGCGAGGGGAGACTAGAGGATTCTCCTAGCACCTCTCCAGATCATGGTAAGGACACTCAACCAAGCTCACCTTTTGTGTGCCTTTACCCAGGAAGGACAGATAACTAGCAGCCTCGGCATGGAGGACAAGCTTAGAAAGGGCCAGCCTCAAGGCTGACCTTCCGAGGCACATTGAGAGAGCAGCTGAGGTGGGAGGGAGTAGCTGAGGTGCCCTAACCGCCGTGAAGTCAGTGACATGTCCCCCTTTGCCAACCCCTAAACCGTCCAGTGAAGAAAACCAAGACCGAGTTTAGGCGTAAGACATTTATTAGGATGAACACCTGTGGAAAAAAGAGGCGGGACTGGGCATCAAGAACTCAACTGCAGGCCAGACAAAGCCTGCCCCATAGGCACCCAAACAACCTAGCGTACACTGGGGCAGTTCTAGGAAGGGGAAGGGTGTGGCCTTGGGCAAGCTGATGCCCAGCATGGGCTGACCTTGCAGGAGGCCATTCACTGACCCAGTTTCCCATGGCCTAGGAAGCCCTCCCTTTCTCAATGCTATGGCTTCACGATTTCTCCCCACTTTGCTTCCAATCAGAAGCGGAAAGGATGCCCTGGTAAGACCCACACCCCATCTTAGCTAAGAGAACAGAGTTAGACCCTCGTATGAAGACTCACGGCCTGCTGCCCTCTGGTCACGCCTACACCACAGGCCTGTGTAGGCCGGGACCTTGGCCCACACTCTTGTGAAACGCCACTGGCCACATCTGAGGTGATAGCTCAGTGCGCCTCTAGCCATAGGTGCTCGGTGGGGGCTGTAAGACCCATGATCCCCAGCTTTCTACTCTGGAAATGAGGCAACACAGCTGATGGAGCATACTAACCTAAATGCTGCTCATCTGAAGCATGGTTTCACTCTGAAAATACCACTGTGTGCCTCACAAGACACACGCGCGTAGAGCTACTCAGGAGCTGGGCTCTGGGCTAGACCCGTCCAATCAATCCTTCTTCCCAATCCTCATTAAACAGCCAAGTTGACCTCCTTGGGTCAGTCCTACCTGCACACTTGTCTCATCTGACCTAAGGAAACTTAAATATTTGCATGGGATTTTGTAACTACAATGACTTGTTTCCTGCATCTCTTGAAAAAATGTGGACATTGGGCTAAAGAGGGCTGTCACCCATCCCGGCCCTCCCGTTTATGATGCCTGCCTGGCCACTGTGAAGATGACTTTGCCATCTTTAATGAAGGCAGGGATTCCTGAGATAAGAGGGTGGCAGGGGCCTAGAGAGACATCCAGCTCTCCCTGCACCAGCCCATATTTCTAGGCACTTGTAGCTGGCCAGAGGTGAGAAGGACACACATGCAGAACCACAGGGTGAGGTCGGGGCAAATACACTTTATTCAGTCCTGGCATCAGACTGGCGAGTCCTGCTGTGGGTGCCAGCGCCCCAGAGGAGGGAACCCCCTCCCCTCCGCTACAAGACTAGTTCTCCAAAGACCACAGACAGTGACATCTCTTCACTCACATGACGTTTTCTGCTTTTTTTCATTGTCTTTTTTGTTACTTGTTTTCTTAAAAAAAAAAAAGAAAAAAGAAAAAAGGAAACAGAAAGAGAGAGAGAGAGAAAGAGAGAAAGAGAGAGAGCGAGAAAGGCCCAGAGCCGGAGCACCAAGCTTAAAGGAGGCAGCTGGTGGCGTTGTCAGCGAAGGGAACGCGTGGGGCAGAGACCTGCAGCGACCCAGGGCAGGGAGGGGGTCGAGGACTCTGGGACCGTTTGTTCCTGAGATTTGTGTGTGTGAATGAGTGTGTGTGAGCCACCTGGAGGGTGAACACACGCCGGTGAGATACAGGTAGTGAGGGCAGAGGGAGGATGAGGAGGCGGGAGGGGCGGGGCTCAAGCGGGAGACTGGTGGAGAAGACTTGGCACCTAGGCAGGGCTCAGGAGGGCAATCTAATCTCAACACAGCTTCCTCCTAACTATAGCAGTACCACCCCCATTTCTCACAAGGGCAGACCGAGGTGCAAAGCACCAGGTCCACAAGCTTGGCTACCACCTCCAGTCGCCCTGGCCTGGTCTCTCCTCGAGCCACTGTTTAGACGTGGTGGTCCTCACTCCCGCCACCCCCTCTGCTGGTATGCCCGTCCTGAACCCTAGCAACAACGTGCTTCAGTGTCTCCCACTAAATACTGCAGCTATAGTTGTTGAGACTGGATTTGAGTGTGATTGGAAAAGGTCGATGGGCTTAGGGAGGAGCCCAGAGAGGATGCCCTGAGCTGATAGGGCACTTCCCGTGGAGGGGGATTGAGGGGGCAGCAGGAACTCTGTCCCCAGACTGGTTAGGTGTCTTGGTTCTGAGTTCTCGTGGACAATCCCATCTGGGTGGATTTCCAGACAAAGACCGAATTCCAAATTCCCACTTGGTGGAAAGGAAGTTTCCGGCGACCAAGATGGGTTGTAAAGGCAGTCACGCGGTGGAGGGTGGTAGTGGGCGTGGGTGACCCCGTCATAGAAAAGGGGTTGACACTTGCAGAGTTTAGGGCTAGCTAGTTTCTATCTCTCCCTTTGAGTGCGCCCCCCCCATTAAGGCAGTGACGCCCCGTTGGGTTGAGAGGAAGCCACAGGCTCCGGGATCAAAGGATTTCTTAGATCATTCTAGAATCGCCCCCTCCCTTTCGGAGTTGGCGACAGAGGCCTGCAGCTCAACTGGGACCAGCCCCCTCCAAGAAGCATGAAGCATGCGCAAGAAGGGGATGGTTCCAGCTGAGGGGTGGGGCCACGAGATCCAGGGGGAAAAAGGGATGGCGCCCTTCCCCCCAAGAAGAGGAGGGACCTGGGAGGAGCGGAGGAGCGCCAGACCGCAGCGCCCCCCTAACCACCAAGGCAGGCCTGGGTGAGGGCGGAGGGATTCTGGAGCGAAGGGGCGTGCCAACCGGCCACGAGGAGGGGCGTGTGCAAAGAGTTGGGGGGGGAGGGTTCAGGTATGTAGGAGGTGTATGGGGGGCTGGCTGCTGGTGGCTACGCGGGACAGGACTGGATAGGGAGGGGCTTAGATGTCAGGGAGAAGGTGGGGGTTGGGCGGCCTTGGGGTGTGTCTGCGGGGGAGGGGTATGTCTGGATCTGTGAAGGGGGATGGGCACGACTAGGAGGGGGGGAGGCTGTGCGGGAGACGGGGTGCCAGCCTCGGCCTCCGAGGGGCCCCAATACCTGATTCCTGTATGTAAACAGCTGGTTTGGGGGCGTGCGCGCCCCGCTGACGGTGGGCTCAGTAGGTGAAAACCAGGTCGGCGATACTAGACGGGCGCCAATCCCCTGCGATCATCTCGGTAACCTCAGGGGTGCAGTAGTCCGGGAATTCGAAGTGTGACGTGCCCGAGGGGGGCAGCAGGTCAGGGTCGCGGTCCAGGGCGCTGCAGTCCAAGCCGGTGGGGCCCGGGGGCATCCTGGACAGAAAGCCTAGCGGCTCCTCCCCCGACGCCACCGTCTCCTCTTCGCCCTCCTCTGCTGTAGCCACCTCCTCCTCCTCTTCCTCCAACTCCTCGTCCTCCGACAGGGTCGGGGAGGCGGCATTGGCGGCCGCCCCCTCGCCGGATGTCCCCTGCGCGCGCTCTGCGGGTCCGCGGGCGGCGCGCCCCGCCGGGACCATCCTCCATAGCTCGCGCCCGGGGGTCTCCAGCAGGCGTACTTCCAGCAGCTCCTCCTCTTCGTCCTCGTCGTCGTCCTCCGGCGCCGCCGCGCCGCCCCCCAGAGGCCCTCCTGTCGCTCTGCGGCCCCCGCGGCCCGGCAGCTGTGGCCCGGGTTTCAGGCGGCTACCGCCACCGCCGCCTCCGGGGGGGCGGGGCCGAGCCTTGGCGGGCGCCCCCTTGCTCTTCTTGCGAGGCCGGTACTTGTAGTCCGGGTAGTCCGCCATGTGCTTGAGGCGCAGCCGCTCCGCCTCCCGCACGAACGGGATCTTCTCCGAGTCCTGCAGCAGCTGCCAGCGGCGGCCCAGGCGCTTGGAGATCTCAGCGTTGTGCATGTCGGGCCACTGGTCCATGATCTTTCTCCGCTCGTGCTGCGACCACACCATGAACGCGTTCATCGGCCGCTTGATGTGGCCGCTCGGGGTCTTGCACCAGCCCGGCTCGCGCGCCCCTTCGGCGGCCGGCCCGGGCCCCGGGGGCGGCGGCCCGCCGTCCCGCTTGGCCCGCGCGCCCCGCTGCTGCACCATCGCGCCGGGCCGGGGCCGCTAGACACCGCCGGGGGCCGTCCGCATCCTCCGCGGCGGCGGTGGGGGGGGAGGAGGCAGCGGCGACGGAGGGGCGGCCCCGCCCCGCGGCTCGGCCCGGCCCCCGCGAGCTAGGAGCGCGGCGCTCGGGCCGTCTGTGAGGGGGGAGGTCAGCGGCTCGGGCTCAGGCGGGCTCGGCGCGTCCCCGCCGTCCCGGGCTAGTAGAGCTCTGCCGCGCGCCGTGCATTGTTTTGCGGGGCCGAGGACTTGAGACTCGTGGGGCCCCCGCGGGCTCTGGTCGCGGCCTGGCGCTCCTCCGCGGCCCCGCGCGCGCTTGCCCGCCCGCCGCCGCCTTCCAATGTCTTTCTCCCGGCGCGGCCCCGGAGGCGCGCGCACTCCCCTCCCTCCAGCCGTCTGCGGGCCGCTGCGGCGCGCGCGGGGCCGCCCCGTGTAAACACCGAGGTGCCCGCTCGGGCAGCGGCTGGGCCACGCCTCGCGCTCGGTGTCGCGTCATCCGTTGCTGGGCAGAGTACTTTGTATTTGCATCTCCCAATCGCTGGCTGCCTGGGCGGGGCGGTCTCGCGCCTGAGATGTAGGGGGAGAAGGATGAGATCGGTTTCTTTTCTTAGGATGGGGGCTGGAGTGAAGGGGGTGGGACGTGGGGCGCTTCCCATCTGTCCCTCAAAGCGGTTCCTTTATCCGCCTTGCTTTTGCACGTTTAGATTGTTAGAATGACACCTGCCGTTAGGTAGGACTCCTTCCCAGTCTCTTTCTGGGACACCGATGGACTGACTGCCACAGAGGGACCAAGACTTGGAAAAGGTTTTAAAGGGGACAGACCCACCTTGCCGTCAAACCCCTCCCTACTACATACTTGGTACATGGTCCAGCCACAAGAAGGCTTAACAAATGCTTTGGGGTCCAATAATGGTTTTTATTTTTGTTTCTTCATCTTTTGAGGCACTAAAAGAATCCCCAAGGGACTAGAATGCCCGCCTTCTAAAGACAACCCGCGGGATGCGCGCTGCCACCCTAGCCTGTCAGGCGGTCCCAGCGCGCTCCTTAGCGCACCGAGGGGCAGCGCCATCCTGCGCTGAGCCGCCTCGTGCGCTTCTTGCACCTCGGGCGCGTCCTGGATCTAGCCCAGCGCGCGCTGCTAGTCCAATCCCGGCGGGTGGGCGCCCCGCCCCGCCCAGGGCGGAGCCTTCCTGGGGGCGTGACCGAGAGGACTGCAGGCGGCGCGTGGCGGGGAGGGGCCGCGCTCTCCAGGCTCACCACGTGTGAGCCAGTTGTAGCACCACCCGGCGCGTGCAGCCCTAGGGGGAGGTCACCTTCATGGCGCCAGGGCTTGGCGATGGGAGGGGGCGTAGAGGCCTCGCCCCTCTATGCCCGAACTAGGAGGGGTCTGGCCAGTATCTGGAAAGTGACTCCTCTGTAGTGGCGTGGGCATGGTTCAAGGTGGGCAGCGAGTAGTAGACCTCTCGCTCAACTCTGGGAGCAGCAAGGACTGAGTGCTAGGTGTAGTGAGCCAGCGAGGGCAGAGTTGCGGGATACGGGATGGTGATGCGGGGCTGGGGGGTGGGGAGGGCGAGGCGGATGGTTGGAGAGTCCCTAGTGGGAGGGGGCAGCTCTAAAAGGCACAGATTCTGGAAAGGCTCTCTCTCACTCGTTTCCTGCCCGGGGTGCCTTCTCATTGGAAGCTGGAAAATCACTGTATTTTAATCTGCCCAACTGGGGCCTGGGTGGTTCTTTGTTCCGTGGAGTCAGACATCCTTTTTCACTACCCAGCCCCTCCCCCTTTTATTTATCTTCAAGTGCAGATAATGCTGTTTCTCCTTGGCATAGGGGCCTTACGGATTAAGTGGGATAATGTATGTAAACACCTTCGTGATGTCTAAAGGACAAGTTATCTGGAGTTAGATTTCCTAGCAGTTAACCTTGGTCACCAGCAGTGCAGTGATACCAACTTCATGAGGAAAACATCTAGTGAGCTTGCGATGCTTTTTAAAATTAGTACTTTTGCAATTTACTGGTCAGAACGTTTAAGACGATATGGGGAGCCATCGAGACAGCTTAGCAGTAACAGATGATATCCAGATCCTGCAACTGGAGAACTGACCCCTGCAGCTTGCTCTGTGTCGTGTGTCCTTTCTCATTCGTTCTCAGTGTCTGACTCCCCTACACAGACACAAAACAGGTAAATATATTCTTTCTTTTTTTAGTTGTCCACCAGCCCATGTTTTTATTGTATTCAGACCCTCCTGGTTCAGGCGTTTCCATTGGTAGGATCATCCTACTGGGTGATTTGAGTGTTGAGCCTCTGGTTGGTCCAGTCCTGCCGAATGGCATCAAGGTGACAGTCAAAGTCCACAAGGTGCTGGAGGGCCCAGCCCTGCAACAGTACTCCCGCCATCTGTCGGGACTCCTCCCGGTCTCTCCTCATCACTCTCTGGTCCTCCCAAAACACACTGGCGTGATAGTACTCAGCTATACCAGGCGGGCCCTTGTGTTCCCCCACCTCCACCTGCGCGACCTCCAACATGGTGCAGGACATGACGGACAAGGCGGCTGGGGAAAGGGCACACAGTGAGGTGGAGGCATTCTCCAGCCCCATCTTCGGAGCCAGCAAAAACCCGTTGAAGCCCCCACCAACCCCAGCCTACATTTTTTTTAAAGATTGCTGGCAGAGCTTTCTTTTCATTGCTCTAAGCCTCTCTGCAACCTTTTTTTTTTTTGACCCTGTAGCTGCAACTATTAGGCCAGTGTCTCAGAGTCATTCCCAACCATATCCTTAGATTAATTTCTTAGAAGCAATTTCCAGTTGCTTCAGTGTTCTCAGAAGAAGAAAAACGACGTCGGCTAGTCCACCACCTTTCCAGCCATGTGTTCATGCATTCAGTTAGTAGCACTCCATAGGTAACAGGCCCTGTGTTGGTTGCCGCACAGCTATAGGTCATCTGGCAGAGACTGGTCTGCTGGCAAACAAACTAGAAAGCAAACAAAAATTCTGCCCTCTCTATTACAGGGGTTAGAACAGACAGGACAGCCTGGGAGTTCCATGGAGAGAAACAAATTCACCCATTCCCCCCCCCCCCCCTTGTCAAGAGACATTTATGTGCCTCCCTAAATGAGAGATTTAAGGGGCAGGACATTGCATTTGCAGGCAGGATTACTGGAGTACAGAAGTGACTCCTGTTTTACTTGATTTACTTCGCCCGTATGGTTGGCCACAGAAGCACAGGTATGTGGCGATCAATAGCAGTCGTCTCTCCAGTCCCTGTGTATGACAGGTGTGTGCAGATAGTTGGCAGAGCGCTTGCCAAGAATGCGTGAAGCCATGGAGGTTTCAATTTTCAGATCCCCAGAACTACATAAAACTGGGTGTGGTGGTGCACCCTTGTAATCCCAGCACTCCGGAGGTTAAGGCAGAGGGACCAGAGGCTCGAGATCACCATGTGCTGTACAGGCTGGAAGACAGCTTGGGCTACATGAAATCTTTCTGGATGAACGATGAAAGGATGAATAAGTGAATGGCTTGTTTCCCAAAGTGGTGCTCTCAGAAGTCAGTGTATGCTTTAAGAGAGGTACAGCGTGAGGGTGGGGGTCCTCAGGCCCTGGTAGGAAGTATCTGAATACACATCCTTCCCAATTTTTTTCCCTTTTGAGGTAAACAGGGGTTTTGTTTTTACTGTTTTGTTTGGCCATCCCCATCCACCATGCTGTGCTCTCTGGCTTTCTAGGGCCAATGTCAATCAATTGTGACTGAAAACCTCACAAACACTCAACTGAAATAAACCTGTTTATAACTTGATTGGCTCAGGTAATTGCTGAAGTTACTGAAAACTGACCCTTGTTTTTTTGTTTTTTTGTTTTTTCTTCTTCTTCTTTTTTTCTTTCTCCCCTTGCCTGTTTCCTTAGGATGAGTTTACAGGAAGAGAGCTAGCTAGCTAAAGATACACACATGTAGTAGAGCTGGAGAGACGCCATAGTAGTTGAGACCGTGTGCTTCTCTTCCAGAGGACCTGAGTTTGATTCCAAAACCCCAAATTGAATAGCTCACAGCTGGCTGCTAAGCTCCAGCTTCGTGGGGACCCTTCACTTCTGGCCTTGGCAAGTACCTGCATTCATGTGTGCATACCCCTATGTATATAATTTTAAAAATATATACACATTTAAGGCTGGGGCGTAAATGAGACTCTAGGTTTAATCCCAGGCCTAAACCAAAATAACAAAAGGTACAGTTATATGTTCCATAGGTATAACAAGGTTTGGTCAACCTTGGGTTCTATTTATTTATTTATTCACTTGTGTGTGTACACATGTGTATGCCACGGCACATGGATGGAGGTCAGAGGACAACCTCTCTCCTTCCAGAATGTGGGTTCCAGTCATTAGGTTTCAGGACAGCATCTTAACCTGCTGAGCCATCTCACCAGCCCCTGACCCCCCACCTTTCTTTTCTTTAGTGTACTCAGCTCACTGACACCTGGGGCAGACAACATTTAAACAGTCACTGTGTTTAAATGATATTTTCAAGTAGCAGTCATTAAAAAGTGAGTAATACTAATATAATTTCTGACAGAGAGTTCCAGGCCAGCCAAGGCTACACAGAGAAACTGTCTCTGGGGGGAAAAAAAGGATGGGTAGTGAAAATCTCTTTGATTGAACTTTGTATATGTAATTATTTCAGAACAAGAAGTGGAATAAAGGCTGGAGAAATGGCTCAATAATGAAGAGCACTTATGCTCTTCCAAAGGACAAGGGTTCAAGTCCCAGCACCTACATGGTGGCTCACAATCATCTATAATGCCAGTTTCAGGAGAACCAACCCTTTTTTTCTTTGTTTTTTTCCAAGACAGGGTTTCTCTGTGTAGCTTTGGCTGTCCTGGACTTCCTTTGTAGACCAGGCTGGCCTAGAACTCACATCTATCTGCCTGCCTCTGCCTCCCGAGTGCTGGGGTTAAAGGTGTGTGCCACCACGGCCGGCTTGCGAACCAACACTTTTACCTGGCCTCCGTAGACACTAGGCACACAAGTGGTGTGGGACGTGCATGCAGGCAAAACTCCCATTCACATTAAGGAAAGAACAGGCAGAGTTCGAGGCCAGCCTTGTCTCTATATTGAGTCTCAGGCCTGTCAGGGCTACATATTGAAACTCTTATCTTAAAAAATAAAATAGAACTAAGAGCCAGCTGCAGCTGTGGCTCTGTAGTTGTGGAGCTTGTCCAATACGCAAGTCACAGCCCTGTGGAGCTTGTCCAATACGCAAGTCACAGCCCAGGGTTCCATCCCCAGAGCTGCAGAAATAAACAAAAACTAAAAACTAAAAAAAAAAAAAAAAAAAAATTAAGTAAGTACATGAAAGCCAATTTCAGCATTAAGTATTCAAATTGGGTAAAATGATATTTTAATAAACAGTAGAAATAGAACTTTACTAAATTATATGTTGTGGCTTTTAAATTTTTAAGCAGGGGGCCAGCAAGATGGCTAAGTAAGGAAAGGCACTTGCCATCAAGTCTGATAATCTGAGTTCAATTCCTGGGACCCACATGGTGGAGAGAACCAGTTCCTAAGACTTGCCCTGTGATCTCCATCCAGACAGGCACAGGGGCATTTTTTTCCCTCCCCCAAATAAATAAATAGATAAACAAAACTTAAAAAAGAAATTAATTGCAAACACTGCAAATGGCCACATGAAAATACAGGATGTAAACATCTCAAAAAAGCAGATTCTTCGGTTTTAGAGCTGATGTGTTACTGTTGTTTAGTCTGAATCTGCTGTGTAAACTCAGACTCATACAATAACCAAGGGAGGCATGTCTGTGCAGGAATCAACGTGTACAGGGAGGAACTTTCCTCAAAACTGATGCATGGAGCTAGCTGCCTCTGGCTTCTGGGGTATAGGGCTGACTGTGTGGCTGGAATGCTTTGAATGGATTTTGCTTGTATACTGCTACCTATAAATGTCTGTAAGCGGTTTAGAGCTTACAGATGTGCTGTGAAAACTCAAGGTAGACCATCTGAGTGCCCTTTACAGAGAGACACTATTTCTCTGGTGTGGTTCAAGAGCTGAGGTTGCAAGGCCTTTATAGAAAGCTGACTGCAGAGCTGGGTGTGGTGGCACACGCCTGTAATCCCAGCACTCTAGGAGGTAGAGGCCAGCCTGGTCTACGGAGTGAGTCCAGGACAGCCAAAGCTACACAAAGAAACCCTGTCTCGAAAAACGGGGTTGGGGTGGAGGGGGAGGGCTGGGCAGTGGTGATGCATATCTTTAATCCCAGCACTTGGGAGACAGGCAAGTGGATAGCTGTGAGTTCGAGGCCAGCCTGGTTTACAAAGCGAGACCAGGACAGTCAAGGCTACACAGAGAAACCCTGTCTGTCTTGAAAAAACAAAAAACAAAACAAAAAACAAAAAACAAAAAAAGCAGACTGTGTTTCAATTAAAAAAATTTTTTTTTATGTGTATGAGTGTTTTGCCTATATGTATGTCAGCACACAACATGTGTGCTTAGTACCCAAAGAGGTAGAAGAAATGGAGTTAGACACTTGTCAACAACCCTGTGGGTCCTGGTAATTGACCCTGGAACCTCTCTGGAAGACCAGCTAGTGCCCTTAACTGCTAAGCCATCTCTCCTGCCCTTGAATCAGTTTTTGTTTTTGTAAATATTGTTTATTTATTTTGTTTTTGAGACAGGGTTTCTCTGTGTAGCCTTACCTGTCCTAGACTCACTTTGTAGACCAGGCTGGCCTCAAACTCACAGTGATCTGCTTGCCTCTGCCTCCCGAGTGCTGGGATTAAAGGCATGCACCACCATGCTGGCCTGAATCCGTTTTATTATTTTTTGAATTTTCTGCAGACAAGGTACCCGATACCCACACAGCTGCTTGGTACCAGACTGCACAGCATCTCTGTAATGTCCCCTTCTTTGTGCCCCGGAAGCTCCATGAGGTTGGTGGATGCGTCCTGTTCTCTCTTCTCACTATGGTATATGCCAAGCAGCTAGAAGACCCTCACATACTGGCGGCTCCCCATGTGTGTCCAGAGAGGGAAGATACCGTCAGCTAGTGTGGACGTGACCGTGCTAGACCCACACCAATTGTCTGGTCCCCAAACACCCCCATCTTCCAGCCTCACCTGGTTCTATGGGAACGTTCAGGACGAGAAGACAAGCGAGCATTTGGGACCCTGATGCAGGCAGGCCTGGCCGGCCTGAACTACTTGCTGTATGGCACAGACTGCCCTTCAACTCAGAGACCCACCTACCTCTGCCGCTTGTGTGCGGGGATTAAAGGCATTCACCACCATGTCTGGCCCTTGAATAAATTTCTTTAAAAAAAAAAAATAAATAAATAAGCGCTGGAGAGATGGCTCAGGGGTTAAGAGCACTGACTGCTCTTCCAGAGGTCCTGAGTTCAATTCCCAGCAACCACATGGTGGCTCACAACCATCTGTAATGAATTCTGATGCCCTCCTCTGGCCTGCAAATATATATGCAGGCAGAGTACTGTGTACACAGTAATAAGTAAATAAATCTTTAATAAAAAATAAATTCAGAGATTGGGCCAGAGGATGGCTCAGCAGGTTGGTAAAGGTGCCTGCTGTCTGAGGATACAGACAGGATAACCTGAGTTTGACCCTGGAACCCACACAAAGGTGAGACAGGGCAACCACAAAGTTGTCCTCTGACCTCTACATACACTGGGGCACCTTTGTCAAAGCATCATACGCGTGTACAGTCACGTATTCAAAAACCAAAACCAAACCCAGAGATTATGAAGCCAGACATGGCGGTGCACGCCTTTAATCCCAGCACTCGGGAGGCAGAGGCAGGTGGATTGATGTGAGTTGGAGGCCAGCCTGGTCTATAGAGTGAGTTCCAGGATACCCAGAGCTATATAATAGAGAAACTGTCTTCAAACAAACAAAAAACCCTCAGAGGTTATGATAGCGTAAGTGTGTCATTAGGATATTATTGTGTAAATGTGTGTGCATGCACGTGTGTACACATGTGGAGGCCAGAGGTCCATATCAGGTGTTGTCCTCTGTGGCTCCATACCTTATTTTTGGAGATGGTCTCTAGAAGGTTGTTTAGGGTGTCTTAACAGTTATGTGGCCGGGCGTGGTGGCACACGCCTTTAATCCCAGCACTCGGGAGGCAGAGGCAGGTGGATTAATGTGAGTTCGAGGCTAGCCTGGTCTACAAAGTGAGTCCAGGACAGCCAAGGCTACACAGAGAAATCCTGTCTTGAAAAACAAACAAACAACCCCCCCCCCCAAACAAACCTAAACTAAACCAAAACAAAACAAAAAGCAGTTATGTGGCTGACTTATGGGGCCTGGTGGCTCAGGCCTGTGACCAACCCCAGCACTTGGGAGCCGAGGCAGCAGAATCTAAAAGAAGCAAGCAAAGAAGAAACGAAGAAATTACAAGTATAAAAATCTAAATTTCTCGAGTTAGGTGGCAAGATCGTGTCTATAATTCCAGTGCCATGAGTAAGGCCACCCTGGCTAAGGAGATTCTATTTCAAAACCAAACCAAAACAGAATTTTTTTTCTTTCCACGGATTAAGATAATTTATCCCTCAGTTTTAATATGTCTGGGATCCAAGAGTTAGGCTGGATTAAATAAAAGCCAGATATTAATTAGGCCAACGTCTCATGGGCTCGGCGTCAAAAAGTCCGAACGGTTGAGCCGGTAAAGGCACTGGTCACATGTTAGTGAAAGCTAGCCTACAGCAAGGCCCTTGATTCCCTGACCTTCCTGCCTTCACTTACCAAGAGCTGGGAGTGCAGTCTTTCACCACCACGCCCAACTTGTAATTTGTATTTAAAATATCAGCAAGGAAGAGGGAGCAGGTGATGTTGACCTGTAACTCAGCACTCAGGAGGCCGAGCTAAAGGGATTGCTGCGAATTCATAGCCACGGGAGACCTACATAGTGAGATCCTGTCTCGACATGCCTAAATAAATAAACCCGAACAAAAGAAGGAGGACAAATTTCTTGATCATTTGTGAAAGAAACTGGCAAAGCCAGGGTACATCAAGCCCGTGGCACATAAGTTCACTGCCTGAACATATGTATTGTTCGTTCTTCTACCACAAAATGAGGCCGGAGGGCACTTGTGCTGCAACTGGAAGAGAGGCCTTTCTTCAGTTCCTTCTAATTTGGAGCATTCCTTTTAAAAAAAAAAAAAAAAAAAAAAATCAAGTCCCGTTCTAGAGAACCCATAAAGGATGTCAGGGTCACTGTTGGTTGGTGGCGTCCCCGTAGCGGGGCCGGGTACTCAGTTGTGAGAGCCGGCTGATTGGTGACCTGTGCTCTGGGGCTTGCTGCCCATTGGCTGAGTCGCTGGAGCGTGAGTTATGGACCACTGACGGCCCGCGCTGCGGTTCCCATGGCAACCAAGGCTTGGGCGAGCAATTTAGAGGGGTGCCGCCCCCAGCTCCCTGCGCGGGGGTGGGGGGGGCAGGGCTGCCTGGAGGAGTACTGGGGCCCTGCTTGGGGGCTAAAGGAACACTCACTGCTACCTGGAGGGGGGTTGGAAGAGCCATCCTCAAAGAAAGAAAACTGACCTGTAATTCCATCTTGTCCTGATCTCCTTGGTTGGCAGCATTTTGAACCCAGATCCTGACACAGGCTATCCCCTAGTTCTCCCGAAGGTAGAGGGTGCCTGAAGATGAAGGCCATAGGCCTGGTGTAAGGCCAGTACCTGCCCCTGTGAACTCCTAGCGCCAGAGTTATGACAGCCTTAGACAAAAACATACATACCAAGTAAGGTGTAATGCAACGAGGTTTGTGTGTTTTGAAGTCTCAACGCCACAGCTGTGTGGTTCCTGTTTTTATTTCTCAGGCTCAGCCCTCTCCTGGGAGGCTGAGGGCGGTGCTACCTGCCCACTCCCCTCCTCCCCTAGCTACCCATCCATGCTGAGACAGCATTCCTGCTGCAGACTGGAGGAATGAATTGATTTTAGCTCACAGTTTTCAGTCCATCATAGTAGGGAGGGCAGCTTTGACAAAGTGAACTAACGGCTCAGCGGTGGCCAGGAAGCAGAAAGAATGCCTATGATTGTTTTCATTTTTTATTAGAGACAGTCTCACTCTTAGTCCAGGCTAGCCTCCAACTTTTGGCAGTCCTCCTGCCTCAGCCTCCAAACAGTTGCGATTACAAACATGAGATAGGATATCCAGATTCCTAAATCTTTCTTGAATGTGCATGTGGGTATACATATACCACGTGTGTGTAAACCAGAGTACAATAGTGGGCTTTGTGCCCACATGCCAAACAGATTTTGTTTTGTTTTGTTTTTCCCCAAGACAGGGTTTCTCTGTGTAACAGCTCTAGCTGTCCTGGAACTCTCTCTGTAGACCAGGCCGGCCTCGAACGCAAAGAGATCCTCCTGCCTCTGCCTCCTAGGTGCTGGGATTAAAGGCGTGCGCCACCACCACTGGGCTTGTTTTGTTTTTTGAGATAGTGTCACTTACTGGCAAATAGGTAGCGTATTTATCATTGGCTGGTTCTGAGCCTCAGATGTTTGCCTATATGTCTGTAACTCTCCAACACTTGACACCACACCTTAAGTTATTTATTAATATGTATACAGTGTTCTGCCTGCATGTACACCTGCAGGCCAGAAGAGGGCATCAGCTCACATTATAGATGGTTGTGAGCCACCATGTGGTTGCTGGGAATTGAACTCAGGACCTCTCGAAGAGAGGTCAGTGCTCTTAACCTCTGAGCCATCTCTCCAGCCCCCTGTTTGTTTGTAATTCAGTTATATTATGTAAACATGTTTCTGTTTTTGTCCCAAGTATGGGGTTTTAGTTTGGGCTTTAGTTTGTCCTCAACCGATTACTGTCTTGTTTGGGGCGTGGTCGTTGCCAGCTGGTAACGACCTGCCTTGTGCGACATGGAGAAGGGCACTGTCTAGGACTCTGAGGGAGATAAATAAGAGTCTGCACGTCTTTAATCCCAGCACTCGGGAGGCAGAGGTAGGCGGATTGCTGTGAGTTCGAGGCCAGCCTGGTCTACAAAGCAAGTCCAGGGCAGCCAAGGCTACACAGAGAAACCCTCTCAAAAAAACAAAACAAAACAAAAGGGTCTGGAGAGAAAGAAAATGTGCCATAGGCATGGAGCAGTTTAGAGAGACCAGAGACAGATATGGCAGACAGGGGAAAAAAAAAAAATTCAACGCAGCAGCTTGGAGGTGACTGCATGCTGCATTTGCTGTTGGCAGAGATTGATATTGCCCTGAAAGAACCCAATTGACCCTAAACAGCTGGGAGAAGTAAAGGGGTCTGCACCCCTCTCTCCACTTACCCAGGGTTAAGGAGTTGATGGAAGGAAGGTAGAAGCTTCAATACCCCAAATTGAAAAAAAAAAAAAAAAAGTCAACAGTAGTGTTTGGCTGTCCTGGAACTCACTCTGTAGACCAGGCTGGCCAGGACTCAGAGATCTGCCTACCTCAGCCTTTATCAATGCTGGGATAAAAGGCGTGCACCGCCACTGTCCAGTCACAGCTGGCTTTTTGACAGGCATTGCTGATTGAATCCAGGTCTTCATGGTTGTATGGAAGACCTCTAACGCTTACACTCTTCCCAGCCAGCCATTAAGTCTCTCTTGATCTCGCTGCTCTCTAGGCATCCCCACCTTCCAGATTCAAGGTATCGATTGCCACCAGGTCATACTGTTCTCAGCCCCCAGTTGGACTTTTCATTTTCCTTTCTTTTTTTTTTTTCTTTTTTCTTTTTTCTCTTTACTGGATACTTAAAACCTCATCCCTGGGCTTGGGGTTATAGCTCAGAGGTAGAGAGCCTGCCTAATCTGTGTGTTCAAGCTTTGATACTATAAATAAGTAAAAACATCCCAAACAATGTACATGACTTCCCCACTTAAAAATTCTTTAGCGACTAACCGGGCGTGGTGGCGCATGCCTGTAATCCCAGCACTCGGGAGGCAGAGGCAGGTGGATCGCTGTGAGTTTGAGGGCAGCCTGGTCTATAAAGTGAGTCTAGGACAGCCAAGGCTACACAGAGAAACCTTGTCTCAAAAAACAAAAACAAAAAACCAAAGCAAAACAAAAAATTCTTTAGCGACTCAAATCTGCTCTCTCTCTCTCTCTCCGATCTTGCGTTGTAGTTCAGGCTAGCTTCAAACTCACCGTCCGACTACTTTAGCCTGTGGAGTGCTGGAATGATGGGCGTGAACCACTGTGAAATTTTACGTTGCCCAGGCTGGACTTGATCTCTCCTGGCTCAGCCTCCCAAGTACCAAGTGCTCGGACTGCAAGTGTGCATCACCTTGCTACCCACCTGAACAGGGATGGAGAATATTCTAGAAACTTGTGATCCTTCTTTGACTCTGAGGTTATCAACACAGTAAAACCCAGACATTTGAGTTTCCTTTATTCCCATGTTGGGAAACAAAAAGGGCTGCCAGCCGCCGGTCAGGAAGCCTGTCTGCAGGAGGGAGAGCTCACCCAGTCCTGACAATCACCATGCCGTGAGACCCACTGGAGCACAAAGCGCATTTGACAGCTTGGCCAGGACAATGTTTACCTCTATTTAAACGTTAAACTTATGTTAGAACCCCAAAGATGGACCTGGCCTCTGTGTTCCTCTTCCCAGAGTGGCCACATTGAATAAATCTCTTTTCACTTGGGCGGCAGAGGCAGGTGAATCTCTGTGAGTTCGAGGCCAGCCTGGTCTACAAAGAGTTCCAGGGCAGCCAGGGCTACACAACAGAGAAACTCTTGTCTTGAAAAACCAAAAACAAAAAAACAAAAAAACCCTTTCTATTGTTTGTTAAACTGTCCTCTCCCAGGCTCTGACCCTCGCTGTGGCGGGCATGGGATTTTGATTTCTGCCATCTCACCAGTGGCATTGATGATGGGTGCTTCATCGCAGCAGCTTGCCTTGAGCGTTAGCTTTAGCAGTGTGCCCTCAAACCACCAGTAGTGGCCTCCTGTCTCTTGATAACCGGTAGCTCACCTGTGATGATCCAGATGCCACCACTACCAGCCAGCCCAGGATCCATTTTTTAATACCTACAGCTTGTACACACACCTGGGCTGGTGCACCACAGTTCACTCAAGTTTCTAGAATCTTCTATTTAATTGCTCCCACTTTTGCATAGGTCAGCAGCACTCTTGCTTTCTCTCAGCTTACCTCCTTACTTTCTTTTCCTTTCCATGTCACTTAAGGGTTTGCTGGTTTTGTTTTCAAGACAGGACCTCACGTAGGCCTGACTGTCCTGGAACTGTCAACCAGGCTGGCCTCTGCTTGCCCAAGTGCTGGGATTAAAGGCCCATTCCGGGTATTTTTGTGCGAAGTTGTCTCTGACCTCAGTGTAAAGTACCTTTCCTTGTCCATCTTGTGACTTCTAGATACTTCCAAAGGACCCTTTACAAATGTTGAAGCTGCCAGAATGGAGAGCTGTGACTGGAAGTCCAGAGACAAAAATCACTGTCCTAAAGACATGGCCTTCTAGCCCCATCGTCTCCTGGCCACATGTGCAACCCTCAGCTGACATGCGGGCATGGCAGGCAGGCAGACAGGCAGGAAGGCATGGCGTCCCGGAGCTGTCTCCCTAGCTCTGTGTGATCTCTGCTTGGGGCCGCGTCTACTGTGGCTTCCTCTGGTGGGAATCAGGCAAGACCTTGCCTTTTGACATTTATTTGCTTTAGATCCTTCTAGACAACACGTAGCTTAAGTACGGGCTTGGTTACCTGTCCACCCATCTCCACCAAAGCCCTACCTTAGTGGATGGTGGTCCTTCAGAGTGCCACACTGGGCCTGTTTGCAGCCGGGGCAGGCTCTGGAAAGCTGAACAAACGCACTGGTCTGGCAGCCTCCCTGAGGAACTGCAGCTCGGGGGCTGCGCTCTGACGGGGAGAGGAAGCTGGGGGAGGTTTGCTGTGTTCTAGCTAGGGCCTGCACTGTCTGCTGGAGGCTCTGGCGTGCATCCCGAGGGGGATGGGCAGGGAAGCAGTTTCTTCCTCGGGATTCCATGGGGTGGGGGATGGGCGTCGAGAGAAGGCTCCTTCAAACACCAGCTCCTAGGCACAGGCACACAGCCTGCTGGGAGGAAGGGGAGGGGGAGTGTGCTGAAAGCCCGCTTTCTCTAGGAGGCTGCCAGCGCGGTTGGAGGGATAATGGAGGGCGGGGGGGGGGGGGGGGAAGAGAAAAAAAAGGGGAGGGAGTCTGACGGCTTTTCGACCCAGGAAGGAGGGGTTGAGCTGGTTAAGAAAGCAAGTTCCCAAGAGACTCCTCAAATCTCCAACTCTGAGAATCCGACGCTGGGAACTTCATTCTGTTAATAATCAAATCTTCAAACACTTCACCGCTGTTAGCCCTTCAAAGGATTAGCAGCATCGGGTCCAGAGACCTGGCCTCTTATTTTGCCCAGATGCCTACTTCACACATATTTCCAGCAGTGTTCTGCTTGCGGGAGCGCTCAAACACAACAGGAAGTAGGCCCAGGCAGGATTGAGAGTTCCGTGCCTGGCGTGGTGAGTCTGTACTGGGGTCTCCGAGTTCCATGACAGCCTAGGCTACACAGATACCCCGCTTCAAAAAACCAAAACCTGAAACAACACCCCCTCCCCTCAAAAAAAAAAAAAATAACCTGAAAAACTCACACAAAATAGTTTAACAGTGAGCCTGGCATGGTGGCACACACCTTTAATCCCAGCACGTGGGAGGCAGAGGTAGGCGGATCCTGTGAGTTAGAGGCTGACCTGAACTACAAAGCTAGCCCAGGACAGCCAAGGCTAACATAGAGAGAGACCTTGTCTGGAAAAAGGAAAAACAAACAACAAACAGTGAACTGAGCGAAGGCAACAGCACTGGGTTTAGGTAACTACACAAGGCCTGGCTAGTGCCTGCAGGTTAGAGAAACAGCGAGGAACTCAGGGCTCTGCAACTTCATCTAACACTTCAGGAAAAAACAAAAAAACAAAACACAGTAATACGAAAGATAAATATTTATTCAGAACAAATCTTAACAGTTGATTTTACATTCTAAGCCACAAGGAAATAGCAAAACAGCAAAGACAAAAACTGAAGAAGGGCAGTTTACTGTCTTTCATTTTAACTTGGAAACATTTTTGACCCAGGCCTTCTGTCCATCTTGGCCTGGTTCCCCAAGAACATTTTGAGTTTACAGCTCAGTCATGATTCTGGGTTCAAACCACCTACGTCCTGAGGGTCAGAGGTTGAAGATGAGTTGTGCTACCTTCCCTAGGGTTCCTAGTAGCTGAGGCAGAGGTGCAAATGTAAACATCTGGTAAGTTTCTTCACTGAGGGGACCGTGGACCCGGAAGGCCCTGGACCATGTAAGATGTGGTAGTCCATGGGGCTGATGCAGGCGGCCTAGTGTGTGCCTTGGTCCCTGCCCTGGCTCCCAAGTACTATGAAGTGGCAAGGCAAGCCCTCTCTCTCCGCTCCTCCTGGGCATGGTTTCTCAGCGCTGTGCTGAGGCCATCCAGGGGAGAGAGCCGACTTGCGTGGCCCACCAGTGTTGAGGAGTGCTGTGAGGTGTGAGAGGTAGCAGATGAGCACCGGGCTTGGGGTCAAGGGACTCTGTTGTGGACTATCTGAGGCCCCACACATCACTGAACTTCTCTGGGGTCATTTCCTTTGCTGGAAATCCAAGGGGTTAGTTGAAAACACCCTTCAGGGAGGCAGAGGTGAGGGGGTCGCCGCACGTTTGATGCCAGCCTGTTCTATGAACGCAGCCAAGTTCCAAGCCGGCCAGGGCGAGACACTGTGAGACCCTGTCTTTAAACACAAACCCAAAAACAACCTCTCCTGAAGAAAACCCAACAAACCACCTCTTGGGTCTTTTCCAGAAGGAATGTATGACTTCCGAGCCACCACAAAGAGCTGTCACAAAGTCGGTACATTTTTTATGCCACTGAGAGGCCCTTGGCCGCCATTCAGAGCTTATTCAGATCACACACTCCCAGCAACACGTTTTCACCAAGTCTGATACCACATTGAAGTAGCACATGCTAAGGGCCCAGCAGAGAGCTGCAGACGGTAGACACCCTTGACAGAAGCCAGTCAGCAACGTTTTCGATCCAATAAAACACTTGATGGGAGTGCCTATCCCGCGCTGGGCCCTGGACCCGGGCTGAGGCATAAAGATGACCAAGTCAGCCCAAAGCGCAAAAAATCTTGTTAAGGAGACAACGTATGAGGGAGGTAGTACAAAGTACAAAGTAGGGAGACTGGCGGGGGAGAGGTGAAAGGAATCAACGAAGTACCAAAACAAATACAAAACAGGAAGGGGGGGAGGGTCGGGGGGACAGGCAACAGATCTGCACTCTACAGTTCCGAACAGTCCTTACTCGTAAAATTCACCATTTCAAACAGGCCGAAAAGGAGCACACGCGGTTTAAAAAAGGCATAGAGAGAACGTCTCTGGTAGGTTTTAGAAATATCTCCGTCCAAAACGATTTAAAAAAAAAAAAAAAGTCTTTAAACAATTAGTTTTGGCACTTAAGAGGGGTAAGCTGGCTGTGTGTCCACCCTGGCAGACGGATGCGCGTTCAGTTCCCCGCCACGCTAGTGAGCTGAGCTGCCACGGAATTGTGAACTGCTTTGGGACACTGGGCAAAAGCATGTCCTCTCTTGCCACAGAGGTTGCACACGATGACCTTCCGGCAGTAAGGGCTCAGGTGCCCCTCTTCCCCGCACCTGAAACACCTGTCCTGAGTGCAGGTGCCGCTCATGTGGGTCCGGGAACCACATTTAAAGCACGTCTTGGGCTGCCCCTTGTACCAGCTATAGCCTCTCTCTGCTCCCAAGAAGAAGGCCCCGGGCAGGTGCCTCACTCCGCCCTCCCCCTGGCGCAGCTCAATCTCGCACTTATACTCCCCGGTCCAGATCCCAAACCTGTCGGTCACTTTCACGGGCACGGCCAGCACGTCGCAGTGACGCTTGAGCCAGGTCACGATATCCTCCACGTCCACGGTCTCGTTCCGGAAGAGGATGAAGAGGGTCTTCAAGCTGGATTTGCTCCGCCCCAAAACCACGAAGTTCTCCCAGCAGTCCTCCACCTCCCGCTTCTCCTCGTAGACGCGGAGGAACAAGGCTAGCTTGTCGGCCGATCGGAAGCTCACGTCGAACTCGCGGCTGCCGGGGATCTGGATGACCGCGTAGATGTCGTCCGGGTCCATGCCGACGGAGCGCAGGATGAGCGTTCCCACCACGAAGTCCCGGGTCGGACAGGCGCTCTCGTCTCCCTGGAAACAGATGCGCACGAGGAAGCGGCCCTTCCCGGGACCAGCAGCCGGTGGCTCGTCCTGCAGCGGTCGCTCACTTGCATCTTCGGTCGCGCCGGGCCTGGCGGGGGTCGCCATGGCCGCCGCCGTCCCTGCCACCTCGCTTTTCTTCCTTCGACCGGGGTCTCCCGCGCCGCCCGCGCCCTTCTTTCTGTAAGCGTCTGCCGCCTCACCCGCAGGGTCTCTCCGGCGGCCCTTTGGGTCCCCTCGACCGGCGGGGGGGAAGTCACTGGGATCCGGTGCGGCCAGGCCCCCGGGGCTATCGAGCGCGCCACTCGCACCGCTGCCTGCTTCTTCGCGCCGCCGCGGCTCGCGGAAGTCGCCTTTCTTCTCCGCCAGGTTCTTAACCACCTGTGCCCAGCCCATCTTCTCGCGGACGCCCTCGGTTTCCTCGGCGCGGGGCACGGGCCGCGCGGCGAGCGAGACCTGCGGCCGGCCCCGCGGTGGCTCCTCCTCTGCTCCGCCGCCGGTGGCCATGTTACCTCTTTCCCAGCATCCTCCACTCGCTCCCGCCGCGGCCAGAGGTGCTCCTGGCGCGCGCCCGCTCCGGAGAACACCGCGGGCTGCGGAGGCCACTTCCCGCCCCCGCTCTGAAATCCGACTCTCCTGGCTTCCGCCCTCTTCCGAAGCGTGTGTGCGCGAATCTCGTGCTGGCCGGAGACAGCCCGGGCCCTCGCCCGCCGCCTCCGCGCACGGCCGCGCCTCCCCGCGGCTCTCGAGGTTTTGGCGTTTGGCAAAGCCGACCTCAGTTGCATTCCAGGAGCAGAGCGCTCACCGCCCGAAGGCTGTGAGGAGTTCGCCTTGGTCTCGCTCATCTTTTGAGTGTCCTTTCAGTTAAAAAGCAAAAGAAATGGCGGCCCCCAAAGTACATTACAATACGTCCCCCTCCCACCATTTTTAGGTTATGAACTCATTATACAGTGAAGTTGAACGATTTCTGTGAAGGCTTTACCATTAACTTTTTTTATTTTTAATTTAAGGGCTGGAGAGAGGGCTCAGCGTCAGGCGGCTTACAACTAACCCTGGCTTCTGCGGAATACGAGCACACGCATAAAACTAAAAATGTGAGCCGGGCGGTGCTGGCGCACGCCTTTAATCCCAGCACTCGCAAGGCAGAGGCAGGCGGATCTCTGTGAGTTCGAGGCCAGCCTGGTCTACAAAGTGAGTCCAGGACAGCCAAGGCTACACAGACCCTGTCTCGAAAAACCACATACACACAACACAGTGTTGGTAAGGTGGTACACAATCCCAGCACTCTAAAGGCAGAGTCAGGCAAAACCTTGAGTTCCACGCTCCAGAGCTACTTAATACTACTTTTAAATTTTCCTATTAACACCTGTATCCTTTCGCTGGTGTTTTTTATTATTTTATTTTGATCCATTTGGAGGTACTTGTACATTACTTGTATTTCTCAGAACTTGTGTGGGCTAGGCATGAGGACGCACGCCTATAAGGAGGTAGAAGCAAGTACAGTGAAATCTACCTAGAGAGGGCTGGGCCAGACCAGCTTGGGAAACACAAGACCTTGTCACAGAACACAAAACAGGAGGAGGAAATGGTTTAGTGGGTAAAGGCTCTGGCTACTGCGCCTGCCCTGGGTTCCATCCCAGGGACCTGACTGACCTACATGATAGAAGGAACCCATGAAGTGTCACCTGAAGTTGTCTCACCTCTATAGAGGTGTCATAACAAGCACACACATGCACACACACACACACACACACACACACACAAGACACAGCAAGAATGGAAAGAAAACAAAACAGGTCTAGGGACAAGGTCCCCAGCAGGTCAAGGTGCTTGTAGCACAAGCCTGGAGCTCTGAGTTGGATCCCCAGAACCTACTTGAAGGGAAATAAATAACTTTACACAACTGCCTCCTGATTGTCACACTTGGCTTGCCATCGAGTCCACATGTACACAGGCATAATAATAAAAAATGTAAAAAATACTTGAACTCTGCTCAAGTGGACAAGAATCATATATTAAATGCTTTTTAAAAGTGCCTTCATAGTGTACTGAGCACACTCCAGGCTTTAGCACATAGACTCATCTTCTATAAAACCAGTTCTGCAGCTGGGCACGGTGGGGCACACACTTGGGAGGCAGAGACAGGTGGTTCTCTGTGAGTTCGAGGACAGCCTGGTCTACAAAGTAAGGCCAGGACAGCCAGGACTACCAGAGAAACCCTGTCTCGAAAAACTAAAACAAAAAATTGCTGTAACTATACCAATTTCATAGATAAGGAAGCAGTTCAGATCACTTGGCCAACTTAACCTCGAGTGTAGTTTATCTTCTTTCAAGTTTTTGTTGTTTTGTTTTTCTTTTTTGAGACAGGGTTTCTCTGTGTATCCCTGGCTGCCCTGGACTACAAGAGCTGGCCTCGAACACATAAAGATTCACCTGCCTCTGCCTCCCAAGTGCTAGGACTAAAGATGTATGCTACACTGCCCAGCTTTTTTTTAAAGCTAAAATTTATTTTATGGAAATGTGCACCACATGTATGCAGGTGGTCATGGAGGCAAGAAGAGGACATCAGATTCCCTGTAACTGCAGTTACAGATGGTTGTGAGCCAGTATATGGGGTGTTGGGAATCAGACCCAGCCCATCATGGCGGGCCAGTCGCAGTAGCAGAACCTTGAAGCGGCTGGTCACATGGCATCCACTGTCAGTGAGAAGCTCGCAGGACTTGCTTCTGCTCAGCTCACTTTCTCCTTTCTACTAGCTAGGGAGTAGAGCACTCACACTGGGTGGACTCCACAATTATCCTAACCAAGATAATTCCCTACAGACATGCCCCGGAGGCCAGTCTGTTGGGTTATTCTAGAGCTCATTAAATTGACAATTGTGATTAACCAACCACACATTAAAAAAAAAAAAAAAAAAAAACTGGAACCCTAAGGCAGTGATGACTCATGCTTTTAGTCCTAGCCCTCTGGAGGCAGAGGCAGGTGAGGCCTTTTGAGTTTGAGGCCAGCCTGGTGTACAGAGCTAGTTATAGCACAGACAGGACTACACAGAGAAACCTTGTTTGAAAAAAACAAAAGTTAAAAGAAAAGCTGCAGGTGGGGAGTGGGGGAGTGGCGTGTGTGTCTAAGGCATTGGGGTCCTTTACATGGCTGTGCTCATGTCAACACATTCACTAGAGACCTCCTCTGCCTGCCACCCCAACACAGAAATGGTCTTCAGTTTTTTGTTTGTTTTGTTTTTTCATTTTTGTGATGCTAAGGATTGAAACCAGAGGCGTGTATACTATGGCAGTGCTCCACCCCCAGCCCTCTGCAGTGGCTTTTTAAAAATGTATTAGTTGGGGGCTGGAGAGATGGCTCAGGGGTTAAGAGCACTGTCTGCTCTTCCAAAGGTCCTGAGTTCAATTCCCAGAAACCACATGGTGACTCACAGCCATCTATAATGAGATCTGGCGCCCTCTTCTGTCATACAGGCACACATGCAGACAGAATAGTGTACACACGATAAGTAAGTAAATATTTTCTTAAAAATGTATTAGTTAAGGCCGGGCGTGGTAGCACACACCTTTAATCCCAGCACTCGAGAGGCAAAGGCAGGCGCATCGCTGTGAGTTCGAGGCCAGCCTGGTCTACAAAGTGAGTCAAAAAGAGCAAGGCTACACAGAGAAATCCTGTCTCAACAAAACCAAGAACCCAAAAACATTCTGCCCCCTCCCCCTGTCTTTCTCTCCTGGCTCTCAGCTCTGTAAATAAGGATGACTTTGAAGTCTGTGACCCTCCTGAGGGCATCTATAGGGCGCTGGGGTTACAGGCCAGTGCCACCATGCCCTGCTAGCACCTATGCGTTTTAGAGGGTGAGAAAAGTGAGGAGCTTAGCCCTAATGTTCTACAGTAACCTCTTTTTGTTGAAGTTGTGGAGAGTTTTAAGTCATTTATTCATCCCCAGTTGGTGTTAAATGGTAATGCTTTTGTGGTGGCTGTCAACTTCACTACCCCTGAAATTAACTAAAATTCAAAAATGGAGGGATTCCTCCCTCCCCTTTTTTCTTCTTTTTTCTTTTTCCTTTTCCTTTCTTTCTTTCTTTCTTTCTTTCTTTCTTTCTTTTTTTTTTTTTTTGCTTAATTTGAAGTAGAAAGATCCACTTCTAATCTGGGTCTTGAGGTGGGAAGACACACCTTTAATCTGGGCCATGCCTTCCACTGGGAGCCCTTTCAAAGACACAGAAGATGGAAGCTTTTGTTCTTTGCCTGCTTGCCCTCCCCTTGCTAGCCAAGTCTGTTCCTCTCCTGGCATTAGAGCCGCCTTCTGTGGGATTCCAGCACCTATTGAAGACCAGCTGAGACTTCCAGCCTCGAGCACTCCACTGGACAACTCAACAACTTCTGGGTTCTTGGACTTCTCATTCATAGTCAGCCATTGTTGGATTAATTGGACCACAGCCTGTAATAAAAGCAGGGCAGAGGATCTCTGTGGGTTCTAGGTCACCCTGAGTCACATGGTAAGAACCTGTCTCAAAAATAAAACAGATAAGTAAATAAAATAAAAATAAATAAAGCCCAGAGGTGCCTCCCCCCATTTATCCTTTGATAGGTTCACACATGCAATAGAACATACTGCAAGTATCCCACTGCGTCCCCCCCACCTCCCCACTCCCCCCTCCTCACCCCCCACCCCCAACTTCTCCTGGATCTTCCTTCCCATCCAAGTTGGAGAGTGAGCCACCTTGATTTTGTGCTGGTCAGATATATTTGAGAAAATAGGGGCATATGAGATTTGGAGTGCATGTGTAGGAACCGGTTCCAGGTGGCAGTTAATCCATGCATGTAGGACGTGTGTGTGTGTGTGTGTGTGTGTGTGTGTGTGTGTGTGTGTGTGTGTGTGTTCAGTGAGATGAACAGGTCACGTTTCCTAATCTCCACACTATTCTCCACGAAATACGAAGCAAAGTCAGTAGTGAAGACGAGGAAGCCAGTGATGAAAGTTTGATGAAAGTGGAAAGCCAGTTGAAAATTTGAAACCAGAATGCGGGGCGCTGCCGTTTTGCTTAGGTTAGTCTCCTTCGGCTTGCCATAGTTGCGTTTCCTTGGAGACCAGATGCTACTAAGGTCCATTCAGAGACTAGAGGTGACTGGAGCCTCGCTGCATCTGGAGGCAGTCTGTGCTCGGAGGAGCAGGACTTTTTTTTTTCCCAATGGCGCAAAAGTAAGCAGAGAGCATGGGAGTTGGAGAGTGGGGAACGCACGCGGGGGCTTCAATCCCTCAGCCTTCGCTTTCCAAGCTCCAGTTCCCTGGTGTGCTTGGTAAAGCCGGGCTGCAGGATCCCTGCTTGGGCTGGGGATAATGGACGTTTTCCCACCTACTCTCGACTCTTTCTAGAAACACCCACTCTAGGACTCACTCCTCAGGACACCAGTTTCAAGTACCGGTGAGTGCGGGAAGGGTAGGGCAGACTGGTGTGGGGGAGGGTCTCCGTGACGCAGTGTTTCACCTGCATGATAGACTCTAGCCCTGAATGCCAAGCCCAGCCATGCCGCTGGACCAAGCTTCTGAACCTCACTTAAACACCACTTATTACCTGATAAGATCATAAGGGTGAATCAAATGGCTCCGCACACTAATCTCATCACCAGGGAGGTCTTGCTTTCTGTTTCTTCTGGTTCCTAGCACCTCACAGCCTATATGTCCTTGGCTCTACCTGGTCAACACAAAATAAAAGAGAAGGGCAATACTCACAGAACCGCTGAAGGCTGTACACAAACTTCTCAGAATTCTTGCACCAATCCAAGGAGTTAACTTGTGATGTTAGATTCACTTTACAGACGGGAAAGTCGAGCCTTAGAGCTTAGGTCACTTGCTCTAGGACACAGATAACCTGGAAAGGATGAGCTGGAGTTGAACCCACTGTCCCTGTGACTGACTGACTGTATTGTGTACGGTGGCATTGTGTTCCTTAACAGCGGTCAAAGAAGAACTTGAAGCCGTTTACCCTGCCGCCCCTGGGACGAACCAAAAACCCCAACAAAAGCGAAATGAAGATGCTGACTAGTATGCAACCAGGTGGGCAGAGGCTCTTGGGAGCTGTTATGGGTGTTGGGGACAAGCTATAGTGGCTGCTTTTGGCCACCAACACACCATTTATAACTGATGTGACAAATATGGAAGTTCATTTCTCAGGAATGCATTTGTGTGTGTGGGGGGGAGAGTTGTCTGTTCTAGACAATGATTTAGGGATCTAGGCTCATTTTACCACATAGATCTAATGTTTGGTCAGTCCTTGAGGACCTGTGTTAGTAGAGAGGGGTGACAGAGCAAGAACAAGGGGACCGAGATCTGAAGTGACGCATTCCAGGGGTTGTAACGGCCATCACATGAGCGTGCCTGACTGGGAAGCGAGGAGCTGTCTGGTTTTATGTTCAAGAGGGGAGCACATGGTCTGGGGGAATTAATAGAATCCTGTCTGTCACATCATGGTTATCCTCTCCAGGGGAATTCTGAGGTCTTGGCCCAGACAGATGTGGGTTTGCTTCCTGGCAGAGCTAGTCACTCACTTGGAAGAGTCATCTTTCTGAAGCTTAGTGAGCTTAATTGGGGGAAAAGGATTGTTGTGGTCTAGGCAGGTGGGGCACACAGGTAATCCCTCCAGCATTCAGGAGGCTGAGCTTCGAAGAGCAGCCCTTGTGTGTGTAGCTATCTCCTCCTAACAGAAACATTCCCCATCCCCCTGGAGGGAGAAGTAAAGGAAAGTTACAGGGCCCAGGAAGTAAAGGAAAGTTACAGGGCTCAGGAAGTAAAGGAAAGTTACAGGGCTCAGGAAGTAAAGGAAAATTACAGGGCCCAGGAAGTAAAGGAAAATTACAGGGCCCAGGAAGTAAAGGAAATTTACAGGCCCCAGGAAGTAAAGGAAAGTTACAGGGCTCAGGAAGTAAAGGAAAGTTACAGGGCTCAGGAAGTAAAGGAAAATTACAGGGACCCAGGAAGTAAAGGAAATTTACAGGGCCCAGGAAGTAAAGGAAATTTACAGGGCTCAGGAAGTTCATTAAACAGGAGTCACAGGACCCCTCCTCTAGGGTTTATGAATAATTACAGCTGCACAGAGAGATATGGCAGAGCTGCTTGCAACCAAGGAGCTCTAGGAACATTGTTTGCATGAATTTTTACCCACATGTGAGTGGGCTTTGGGGGATGCAGCTGCCTCTGGGCCATCTATGCCATCGGTGCTCCTGTACATAACCCCTAACTCCCACAAGTAACCCCAGAAAACACTGGTTCCAGTGGCTAGACTTGGGTATCATAATGTGTCTGATCTGTTGTTTGGTACCCTGCCTAGAAAGCTCACACCTCCCCAGGAAAAGCCACACTGCACCCTATCTCCCCCAAGCAAAAAACAAAAACCAGATATATATATGAGACAAGGGAGGTCTCACTATGTAGAACAAGTCAGCCTCAAACTCACAGAAATCCTCCTGCCTCTGACACCAAGTTTAGACTAAATAGCAGATATTTGGGACACCCCTTATGTGAAGAGGTGCTGGGGGGGAGGAGGGGCTTTGAGTAAGAAAAGTGCTGGCCACAGAAACATTAGAACCTGAGTTCAGATCACCAGTACCCATGTAAAAATGGGTGTGGCAGCACAGTAGGCGTGGCAACACTGTGGGCGTGGCAGCACAGTTCTACAGCCATGGAGCTACATCCCAAACCATCTCTTCGTTTCGTTTTGCTTTGCTTTAATTTTATGTGAATTGTTGTTTTGCCTGTATGTATGTCTATGTACCACTTGCGTGCCTGCTACCCTTGGAGGTTGCCGGTGCTTCAGTGGATGGTCCCACACACCCCTGCGTATATGGGCAGCAGAAACTGGATTCCGTTATAAAGACATGAAGGTGAAGTTGGGTGGAGGACATTGTTGTTTTTAATTGTATGTATTATTAGTATTATCAGTATGCCTGCCTAGCGGTCAATGAAGACCCTGACACTGGTTATATTTTAAAATAGCCTTAGTTAACCTGGGTCAGGACAGACATTAATCCTCTAAACTATTTCCCATAGTGGGGCAGGGATCCTAGGCCATCTGCTTCCAATAACTTCTATCAAGCTACCTCCCATCCATAATCCCAACTACTTGCTAATGTTCTTCATGTGGGCCGAATTCTCCATCCATACCGGCCATGTGCTTCTCCTCCACCCAATGGTGGCCTTCTTCTTTCTCCTCTCAGGATCCTCTCCTCATCTTCTTTCTCCTTTCTTCTTCCTAGGATTCCTCCCCCTCCCCCCTAAGCTGGAGAACCTTAGCCATACTTCTATCTTCTGCCCTGCCCAAGTGGGATGGCTTTTTATTAATTAGCATCAAATACATCAGACCATCCCCCAGCAGGACATGGGGGTTATCTGGGAGCAGTCGGGTGAGGGAGGGGGAATAAATATGATAGAAATTTATATATATGTATGCATTTTTCAGAGTAGATGAAAAATATCATATGAATATTTTAAAAAGTCAGTTGGCCAAGCTAGGCTTTGTGGAACAGGCCTGCAACCCTAACTATTCAAAGACTTTAATCCCAGCACTTGGGAGGCAGAGGCAGGCGCATCTCTGTGAGTTCGAGGCCAGCCTGGTCTACTGAGTGAGTTCCAGGACAGCCAGAGCTGTTACACAGAGAAACCCTGTCTCGAAAAACAACAACAACAACAAAAAGAGTTTGCAGGATAGTCAGCTAAAGGCTTTTCGGGGCAACTTAACAAGATTTGGTCTTAAAATGCAGAACAAAAAGCCGGGTGTGGTGGTGCACGCCTTTAATCCTAGCACTTGGGAGGCAGAGGCAGGTGGATTGCTGTGAATTCAAGACTAGCCTGGTCTACAAAGTGAGTCCAAGACAGCCAAGGCTACACAGAGAAACCTTGTCTCAAAAAACAAAAACAAAACAACACGAACAACAATAAAAAATCCCAAACAAAATGTAGCGTGAAGACAGGGAGGCTGGAGAGATGGTCCAGTGGTTAAGAGCCTTGCTGCTCGTCCAGAGGACACAGGTCTGGTTCCCAGAACCCACAACAGGCAACTCTCAACTGCTTGTAACTTCAGTTCCCGGGCATATGATGCTATCTTCTGGCCTCCTGGCACAGGCAACTCTCAACTGCTTGTAACTTCAGTTCCCGGGCATATGATGCTATCTTCTGGCCTCCTGGCACATGGCATACATGTGGCACACAGACAGAAAATCAGACATGCACACATGTGCAAACAATAAAAATGAATAAAAGCTTAACTAAAAAAAAAAAAAAAAGGATAAAATGAGATAAAAATGAGACACAGCTTTGTACAACTTTTAGAAAAACGCAGGCCAGAAATCTATGACCAAGTGTGGAAATTGTTAGATGTTACATCAGCAGTTAAATCCAGCGAAGAAAAGTAGGTATACTGGAATCCATCGAGATAAAAAAAAAATCGGGGGCTAGTGAGATGGCTCAACCTGCTAAGGTGCCCTTCAGGAAGCCTGAGGAGCGATGTGCAGCCTCAAGGCCCTACACAGCGCAAGGAGCGACTCACCTGCAGAGAGCTGTCCCTTGACCTCTGTACCTGCTGTGGCATGAAACTTTCAGGAACTGCCACTTGTGCTGCAGTGCCGTCCTGATACCCTTGTAAGTGGTCCCAGTAAACTCACAGGTTCTAAAGCCGGACTTAAGTGGAAGCATGCCTTGGGTTTGTCATCCTGTGCTGGGTGAACAGATGTTTGCTCATGTCCCACTAGGGAAAGTCATACAACATCCGGTGCTGGCAAAGAAAAACTAGGTCATGTGTACATTGCTGGTGTTTTGTAGAAAGACGCAGCACTCTGAGATAACATTGGCCATCTCAGATGAAGTCCATGTGATACTCCCATGCAACTCCATACTTTCACTCTTAAAAAAGATGATTTCATTTTGTGTGCAGATGTGTAAGCACATGTGTAAGCAGATGCACATACGTGTATGCAAATGTGGAGGCCAGAAGATGTTGTTGCCTGTCCTCTATGACGTCCCACCTACTCCTCTAAAGCAAGGTCTCTCCCTGAACCTCCAGCCAGGTGGAGAGAGCCAGGATTGTTTGCTGATGCCCTGTCCCTCACTTCCTCCTCCTTGCCCTGTCAGGGCCTGTAAGAACATGGAGAGGGGTTCTTTATTTTATTTTGTTATTGTTATTATTTTTTGAGACAGGGACTCTCTGTGTAGTCCTGGCTGGCCTCGAGCTCAGATAGATCCTCCTGTCTCTGCCTTCTGTGTGGGATTAAAGGCGTACGCCACTATGCCTGGCTGTGGAAGGGGTGGTGGTGGTGATGGTGGTGATGGTGGTGGTGGTGGTGGTGGTGGTGGTGGTGGTGGTGGTGATGGTGGTGGTGGTGATGGTGGTGGTGGTGATGGTGATGGTGGTGGTGGTGATGGTGGTGATGGTGATGGTGGTGGTGATGGTGATGGTGGTGGTGGTGATGGTGGTGGTGGTGTGGTGGTGGTGGTGGTGGTGATGGTGTGGTGGTGGTGATGTGTGGTGGTGGTGTGTGGTGGTGGTGATGGTGGTGGTGTGGTGGTGGTGGTGGTGATGTGGTGGTGGTGGTGTGGATGGTGGTGATGGTGGTGTGGTGATGGTGGTGGTGGTGGTGATGTGGGGTGTGGTGTGGTATGGTTGGTGATGTGTGGTGGTGGTGTGGTGTGGTGGTGGTGATGGTGGTGGTGGTGATGGTGGTGGTGGTGATGGTGGTGGTGATGGTGGTGTGGTGATGGTGGTGGTGGTGATGGTGGTGGGGTGGTGTGATGGTGGTGGTGGTGATGGTGGTGATGTGTGTGGTGATGGTGGTGGATGTGGTGGTGGTGATGTGGTGGTGGTGATGGTGGTGGTGGGTGGTGGTGGTGGTGGTGGTGATGGTGGTGGTGGTGATGGTGGTGATGGTGGTGGTGGTGGTGCTGGTGGTGGTGCTGGTGGTGCTGGTGGTGGTAATGGTGGTGGTGGTGGTGATGGTTGGTGTTTCTTGGCTTCCTTCTGGTTGATGGTGGGGTTGGTCTGGCTTATCTAAGTGTTTCCATTAAGCTTACTTTCCAGGGAACAAAATGAACCTTGAAGGGAAACTGAAGTTTACTATTTGAGGGGAAGGGTCCTGTCCCTGGCCATCTGCCCTTGCTAGCCATCCCTCTGTTGTCCCCATGTCCCTGCATTTTCATGGGCTTGTCCCTCCCTATGACAAGGCCCAGGGTGGGGCTAAGGGTTTCTTTGTGGGTTGCAGTTTCCTCCTTTGTCTGTATCATGTGGTAAATCTGTCAGTGAGTAGGACTGTGGGCCTGGGCTCAGCCACTTGCATGCAGGCCCATGTCCACCCTCACCCTCTCTCCCCCTTTTCCCATCTGTTTGCAGGGGTGCACTCCTACAGTTCTGTAGATGTGGCAAACCGAATGAAGAATCTAAGACTTGGAAGAAGGGAGCATCCGCACCATGGGAAGACGCAGAGCAAAATCCAGCTGATGAGGGTAAGAGAGGCCCAGGGCAGGACCCAGCACACAGCTCCACTGTGTGGCAGCACTGGTCACTTTCCTCCACGGGCAAGGCCATGGGCGTGCTTACCATTCTTATTCTGCCAATGGGGAAAGAAGTTACCTGTGCCAGGTCCAGAAAACAGTGGCTTGGGGGCCAAAACACTTAAGGTTGGGTTGTTGTCTTTAGACTAAAAGAATTGGACTTTCCTTAGTTCTCTGCATTAGAAGTGTAACCCAGTGCCTTCCTGCATGGTGTTAGTGGGTCGATGGTTCGTTAGAAGATCTGCTTCCAATGTTCCTCCTACCCTGACTTCAGGGGAGTGTATGTGGTTTTGTTTGATACACAGCGTGGACATGGATGCTGTTGCAGGAAACTGTGTCCCTCAGCGGTTCTTCTTGCTGTCTTTTGTAAGCGTTGAGTCAGTCGGCCAGCAGGCCCTAACTGAGCACTTGCTGTGTGCTCGGCCCTGTTCTGAGCTTGGAGGTTCATCAGGGCTGGGCTCTGGCCTTGGGGAAACAGGCGATTAAACACATATATAAAATGTGAAGGGATAAACCAGAGGACATGGTAGGCCCTGCATGGAATTCCAGCATTTGGGAGGCAGGAGGACAGCCTTAGGCTGCAGCATGAGTTCGAGGCTGGCTTACACTACGGAGTTATTTGAGGTTAATTAACTTGTCCTGGTTCCCCCAGATGACAAGTGGCAGACATGGGAGAGCTCATCCTCCTGACACTATGGGGCCAGCCTCTCCTGGCTGCTTTTCTTTTTTGAGACAGGGTATTTCTGTGTTCCCCTGGCCGGATTAGCCAGGTGATCTCATGCTTTATCCTGTGATAAGCCCTGTGACAAGCCCGTGCCACCATACGTGAGCCTCTTGCAGCACAAATTCCACTGAGTTCTTGAGGTAGGCTAATGGAAAGGCAGACATGGAGACTCTGCAGTCTATTGTTTCTGGGCTGTGTGGCAGTGTCACCTAAGCCTCCACTTGGGAGCTGGAGGATGATTCTATGTGTCATCTGTAGAGCAAGTCACAGCACTTGTCCACCCTCATGTCCAGTAGGTCATTTGTTACTGTTTGTCATTAACTATTAACGTTATTGGTCTTTTTATTTTCCTTTCAAAACAGGGTCTCTCTGTGTAGCCCTGGCTGTCCTGGACTCACTTTGTAGACCAGGCTGGCCTCGAACTCAAAGCAATCCACCTGCCCCTGCCTCCCGAGTGCTACAACCGCCCAGCTTTTCGTTATTGGTCTTATGTACCACTGGCTGTAACCTTAGGCAAATCACTTACTCCTTCAGACTCACTTTCCACAGGGGTGTTGTTTGGTAAGAAAATGTGTGTGGTCTCTCCTCCACCCTTCCCTGCTTGTAGTCCACACCTAGCCTGTCGCCTCTGCCTTCTTACCTAATTGGGCTGTTGTCATATACATTCTTTGTTAGTGTTCATTGATTCTAAGAGGTCTTTGGTAACAGGGCATATATCCTTACCTACTGAATGTTTGCTAATTAGATAGCGATGAGCCATCAACTGTAGGATGCAGCATCATCGCAGAGATGCGGCGGTGGGTCTGGGAGGGAGGATGTCTGGAGAGTAGTGGGTGAAAAGATGACAGGGCCTCCATTTCCAGGAGGATCCTACAGGGGATGGGGAACAGCAGCATTTACTTCGGGAGGCCACAGGGGGCGGGAGGGTCCTCAGGCCCCAGCAGATTTGGGCACACTACAGTGGCATTTTCCTTCTTGTTCTTGCCCTGCGTCCCTAGTCGATGCTTCGAAGCCAGCGGACCTCACTCCAGGAGCTCTACCACCATGAGGGCTTCCTCAGCAAGCTCAACCAGGAGCTGGCCCAGTCCATCCAGGACATGGAGAACAGCTGGGCGGTGAATGCGCGCTCGATGCTGCAGCAGCAGGTCGTCCTCGGGGTGAGTTGTTTCCTCCCTTCTGCCCTCCTCCTTCCCGCGCAGGCGCGCCCTCTGCTGGCTGCTTCCGACTCCTGTATGCCCAGCTGCCTCTCACTGAGAGAATGCAGTGTCTTCCTTCATCCCTACTTACTGGAAGGGAGACTTAGGGGCCTTACCTTCTGTGTTGGAGCTTGGTGCAATGGATCACATAACACTTCAAAAGGGAGGTTGTAGCTGTCGCACACTAGCACTTGTGCAGGAGAAAGTATTTGGTGCTGCCTCCACTGCCTGCCAGATGCCCATAGTGAGACAGCAAATGTTTTATATACATTATATACAGGCATAAATATCTTCCAACAACCTGACAGGCTGGGCACTATTCTTGCCCTCATTTTACAGATGAAGGAATGGAAAGTGCAAGGTTAGGGAACTTGCTCCAGGTCACCCAGAGAGCAAGAATCAGAGCCAGAATTTGAACCCAGGCAGTCTTAGCCTAGGCTCTCTGCCTTCCTTGCCCTGATGTCACTGCTTTTAGAAAGCACAGTTGATTGAGTCCACTGTCACCTTGCTGGGGGAGTAACTAGCGTACGGTCTGGAGCCAGCTGTGCTATTGTGAAGCTCAGTGGTAGCATGTAGGGTGTGTGGGTGAAGAGCCACTTGCGGAGAGCCCACAGAGCATCCTCCTGGTGCTGGGGTGCCAGGGCAGGAAGGTCCCAGGGACCAGGGACCGAGAGTCAGGGCTAGAGAAGAGTCAGAGAGTGGACAAATGATTGCTTTCCTGCTGGAGTTGGCTCAGAGGTGACCTGGACTCTGAGGTGCAGAGATTAGTCTCTCAGGCTGCTGTAGGAAGATGTTGAGGTGGGGGGCATCAACAGGATAGAGGTCAGAAGTCCAAGGTCAAGGGGTCAGCAGGGCGGTTTCTGTTGTAGCCTCTCTTCCTATTTTGCAGATGGTCTTATATACCTTTTCTCCGTGTGCACGGAGAGAGTGCTGCTGTCTCGTGGGGACACATCTGTCCTCTGGGCCGAGGGCCTGTCCTGTGACCTCATTCACTCTTATTTTATTTTATTTTTTTTTTAGATTTATTTATTTATTATGTATACAGTGCTGTGCCTGCATGTACACCTGCAGACCAGAGGCGGGCATCAGATGACATTATAGATGGTTGTGAGCCACCATGTGGGTGCTGGGAATTGAACTCATGGCCTCTGGAAGAGCAGTCAGTGCTCTTAACTTCTGAGCCATCATCTCTCCAGCTCCTCTCCTTCACTCTTATTTGCTTTCCTAAGGGTCTCAGCTCCAGAAGCAGTTACACATATGGAGCTTTGATGGACACAGTCCAGTCCTACCAGAGACCAAAGCCACACCGTTTCTCAGCCCAAGGGAGCTTCCTGTTCTCTGTGTCTCTTTGTCTCTGTCTCTGTCTCTGTCTCTGTCTCTCTCTCTCTCTCTTTCTCTCACAGACATGCACAAACACTTGCATGGGGAAGCCATTTGGTGGTGTTCATTAGGAGCTTTCCATAGTCTTTTATTTATTTATTTATTTTTCTTTTTTGGTTTTTTGAGACAAGGTTTCTCTGTGTATCCTTGACTGTCCTGGACTCACTTTGTAGACCAGGCTAGCCTCCAACTCACAGCGATCCACCTGCCTCTGCCTCCCGAGTGCTGGGATTAAAGGCATGCGCCACCGCGCCCGGCTTGTCCATATTCTTTATTGAGTCTTCCTGGAACTGGAGACTTGTGTGTTGGGCTAGGCTGGCTGGCATGCTTCAGGGATCCCCAGGAAATCCACAGCACTGCTCCTGGCTTTGTGCTATGGGTATGGGGAACTGAAGCCAACTGAGCCATCCCTCCAGCTTCGGGGCATTTTTGGACCATCCAGGGTACACCTATATGGGCCCTTGGGAGCAGCCATTATGAGACACTTTTCCACATGAAGCCTTTTCTTTAATGGGGTCACAGGAAGTTGCAGTTAGCATTGGGCATGTGCTGTACTAGAAGGGAGGAAATTTGCGAGGGGAGGTCCCCAAAGGGACCTCTGACACAGACATTGGAGCATCAGGAAGACTTCTTGGGGGAAAGCCATATTCTGCTGTTAGAGGTTGGATGGACGGGTGCTGCGGGCAGAGGAAACAGGCGTGGGATGAGAGTGACCTAAGACATTAGAGTTGCTCTGATGACTGGACAGCAAGGTGTAAGGGAGGGATATGGGACCATTGGATCCTGGAGAGTCTTCTCAACCAGAAGGAGTCCATGCAGGGCTGGAGCGGGAGATGACAGCTGGGCCTGGGAATGGGGCTGTCGAGGCACTCTGTGGCTGCAGCCCCCTATGAGCTGGAGAGCCAGCAGAGTCTGGGGTGAGCCGACCTTACCCCTCCCTCCTGTAGAATACCATTGACATCTTGGAGTACTCAAACAAGAAGCGGGTGCAGCAGCTGAAAGATGAACTCCAGGAGTGGAAAGAAAAGGAGGAGAGAAAGACAAACAGTAAGGGCTGACCGCCTGGGCCTCTCACCCGTGCGCCTGGGGGAGGGCAGCCCCTAGCACTGCCGCCCTCTAAGGGAGAACGCATTGTTGAGAGCTAGAGCTAATAGCTTACCTAGAACAAAGAGAACTCAGTTTTCCAGGCCCAGCGTTTGCTGGTCTGTGGCTGCCCACTCACTGTAATCTCCCGGGGTGCAGGGACTTCTCTCACGCTTTATCCATGAGGAGACTGAAGACGAGTGTGAGGAAGTACCAGCTGTAGGCTATGTGGCTAGGAGCTGAATCCAGCCCTAGCCTGGCTTTTTATTATGGTCCCTCTGAGAGGCAGTGGCTGGGACTCAGGTCTTCTGGTTTCCCTTGCTCTAGATCTGTAGGGGTTTTTCCCTCCCTGCATAGGCTAGGTGCTGAGGAGGTGCATGTGTGTGTGTGTGTGTGTGTGTGTGTGTGTGTGTGTGTTGTAGTGCATGCATGTGTGTATGTGTGCGTCTGTGTATGTGTGTGTGGTGTGTGCATGCGTGTGTGTGTGTGTGTGTGTGTGTGTGTGTGTGTGTGTGTTGGGCGGGGGACTTGTGCCAGGTAGTCTGAGATCCTGAGGGTTCCTTCCATGGAGGAAGGCAAGCCAGACATTGTCTTTTATTCATTTTCTTTTTTGAAACAGGGTCTCTGTGGCCAGGCTTGCCTTGAATTCTCAGAAGCCTTCCCATCTTACCCTCTTGGTCCTGGGATTACTGGTGTGAGCCATCATCTCTGCTAGGTTTTTCTTTTCTATTTCTCTCCCTCTTTCTCTCTCCCTCTCCTCCTCCTCCTTCTTTCTTTCTTTTGTTATTTCAAGAAAGGTTTTTCCCTGTGTAGCCTTGGCTGTCCTGGACTTGCTTTGTAGACCAGGCTGGCCTTGAACTCACAGAGATCCATCTGCCTCTGCCTCCCTAAGTGCTTGGATTACAGGCATGTGCCACTGCGTCAGGCTTAGATTTTGTGTTAAATGTGCCAACAATCATGTGTTGGGCCCCAGTGTTGCCCTGTCTCCCTGGTCTTGCTCTCTCAGGAGCATGTGTCTGAAGATGCTGGGATCCAGTTAGGGACAGTCTTGGTGAGGACCACTTAGCAGATAGCAGAACTAGACTGGCCCAGGGATCATGTACCTTTTCCTTTCTTTTTCCTGGGGCCACAGACACTGGCAGCTTTAGCGTCCACCACCTCCCACCTCATGTGGACGCACCTCAGCCCAGATCCCAGTCCTTTGGCCAAGGACATCTGGGTTTCTGGGGCCTCCTGGGAAGGTCCTCGGAAGGAAGGCCCAGACACTTGCCCTTTTAGGTACCCTTTGCTTCCCTCTGCTGCCTCTCCACAGGCCTGCAGCAGGAGGTGGATCAGCTGAATGCTGAGATCCTGAAGACCCAGGAGGAAGTCAATTTCCTGAGCACCTACATGGATCACGAGTACCCAGTCAGGTCCGTTCAGATTGCCAACTGCATACGCCAGGTGCAGCAGGCAAAAGACAGGCAACAGGTAAGGGAGTCCCTGGCCCCTAAGCCTGGACTGCAGGGTAGGTGCAAGTGGTGGAGCCAAGCCCTGTCTGCTGACACCTAGGATGAGCTGGACAACCTCAGGGAGATGCGTGAAGTGGTCCTGGCACGTTTTTCCCGCGAGATTCAGGAGAAGAAGAATAACATCCTGATGTCCCTGGTAGTGGTGAGTAGGCAGCTGCTGGCCTGGTCCTCCCAGCTGCCCTGGCCCCCGTCTCCCATGCCCCTGTCAGTCTCCTATGCACTCCTGCCTAGGGGACCCAGGGACACACTTCTCTTTCTTCCACAGAAAACCCAAAAACCCCATGAGAAACTACTTCTGCTGAAGTCACGGAACAGCCAGAACCTGCAGAGGCACGTGGACTGGTTGAGGGAGGTGAGGACAGCGGGAAGGCCATGGTCTCTGTGAGGGAGCTAGCTGCAGGTGGGCCTTGGCTTATACTGACCCGGTCCCTCGGAGGGGGCCCTCACTCTGGCATCGGCCTTCTCCTTTGACTGTGCCATTGCAGTCCCACTCATTCATCTCAAAGGACATTCACGCTGGCCTGGATCTTGCCTCTCGGGCCGCCCTTGCAGGCCACAACCCATTAGCATCATCGCATGTCCCCTACCTGCACTAACCACTGCCCTCAACCCTTGGCCCAGGATAGGGGTTTAGGGAGTGAGGCCCCACCCACCCTCTCTGGAATGGCTGCCCTCATCTTGGCACCATTATCCGTTTTCAACTCAAGGTCCCCATGTCCGCCAGTCCCTGTTTTCTCATGTTGTGTGTCCTACCCCTTTGTAACCAGCCTCCCCTTTTCACTGTCCCTTCACCTCACAGGGAAGTGGCCCCTATGAAATCCAGTGCACTGTGACAACAAGGCCCACGCCGTCTCCCGAGACACCATCCTGCTACGGGTGGTGGTTTCCCTTCTTGCCAAGGTTAGATTTCACACACTTCCTTTCTGTGTCTCTCCTCTCAGCGTACTGCACAGTTGAGGAAAGAGATGCCGGCATTAGAGGAGGAAGTGGAGCAAATGTGTGCAGAAGTCTCGAACCCCCGAGAGGTCGTTTTTAAGGATATTCTCCTTCAGAGACCCAAGTATGAAGCCCTAGCTGTCACGATGGACCGAGCAGACCCGTTCCTAGGGAAAGGCGATCGGGGTGGTGGTGGTGGTGGTGGTGGTGGTGGTGGTGGTGGTGGTGAGAGCTTAGGCATGGAGGCGGGGGGGGGGGGGGGCGAAGTCCTGGGTGTGCCTCCACTTTGCCACTAGCCTAGACTTCGCTTTCCCTGCCCACCTTTGGCGTAGCTGAACCTGGTGGTTGGTTCCAAGGAAGACTCAGGGTCAACGGTGGAAGGCCTGCTTTCCCCCAGAATTGGGCTCAATGGCAGGACCAGATGGTAGAACGGGAACAGGCCAGAGCTCTTCAGGAGGCCACTGCAGGACCTTGTGTAGTGGCAGAGCATTTGAAACTTGTAGAATTTTCCCCATTTGTCTCCCTGTCTCCCTTTCGGCCTTTCCTTCTCTTGTGTCCTACCCCCACTTTGTATTTTGAGACCGACTCTCTTTTTGTAGCTTAGACTGGCTTCAATTACTGGTCCTCCGGTTTAAGCCTCCCGAATGCTGGGATTACCATGTGTCTAGAGAATTTCCTTCCAGGAGGGGATGTTAAGCAACAGCTACCCCCATAAGGTTCTAATGACAAACCAACGTTTGCTTCCACCAAAGTTCCTCCTGGGAAACCAACGAGTTTTATTGAGTTTGCTTATGGAGCCTCGGTGAAGTGAACCCAAAGCAACCACACTGGGCAGCCTGCATCCAGAATGGGTGATAGCTCCCTTGGCTGTGTGGATGGAGCCCTCTTCCTCTGTTCTTCCTCAATCTATAAACTCTAGCCTCTCCCCAAGACCCCTGGCTGGGAGGAGTGGTTAGATGCTCAGCTGAGGGCCCTGTGACCCTCCTGACTCCGTCTGTGAGGGCACGTCACCAGGCAACAGATTGAGCTGTGATGACATTTTGTAAGTGGGCACAGTCGGACATATGAAGGTGGTGGGAGCTTGGTTCAGAGGAAGGTCCTGTACAGCACCATGCCCTGCTGTTCTTGCTGCCCCCCCCCCATTTTCCACCTCCTTTCTTCCTTCCTTTTCTACTTCCTGCCAGGTGCACCCCAGACATGGACGTTGAGCTCGACATTCCCCTGCAGGAGCCGTTCCCCTTCTAGATGGCGGTGCCTGGCCCCCCGCCCCCCATCCTTCCCAGCACCACGAGTTCCATCCGCTGACTCACGAGATGACAGTTCCGTTATGAACCTGGCCCACTGCCTCTCCCCTCCCCGTCTCCCTGCTGGTTGGACCAGGCAAGAATTCCCAGTCCAGCCTGCTTGTTCCTTGGTAGCAATAAAGCTGGATTTGTGTTTGCTTGGTTCTGGTGTATGGGGCCCCACCCAAGCTCTGCTGGACATGCCCTGGCAATGGCCTTCATGTTAGGATCAGGCTGCTGTGCTGCTGGCATCTGGGAGAAGTGCCGGCATGATGCCTCTCCTCATCGCCCTCCTGGTCCAGTGGGAGCTCAGCTTCCCTTGCAGTTGGGGGCCTAGAGGAGAGACTCTTGGAATCCATTCACCTGGAAGATTTCTGGGTCCCCAGTGTTGATGGCAGTATCTTTTCTGGCCTTGCCTTGCCCCTCCCTCAAATGTACAGGGATGTGGCTCCAACTCAGGCTAGGTGCAGAGCTATTCACAGCGGTGCACTGCAGGTCCCCATCAGATGAGAGCCAGTCTCCCAAAGTAAGCCTCCTCCGGCTCCCTTGTTTGGTTTTTCAAATCGACAATGTTGGACACAATATAAAAATCTTGGAAATAGAAATCACCCCTCTTTAGTTACATACTTCAGCACCTTAAGTCCTCATGAGAACACCCCTAAAGAGGCAGGCATTGTTGTGACTTTCATTTTGTAGATGGAGGAATGAAAGGTGAAGAAATTAAATTTCAAAGTCATCAGGCCAGTCTCACAGAGGCAGCCAGCCTTAGCCATGGTCAGCCAGGAACTCAGCTAAGGTGGACAGGGTTCCTGATGCTAGCTCCCCGACCACTGGGGTGGAGCTGTGGCTTATATGGTTCTGACTCCAAATGCCATGTCAAAATATAATCCCCTAAGGTAGTAAGCTAGGAGGTGTGGCCCCTTGGGGTGAGCACCCTCCAAAAGGTCTGCTGGGATGAGCTCACTCACTGCTTCTTGTTATCTTGCCATGGGCAGACAGGGCTTGTCCAGTCCTCATGAAGATGCGTGCAGTGGTCACACCTTGGATGATGCAGAGCTCTAGCCCTTAAAGACAGTTAGCTGGCTGGCACCTCTGTCTCAGCCTTCCCAACCTCTGGACTTCAAGAAGCAAATATCTGTGTATGTAAGTTACGGAGTCTGAAGCATTCTGCTTCAACAGCTTGAGCCAACTTTAGGCAGATAAGCTCTTTACAGAACCAAGTCCTTTTTCACAGGCGTGTGCCGCTGCACCCAACTAGAGTTGGGGTCCTAATTCAGTGGTTCAGAATGCTTGCTGTGGGCTGGAGAGATGGCTCAGAGGTTAAGGGCACTGCCTGCTCTTCCAAAGGTCCTGAGTTCAATTACCAGCAACCACATGGTGGCTCACAAACATCTATAACGTGATCTGGTGCCCTCTTCTGGCCTGCAGGTGTACATGCAGACAGAACACTGTATACATAATAATAAAGAAATCTTAAAAAACAAACAAAAAACCCAGAATGCTTGCTGCTCAACAGTGCAAAGACCTGAGTTCGGATCCCGGCATGTGACAAGCTGGGCATAGCCTTGTACGTATCTATAACCTCAGTGCTGTTGGGAGTGGAGACAGGAGGATCACTGGGACTTACTGTCTGCCAGCCTAGCTGGAAAGGCTTGGCACTCCAGGTTCAGGGAGAAACTCTGCATCAGAGGAATAAAGCAGAGGGCGATAGAGCGGAGCACCCAACAGCCTCCCCCCTGCACAGATCCTGGAGCGTGTGGGCACACTGCACTCTCCAGAGCAGGGAGTCATCAGAATGAGGGTTATGATCAGGTGTGCCCCCGGCACCAGAGGACTAGGAATTATGTCTTCGCTAATTCTTCTTAAAATTCCTGGACATCTTACAGAGCAAAGGGTGCCCCCACGACATTTTACACATGCCACACCCATGCCTGTCACCTTCCCTTTGCTTCCTTCCCCACTTGTAAGCCAGTTTGCTGCTTAGGATTCCAGCTATGAGAGAGACACGCATGCATTTGCTGCCTTTCTGAGCCTGGCTCTTGTTTCATTTCGTATAAGGATCTCCAGTCTCACACACACACACACACACACACACACACACACACACACACGTGTTTTTCTGGATCGTATGCACAGTCTCATTCATCTTTATGGCACAGCAGCAGCCATGTGTCTACATACATACCATTACAAAATTAGCGTAGGGATGGGCGCGCTACAGCACACCTTTAATCCCAACGCTCTGGAGACAGACAGAGGTAGGTGGATATTTACGAGTTTGAGGACAGCCTGGTCTACACAGGGAATTCTAAGACCACCATCTACACAGAGGGACCCTGTTCCAAAACAGCAACAAATTCAGTGTATTGTAGTTGTACAACATAGCAGATTTCCATAAGGCTTTGTTTCTTTTTTCCAGGTCCAGACTGGCTTGGAACTAGTGATCCTCCTGCCTCAGCCTCCAGAGTGCTGGGATTGCAGACATGTTACCATGCTTGGTGGGGCCTCTCCTTCCCTCCTCCCTCCCTCTCTTCCGTCTTCTCCTACAGATCCTCTTCTCTTCTCCCCCAGGCCTCCACATTCTCTTTCTCCTTTCTGTACACCAGGTATTTTTTTTTTTATTTTAAGTAGGAGGGTTTGAAAAGCCTCTCTGGGGTCAGTGAGCTGGACTAATTGTGATACTGGACAGAACTCCCACGTCAGAGCGCTCTCTCCGTGGGCCTTATGAAGTGAAGTGAGACCCTCCATCTGAATCTCACACGTCTGGGACACCGACGGGAACTGGGAGAACTTTGTGGATGCCTGAGCAGTGGTTTCCTTGCCTTGCCCCTAAACCCATCTCCAATGATGCGGTGATGCCGGGTTGTGCCAGCAGATGGCGACAAAGGCCAATCAAAAGTAATCTGCGGCAGGTTTGTGGCTGAGATGGAGGGTTTTTTTGTTTTTTTGTTTTTGTTTTTCCCACGTAGGAGGCTTTATTGGGAAGGGTATACAGAGGTGGTCTCTGGGGAGACAATTTTTAAAAATTAATTAAACATTTTCATTTTAGATATACATTTATATTATTACATGTATATACAATAAACTACCTATAGCAAGAAGAAGCACGACACAATCAAGAATTATATAAATGTTACATTCTTAGTGTTTGGGCTATTTGTATTTGGCAGTCTTGAAGAAAACATCTTTCCTATCTTGGTGCATCTAAAATTCTGAACGTAAATCAGTATCTATCGTATCTTGTCATTATCAACTTAAAACATCTAACTAGACCTAAAAACATCTTATAGGTATATAGTGTTTCCCCTAAGCCCGGCCTGTGTGCCCTAGCTGGTCCCTTGCTTTGAATTCTATTCTCGAGGTCTTTGGGTTAAAATAAGTGGGTTTTGTTATGAAATTTACATACTGTTTATCTTTAGTTTTTTCAAGCAGGAGACCGAACTCGAGGTTTTCCATACACTCACCAACTGAGTGACACCTCACTGGTTTAGTCTCTCCTCTTGCCCAGTTGGCTTCCTCACTCCCCACCCCCTTCGGTCGCCCCCCCTCCCTTCTCTCTGCTTTCAGTTCAGGTGGAGTGTGCTGGTTTAAACACATGCTTTTCCTTCTACCCACACCCATACAGGTCCATTTCCTTCCTGTCCTCCCTTCTTCCCAACTTTCCTTTTTTTTTCAGATAGGTTTTGTTTGTTTGTTTGTTTTGGTTTTCTGATTTTTCAAGACTGGGTTTCTCTGTGTAGCCTTGGCTGTCCTGGAATCACTTTGTAGACCAGGCTGGCCTCGAACTCACAGCGATCCGCCTGCCTCTGCCTCCCTAGTGCTGGGATTAAAGGCCTGCGCCACCACGCCCTGCCCCAGATATAGGTTCTTGCTTTGCAGCCCCAGCTGGCCTTCAACTCTTGATCCTCCTGCCTCATCTTCTTCACAGGCATGTGCCATCAAAGCCAGCTCCAGTCACTTTCACAGTGCACTTCACATTAAGTTGTAGAATTCACATGCTCTTGCTAAATACTTCAGCAAATTGTTAAGTATTCCGTATTTTTATAGTCTCTGTCTTTATTTTTTGTTATTTTATTTTTGTACATATACATTTCTATGATTACACATATATACAATAGATCACCTATGTCAAGAAGACCTGTGACACAATCAGGAATTATATAAAGGTTACATTCTTAGTGTTTTGGCTATTTGTATTTGACAGCCTTGAAGAAGACATCTTTCCTATCTTGGTGCATCTAAATTTCTGAATGTAAATTAATCCCCATCACATATTGTCATTATCAACTTAGAACACCTATCTAGATCTAAAAACATCTTAACCCCTAAACACTTAAGCTTCATTGTAAAACTAAGCTACATGGTCTTCAACTTCCTCAGAGACAGCTGGGCGCGGCGGTGCACGGCTTTAAGCCCAGCACTTGGGAGGCAGAGACAGATGGATAGCTGTGAGTTTGAGGCCAGCCTGGGCTACAAAGTGAGTCCAGGATAGGCAAGGCTAACACAGAGAGACCCTGTCTCGAAAAACCAAAACAAACAAACAAACAAAAAAACAAACAAACTTCCCTTAGAGACTTGAGAAGGGATAAACTTGATTATCTGAGTATGCCTGGAGTGCAGGTTAGTAGCTTTCCAAATGAAAAGATGACGGAGACAGTTTTCTAACCGAATAGTCACCCAAAACTCTCTATAGTGTTGGAGCATCTTCTTCAGCCTTCTGGCCCAGCATATCTGACAGACATATTTGTGAGGCAGGAACTATTGAGGACTTGCTTACCCTGTTTTGGCAGAGTTTGGCCGTTGACTCTGTCTGCATCCAAGCTTGCCCTTTTTTTTAAAGGCAGAATTCTGTCTGTGGTAGAAATGAGGACCGTTTGCCCACTGGCTAGTTGCCACATTTGAAGCCATCTCCATAAGGAGGTTCTTTGATGCTCATCATCCTCTTTGAGGTCGGCTGGGAGTTGCCAGGAGTTAGCCTGTCTCATTGTCGATGAATCTTTAAAGTAATAAAAACATTTTAGAATGCCATATTCTGCATGTCTCTGGGGTTTTTGAAGACTTTGTCTTTCTATAGAGTCATATCTATCTGCTGCAGCTGAGATGTATATTCTTGTGATAAAAGTGGACTAGCAATTGACATGACCATGATTTAATCTACTAACATTTAATTTGTATTGTATAACTTGTTTCTCCTAAACAGCTTGCTAGCACTTTCAAAAGCATTGGAAGAAACCTTGTATTATAATTGAGTTATATGGGTACAATACCTCAGAGTAGAATATATATATATATATATGTGTGTGTGTGTGTGTGTGTGTGTGAAAAGTAATCTTACATTTGAATTCTATACCATAGTCTCTATCTTTATATTACACTTTATTTATTTATGCTGCACCATGGTGGACACTTGACAGCTTGTGGGAATCTGATCTCTCCTCCCACCATTTGGGTCCAGAGGCTGGAACTCAGATCCTCAGGTTTAGTGGCAAGTGCTTGTCCCTCATCAAGCCGTCTTGAAGCCTGTCGGAAGGCCACGGGAAGGTTAAGGAGTCCTTCCCAGGGTACTCTGGCCCACTTAGCTATTTTTTTTTTTAATGTCAACTAAAGGCTTAGAGATGATAGACCATTTGTTGTTATTATTTTTATTGATTTATGTTTATTCTATGTGTATGGGTGTTTTGCCGGCATGTACATATGTGCACCATATGCACGCAGTGCCCACAGATGCTGTCAGATTCCCCTGGACCTGGAGTTACAGATGGTTGTGAGCCACCGTATAAGTGCTGGGAGTTGAACCCAGATTCTCTAGAAGAGCAGCTAGTGCTCTTAACAGCTGGCCCATCTCTCCAGCCCTCTCGCTTACTTATTTTTGTGTGTGAGAGTCTATGCATGTGGTGTACGCGTGTGGTGCATGCACATGTGTGTACAGGGCTTGAGCAGAGGCTGGGGGAGGACACTGGCTGTCCTGCTCTGTCACTTGGAACATCTACTGGTGCTCCCTGGACCTCTTCACACTGCAGAAGATCTTTGCAATGGTTCTCAGTGTCTAGGGATCCATAGTGGGGAACTAATCCCGTTGTTGCAATGTGGTCTCACGGAAGCCACCAGCACAGCTTGTCTTGTCCTGTAGGTTCCTCCCTCCCTCCCTCCCTCCCTTCCTTCCTTCTTTCCTTCCTTTTTTCCTTGGCTTTTCGAGACAGGGTTTCTCTGTGTAGCCTTGGCTGTGCTGGACTCGCTTTGTAGACCAGGCTGGCCTCGAACTCACAGAGATCCACTTACCTCTGCCTCTCAAGTGCTGGGATTAAAGGTGTGCGCCACCATGCCTGGCTGTCCTGTAGGATTCTAACCTGGAAGAGACAAAGAATCTTCTTTCCCCTTGCCAAATATGCAACCAAGTTGGCCTCTATTCATTTATTTATTGTTTATGGGGGGGGGGGGCATTGGAAACACTTTGATTGGAGAAAAGCCAAAATGGGGAAACGAAAAATCACACTGTTTTCTTCTAGTCTGGCTGGTGAGATGGATCAGCTGTAAGAGTGCCTGCCACGCCGGGTATGGTGGCGCACGCCTTTAATCCCAGCACTTGGGAGGCAGAGGCAGGTGGATCACTGTGAGTTCGAGGCCAGCCTGGTCTACAAAGTGAGTCCAGGACAAGCAAGGACCACAGAGAGAAACCCTGTTTCAAAAACAAACCCACAAACAAACAAACCAAAGAGTGCCTGCCATACAAGCCTGAGGACCAGAGATGGAGCCCCAGAGCCCATGGCGGAAGAAGGGATGTCCTCTGAGCTCTACATACGTGCTATGTCATGTGCACACTCAAATCATCATCATAAAAAAAAAAAAATCCTGCTCCAAACACACCCTTAAAAACGTTCACCTCGATGGTAAGAACCTACAAGTCACAGCTGCTCCCCTGCCTCAGGCTTCGGGAATGGTGGCTGAGGGGACAGCGTTGCCGTCACTTCACCCACAATGCGGGCCCTACATGTAGAACACCGTCACAGGCAAGATGACGAACGGAAAGTATCCAAAGGTGAAAGAAGTGGATGTTGTGCTTGGTGGACCAGCTCTCCTTGGGAGAGTGTGGACTCTGCTGTGGGGCCAAGTCCACGATGCGAATAGTCCCCTGCCTACGTCACATAGCGTCAGACCCGTCACGCAGACAACGAGCTGATGTGCCTTCGGCAAGCGCTGCAAGGCTTGGCGTGGACACCAGTGGGAGGACTCAGCGTGGACACCAGCAGGGGGACTGAGGGCAGGCCTTGCCCTGCTGCAAGTATGAATTTTATGTCCTGAAGGTCTTTGCGAAGCTGCCTCCTCTGTGATGGAGGACCAGGGTGAGACAGCCCCTCTGCAAGTCAGCAGATAAGAAAGTCATTAATACACAGGGGCCTCAGGTACTGGGGAGACACACACGGAGACGTTTGCTTGGGTTCAGATCCTGTTCCTTATGTTTACTGTTTTCATCTAATTCATGTACGGTTATAAAAACAGTGTCGTCTCCGTCTCTGGGACAGGTGTAAAGGTTCATACCCCAGGCTGGCCCTTAAACTCACAAGTCTCTGTCTCCCCCTCCCAAGTGCTGTGATAGCAGGTGTGTGCCACCACGCCTGACATTGTAATTTTGTTACTTCATTTCAATAATTTGGTTCATCCAAGGCTTGAACAGCTTCCCGCGCCCCCTCCCGCCCCTGCCCCGAGACAGAATTTCTCTGTGCAGCCATGGCTGTCCTGGAACTCACTCTGTAGACCAGGCTGGTCTCAAACTCAGAGATTCATGTGCTTCTGCCTCCCAAGTGCTGGGATTAAAAGCATGTGCCACTGCAACCTGGTGTCCATGCTAGACTTTAAAGAAAAAAATGTAAAGATTTATGAATTTTAATAAAAAATGTTATGTGTTGTAATGTCTGCTTGCACGTGTATGTGTGCAGTGTGCCTGTCTGCTGCTGGAGGAAGCCAGAAACCCTGCATGGATCTGTTGGAACTGGAATCACAGCAATCATGGGGGTCTATGCAAGACAGCAAGTGCTCTTAACCAGTGAGCCACCTCTCCAGGCCCCAGGACCTTTTTTTTTTTTTTAATTAAGACTTAATTCCATATTTTCTTTTGTCCATTTTTCAATTTATAGATACTTAAACTGACTCCATATCTGGCTATGTGAATAATGCATATGGTTTTTATTTTTATTGAGGCTACATTTCTCCATCTCTGCCAAGTAAAACTCTCCTGAAGTTGACTCTTTTGTTCCTTGAAGATTTATTTTTTAGTTTTAACTAAGTGTGTGTATGTGTGTTTGTGTATGCATATGTGCATATGTGCACATGTGTGTGTATACCTCTGCATGTGTGTGTACTTGTGTGAACGTGTGCATGCACATACATGAATGCAAGTGCTCAAGGAGATTGGAAGAGGGCATTGTATTTCTTGGAGCTGGAGGTGCAGGCTGTTGTGAGATGCCCAGTGTGATTGCTGAGAACCAAACTCTGGTCCTCTGCCTGAGCAGCAAGTGCTCTTAAGTGTCGAGCCATCTCTTCAGCTCCTCCTTTGTTCTTTAGATGTGACCCTGGATGCCTTTTCTCAAGTGTACCAAAGTACTCCAGGTCTATTTTGTGTATTTGCTTCAGGCCAAGAGATCGTGATGACTTCCATGAGATTTTGGGAATTTGCAATTAGAGGCTCCAGTCATACGACCATGGCAGCCAGTGTTCCTGGGTGCTCAGTTATCTCTATGCAAGGATGAAAAAAAAAAAAAAGAAGTTTGAAAATAAAGTCTTGCCGGGTGTGGGATTACATCTCAGTACTCCAGCATGAGACTCTGTCTTAAAGAGCACCTCCCACAGTCATGAGTTCAGATGAGGACTGGAGAAGTCGGATGTAACCTTACGCGTCTTTTATGTGTCTGTGTGACTCGTGTGACAGTTTGCAGTGCTGTCCTCCGGCTTCTGCAGAGCTGCCTTTCCAGGTAAGGGGATTCTCTGGTGTGGCCAATGCCACTGGCTCACGTATGGCTGCCTGTCTTCACCTCACCTCACTTCAGTTTTATGAACGTGGCTCTTACGATGCAGCTCATGCTGATCTCAAATTCCCACCCCCAACCTCAGCCTCCTGAGCGCTGGGACTACAGACACGCATGATTATGCCTGGGTGTGTGTGTAGATTTATTTTAAATTGTTTGTTTGTTTCCTAGACAGGGTCTCTCTGTGTGGCCTTGACTGTCCTGGACTCACTTTGTAGACCAGGCTGGCCTCGAATTCACAGCGATCCGCCTGCCTCTGCCTCCCTGAGTGCTGGGATTAAAGCTGTGCACCACCACATCCAACTTTGAAATTGTTTATATACATGCATGTCTCTGGGGGGGGGGATGAGCACACATGTGCGGGAGCTGGCGGGGTGTGTGTGTGTGTGTGTGTGTGTGTGTGTGTATGTGTGTGTGTGTCAGAGGTTTCAGGTCCTGTAGAGCTGGAGTTACAGGCAGTCCTGAGTTTCCTCAGAAATTCTAGGAACAGAACTACAGAGAAGTGTTCATTTTTTTTTTTCTTGTTTTTTTTTTTTTTTCTTTTTTTTTGTTTTTTTGAGACAGGGTTTCTCTGCGTAGCCTTGGCTGTCCTGGCCTCAAACTCACAGGGATCCACCTGCCTCTGCCTCCTGAGTGCTGGGATTAAAGGCTGCTTTTTGAATTTTAGTATTTTCTCATTAGGTATAAATATTGAAGTGAGCTGGGTGGTGGTGGCGCATGCCTTTAATCTCAGAACTCAGGAGGCAGAGGCAGATGGAACTCTGTGAGTCTGAGGCCAGCCTGGTCTATAAAGACAGTTTCAGGACAACCAGGGCTGTTACATGAAAAACCCTATCTGGAGAAAAATAACAAGGACAACAGCAACCAAATCAAACCAAAACATAAAAAAACAAAAACAAACACAAAAAAATAACCAACAAATATTGAAGTCGTTCCCAAATAAAACTTTCGAATTTGAGCAGCACTGGGCAACACTGGGGCAGCCTCAGCTCACACCCACCCCCCATCTGCCTACTGCCATCCATTTGAAAATTTCCACCCTTTAAAGCGGGTGTGTCCCACGGCCTCTCCTGTCTGTCGTTTACTTCTCAACAACAGGGCATTCTGGGTTACTCAGGGTCAGCTAACGATAGGAACAAGAGGAGCCAGAGGCAAGAACACCACGCTTGAGAGATGAGGACGTGTCAACTGGGCAGGAGCGGTGAGGCAGAGAGACAGAGCCACCGAGTGACTGCCTAAAGCACTCAGCTCTGCTAGACTTCAAGTGAGCTTAGCGAGGGTGAAGCGAGAGCCTCCATGTTAGGACGAACCAATTTGGACTGACTAGTTAGCCATGCACACACTGGCTGAGCACTCACAGAGTACTCAGTGGCCTGGCCCTCATCTTAAGCCCATCTTTGCTGGGATCCAATGCAGCCCTTCACAGGCTAGGCAAGTGGCCCTGACACGAGGGATGGCCAAGTAAGCCCCTCACTCAAGCGAGGGTTGTCTCAGCTACAAGAGGTCTGCACTACTCTCAGCGGACTGTGCAACACTGTCAGTTTATGATATTTTTCCCCACTAGCCATGTCTGGGACCCTGTAAACTTTAGGCTTACTTACATGCTGCGTTCTGTTGAGGATGCCCACCAGCATTTCTGCTACTAGCTGGCTTGTAGGGCACTAAAGGAAGTCAGTCTCTTCTTTTTTTATCTTTTTCTTTCCTTCAACAGGCACACCCTGTGTTGTTATCTGGGTTGGGCATAGCTGCTACCATCATGAGGCAGAGCAGTTGTGACATGCAGATTTTTTCCAAGTTTGGAGTATTAAGGTTCTTGGAGTGGGGGCTGGAGAGATGGCTCAGAGGTTAAGAGCACTGGTTGCTCTTCCAGAGGTCCTGAGTTCAATTCCCAGGAACCATATGGTGGCTCACAACCATGTGTAATGAGATCTGAGTGCCCTCTTCTGGTGTGCAGGTGTACATGCAGGCATAACAGTGTATACATAATAATAAATAAATCATAAAAAATAATCTCAGCTGGGCGGTGGCAGCACATACCCTTTAATCCCGGCACTCAGGAGGCAGAGGCAGGTGGATCATTGTGAGTTCGAGGCTAGCCTGAACAGCCAAGGCTACACAGAGAAACCCTGTCTCAAAAAACCAAAAAAAAAAAAAAAAAAAAAAAAAAAAAAATTCTCAGAGTGAGCAAAGATGTTTCACTAGGGACCTGAGGCTGTTCCCCTCCCCAGAGGGTCCGAGTGTCACTGTCAGAGGCAAACAGTTGTCTACGGTGGCACTTCTGTGAGTGGACTGTGCGCCAGGAAGCTCAGCGGTTCAGCACACTGTACTGGGGTGGAGCCCTCCCTGTCAGCTCTCTCCTCAAGAGCTGTGCGCTGTCCCGCTGAAGAGAAGAGAACCTGCTTCAGGGCCGCTGACTCTTCGCTTCGTGTTGTGCGATTCAGCAATAAGGATCCCGCGTCTGTGACCTGCAAAGTTTGGTCGTTTATTTAATTAGGATAGATATAGATATTGTGTGTATGTGTGTTGTGTATGTGTGTTGTATGTATGTATATGTGTGTATGTGTTGTGTGTGTATATGTGTGTTGTGTGTATATGTGTGTTGTATGTGTGTGTATGTGTGTATGTGTTGTGTGTGTATATGTGTGTTGTGTGTATATGTGTGTTGTGTGTATATGTGTGTTGTGTGTATATGTGTGTTGTGTGTGTATATGTGTGTATGTGTTGTGTGTGTATATGTGTGTTGTGTGTATATGTGTATTGTGTGTGTGTATATGTGTGTATGTGTTGTGTGTGTATATGTGTGTTGTGTGTATATGTGTGTTGTGTGTATGTGTATGTGTGTGTATGTGTGTATCTGTATGTATATGTGTGTGTGTGTGTGCGTGTGTGTGTATGTGTGTATGTGTGTATGTGTGTATGTATGTGTGTATGTATGTATATGTGTGTATCTGTATGTATGTGTGTGTGTGTGTGTGTGTGTGTGTGTGTGTGTGTGTGTGAACTGTGTGCCGCTACCCACAGAAGTCAGAAGAAAACATTCATCACCTGGAACCAGAAGGACAGTTTCTTGCTCCTGGCATGGGTGCTGGGAAACAAACCCAGGTCCTCTGGAAGAACAGAAAGTGCTCTTAACCTCTGAACCACCTCTTCAGTCTCTGTCTCTGCCTCCTTCTCTCATTCACTTCCTTCCGTGCCGTCTGGGCTGGTCTTGCACTGTGACAGTTCTCCTGCCTCAGTCTCCTGAGTGCTGGGATGACAGGCATGCACCTCCATGCCTGGCTTCTAATCTGCTTCTCCTACGTTTAAAGCCATTTCCGTTTAAATTCAACTCATCATTAATGTGTGTGTTTATGAGTGTGTACATGATCATGTGGGAAATTGTGTGTGAGGTCAGAGGGCAACTTTTGGGAGCTGGTTCTCTCTCTACTGTGTGGGTTCGGGGGACTGGACTCAGGCTGTAAGCATTGATGACCAATGCCCTCACCCTCACAGCCATGATGCCAGATCCCAAAGTCTACCTTTTTTTTTTTTTTTTTTTTTTTTTTTTGAGAAACGGTCTTGGAAAAGATGTAAGTTGTGATATTGAAATTAAAAAAACAAACAAAGAGCTGGTTGGAGAGATGAGTCAGCCTGCAAAATATTTCCTATGCAAGAAGACCTGAGCTTGGGGCTTGCTAGCCAGACAGTCTAGCAAAGTCAGAGAGCTTCAGGGTCAATGAGAGAACCTGCCTCAAAAAAATAGGAAGAAAAACCATGGAAGACACTGATGTAAATCTCTGTTATAGAAAAGAACTAAGACCTAAGTAATAACTTTTCAACGAACCAGCAGTTAACACCAATGGCACCTGTAGCGAAGACTAGAGACCTGGGTTTCAGGAATGGAACCTCTGTAAAGGATGAAGAAGAGAACTGATTCCACCAAGTTGTCCTCTTACCTTTATTCATGCAGATCTCTGTGAGTTCAAGGCCAACCTGGTATACAGAGCTAGTTCCAGGATACCTAAGGCCTCATAAAGAAACCCTGGCTCTCTCTCTCTCTAGTTTGGGAGGGGGGTAGGGAAGTGGAGGAAGCTAAGGGTTGGGGGATGGGAAAGAATATGATAAACATATAATGTAAACAATTCTCAAAGAATAAACAAGTAGGCCGGGTGGTAGTGGTGGCGGCGGCCTTTAATGCCATCACTTGGGAGACAGAGGCAGGCAGATCGCTGTGAGTTCAGGGCCAGCCTAGTCTACAAAAGTGAGTCCAGGGCAGTCAAGGCTACACAGAGAAACCCTGTCTGGAAAAACAAAAAACAAACAAACAAACGAACGAACAAACAAACGCCCCTCTGAGACTTCCCCTTTCAAACACTGGGATTCTGAGAGGTGCATCTGCTAACCTTTCTAAAGTTTCAGCCTTAGATTAACCTTTCTCCCTCCACTGTGATGGTTACTTTTAACAGCCCACTTGACATTCTCTTAAATCCCCTCAGGAAACTGTCTCCACGAGAAGTTGTCTGGATCAGGTTGTGGCGTGGTCCTGTCTATGGGAGACAGTCTTGATTAGGCGACTGATGTGGGAAGATCCCAGCCTCAAAGCAGGCAGCAGCGTTCCCTTGGCCAGGGCCCTACAGCATGCAAGAGAGAGAGCTACTGAGCACAGGAGCAGGCACGAATACATGCCCTTCTCTCTCCTCCTTGACTAGGATGTGGTCGACAGCTTCAAGCTCATGCCTTGATTTCCCCATGAGCATGGGCTGTAAGTCAACCTGGAAGCCCCCAAGCCTTTCTCTCCTTGTAGAGGCTTTTTTTTTTTTTTTTTTTTTTTTGGTACTTTATTGAAACGTCAGAGTAACAAGGACAGCGCCAGCTTCTGTACCCTGAATTTTCTAGTTTTTTGGTAGAAGCAATGGTCAGTAGAGCCTTCACCTCTGGCAACAACTTTATTGGTGTTTGTATGTGCCAGATTTATCAAGCAGTACAGATGAAACACAGGCAGGGGTTTGTGTTGCTGTATTTAAACATATATCCTGCAATAAAGCTTTCCAAAGACTGGGGTTGAGAGTCAAGTCATGCCATCGTCATGTGGACCTTAGAGAGGAGGTGTGCTCTGAGATTGTTAAATTCTGGCCTGCACTAAAGTATTGATATCTCCAGTAACGAGTGACTAAATCGATGGTAATGTATGGATAAGTGATTTGTCCAAGGCCGCACAGATGACAAATGTCAGAATAATTTCTGTACTGATATGACATTGTGTCAGATGTCTTACACTAAGAAACGAGTTCAAACGAGTGTCACCAGCTTCTATTTTCTCTGTGTTCTGGTTTGTGTAGGGGCCCTTACCCCAAGATCTGCAATAAGAGAAAATATGTTTTATTTTCTCCTTCGCATTGCCACAAATGGGGGAGCGTCGCATAAATATTACATATGGAGGCCTGATGCTCAGCATTTGCCAAGCCTGGGTTTGCTCTCTTCCCTAGCACAGTCCTCTGGGGGACTCCTGCAAGAATGACAACGTCACGCAAACTGGAGTTTTGATGGTATTTATTATATGTGTGTTTACAGAACAGTTACATCTGATTTTAATGCTTGTGGAGGTAGAGAGGAGCCTGACACCCTAGGAGAAAGGCGCGCTTCCCCGCTGCCGTGTCTAAGGCGGTCCAGCTGGGGGCTGAAGGGAGGCCTTGGTAGAATCCTTGCTTTGTTTGGTGTGCCTCTTGGCCGAAGCAGCGTGACTGGGGCAGCTTCTCCCGATCTTGGTGGTGACAGACTTGACAGGGGAGGCATTTGGGACAAGGGCGGAGTTGATACTGGGCGGAAGGTGGTTGGCGGCTCGGATTTGGGAGAGTGTGACCAAGGCCTGTTTTCTTCTCATCTCTTCTCTGGAATTCTTCTCGCTCCTCAGCATCTCGATGATGTCGTCATCGGGTAAGCGGGGTATTTCGTGTCGCAGGTAGCTTTTAATCAGTTTGGTCACTCTGGAGCCAACGCAGCATTTTTTGGATTTGCAGGTCTGTATCTCCATTTCCTCAGTGAGGCAGCTGTCTTTGCATTTCCCAAAGCCCATTAGGCATCTTTTTATGACAAAAAATTCTGCATGGGGGGCAGGGGAGAGAAACCAAGGGGCCAAAGTTAATGATTAGTTCAGACTGCTGGTGGGAGTGTGTCAGCCTTCAGGGACAGTGTTTGATGACGGTGGCACCTTACGGAAGACCTGGACAGTCACTGTACACTGGTGGGGCCCAAAATAAATCTGTTGTTTAGTCTCCTTTCCTTGAGTAACTTTAGAAATATTGCTAAAACACCCAGGGGACAAAGGCAGGCAGATCTCTGTGAATTTTAAGGCAGCCTAGTCTACATAGAGAGTTCCAGTCTAGCTAGGGGCTACACAGTGAAATACTGTCTCAAGAACAACAGAAAACAACAAAACAAGGTGAATGGTACCTGAGAAAAGACACCTAATACTGGCTTACACACACATGCACACACACACGCACACACCACACACACACACATCACACACATCACAGACACACACACACCACACATACATGCCACACACACCCCCACACCCCCACACCCACACACACACACACACACATCAAGGCTATAAAGAGGAAGGAAAGATTTGCAACCTAAGTCCTTGATTTCAGAATGGCATCTCACTCCTTTCCCCCTTCCCTCCCTCTCTTCTTTCCGTCCTTCTTTCCTCTCTCTCTTCCCCTCCCTTCCTTCAGTCCCTTTCTTCCTTCCCTCTTTCTGTTTTCCTCCCTCCCTCTTTTTCTTTCCTCCATCCTATCCTCCCTCCCTCCTCCCTCTCACCCTCAGTTCCTCCTTCCTTCCCTTCCTCTCTCCCTCCCTCTCTCCCTCCCATTCTTTTTGTTTGGTGGTACTGGACTTTGAACCCAGGACTTTGCGGCAGTCACTCTCCCACTGAGCTACATCTCCAGCCATAATGCAGCATTTTGGATCTCCAGTCTTGCGTCTTCCACACCAGCAGAGCCTCCCATCCCCCTCTATATATTCCTAGCAAACACCAATGCCAGTAAAATCTGCCATACAAGTAATCCAAGAGTCACGACTGTTAACATAGGCTAGTTGTGAACACATCAGTGAGTTCAGTGTGAGATGTGTACAAGGTGTGCTGGTCAGGGTAAGCTTTCCTTTGTCGAAGCTCGGCTAGTCGCTGCTGTGGACTCAGGTGGGCTATTTCTCTTTGTCCACATGACACTATACGCAGTGCTTTTCTTTCTGTGTGAGAAGGATGCAATGATAATTTGCAAGAAAATAAGTGGGATGGGGCTGGCGTTACGTGAGATAAACTAAGGAAGAATTCTAAAACAGAGTTCATAGGATTTTTAGAGGTGTCTTCTTTGAGCCCATGGGCTTTGATCTCTGTCGATCACTAGCTCATGGTTCCTGGAACATGACATTTTGTCACTTCTAGCCTCTCCCGACATTCTGTTCAGCAGAGATCTTGTTTATTACTGTAGTCCAACCTTGTCTCTGTCAAGATCACCCATATATTATAATGTCTAGCTTAATTCCCCACTGATCTTAGTAACTCATCTTCATCTGTGCAATGACTCATCCCAGTGTCTCACTTTTTTTTCCTCAACTAAGAAATCGTCTTTCTCTATTACTCCCTTACCGATTTTTATAAATTTTATATAAATTAGGAGTGATTTATTTAGCATCAGACAATTTCCAAAGGTTACAGCACCTGTGACAACCTGCACAAGATTGGGTCTGTCAACATCCTGCTGTGGAAGGGAAGAGGGTTCAAGAGGCTACCCCGTCCCTGAGATTTATGTAGCTAAGGATGGTGGTTAGGGGAAGAGAGATATTTTTCTTTTCACGCCCCCTGTAGATAACCCATTGCTCACGCTTCAGAAGGCAACCCTAATAAAACTCACTGGGCCACTAAAAAAAAAAAAAAAAAAAAAAAAAAGAGAGAGAGAGAGAGAGAGAGAGACATGAAGTTAGAAAGGGGAGCAGAAAGGAGGAGTGAGAACAGGATCAGCAGGAGTGAGAAGGGGCAAAGAGAGGGTAGGGAGTAAATACAATGAAATATATACAGAGTAAGATATCACAATAAATCCAGTTATATATATATATATATGTATATATATATGTAATGCATGTTAATAAAACAAATAATTTCCAAATGATATTCTTCACACATATATTATTTTTGTTATCTTCACATTGTTCACTGAAGGAGTACAAAATGGAAACATTTTGAACTAGAGACAGTCACACTCATTTGACCATTACACTCATGTCAGTTTTGAAGTTTGACACAGTTAAATGACTTTACTCAAGGGCGATGCAGACTTACCCGCCTACATTCCCAACACAAAAACATTACAAGCACCTTCGACTCTTTTTTGTTTTGTTTTGTTTTGTTTTGTTTGTCTCTGTATAACACCTCTGGCTGTCCTGGACCCACTTTGTAGATCAGGCTGGCCTTGAACTCACAGATATCTGCCCGCCTCTGCCTCCTGAGTGCTGGGAGACTCTTTATTTTCTTTGTCTGACTCATTGGAATTATTCCAAGCAGCTGGGTGGTTCTTGTTTGCAGAAACAAGCCTCAGCCTTTCTCCTTTTTCAAGAACAGTGGCCAGTTCTCTGTGCTGTCGTGTGCTATAATGTGTCCCTAGCCACCCCATGGTAGTTGGAGGGTTTCCAGGAAGACAGACACTGAGGGAAAGTATAAGACTCTCCTGGAAAAGCTGACATGGAGACATAGATCTGCTTACTAGGTCCTAAAAGGGATTTTGAGCACAGAGGTAAGGATTTCATGAACAGGCATATGTGTTCATTGGACCTTTGCACTAGGGGGCCACATAAAGGCAGATGCAGTGGTGCAGGCATGTGAAACCCCAGTGTCCCTACAGTGCAGCTGGAGGAGGGGACAAGAGAATCCCCAGAAGCCCATGGGTCACGTAGCCTGGCGTACAAGTGACAAACAATAAAAGACCCTGTGGTAAGCAAGACGGATGGTGAGGACTGACACCTGATGTTGTCTTCTGACCTCCACACGCATGAACCTGCCTGCGCTCTCTCTCTGTCACATATCACACTATATTTTCCCTCTCTCACATACACATCACATACACACACACCATAGAGATCTTAAAAATATAAAAGATGGTTAAGTCAGAAATAGAGCAAGCTCACACCCCCCCCACATCCCCCCAACGCACACACACGCTCGCGCGCACGCACACACACACACACGCCCCCCACACCCCACACACCCCCACGCACGCACATCCGCGCACGCACACACACACCCCTCAGGAAGGTTGCATAAGATGCGATACAGTTCCTAAACACACAAACAACACTCCATTTTCCCTGTAGCTCCTTGGCATCTCCATCAGACGCAGTCTGGGAATTGGGTCAACTCTCCAGCCATCTTTTTTGGGAATGTCCTCTTTGAGCGTCTGTTAGGGGTCGCAGCACCACAGGCGGCTCAATCCTGCTTCCTCACATCAACCCTCCCTAAGCCCTGGAGCCCACATTACCTGATTTCACCTGACACTGTAGCATGAGGCTGGCAAAGAGAGGAAGAAGAAGCTTCATGGCTGCGTGGCAGAAGGAGAGATGTGGCTCTGGGTTGGTGTTCTTGGGCTCCAGCCTTTGTTGGCCTCTGCCTGGCCTTGAGCCATGAGCAGTGATGTGTGGCCAAACCGGTCTGTGCGCTGTTCAGGGAATTTTCTCTGACTCTGTTTGATAACATTTTTTTTCCCAGCACATTTCTATGTGCTGCTATTCTTTGTCTGGAGGGGAACACAATATATCTAATACAAGAAAGAAAGGATGATCTTTATATTTCTTGTTCTTTTTTTTGTTTTTGTTTTTGTTTTTGTTTTCAAAACAGGGTTTCTCTGTGTAGTCTTGGCTGTCCTGGACTTGCTTTGTAGACCAGGCTGGCCTTGAACTCACAGCGATCCGCCTGCCTCTGCCTCCCGAGTGCTGGGATTAAAGGCGTGCACCACCACGCTCAGCTCTTTTTCTTTTATTTAAAAAGCTTTGAGTCCTTTCCTTTCTGCTGGTGCTGGCTGCTTGATGTTGAAATGGGTAAGTTCATGAAACCCAGGAATGTGGTGCCAGTCCTGGCTGAATTCAAAGCCATCATGGTGAAGAGCATTGCTGATGGCACCTCAGACTGCCCTGACAGCCATGACAGTGGGCATGTCACTATCCCCGAAAAGTGACAGCTGCCATGGGCAAGAAGAAAATTGCCCAGAGATCAAAGGTCAAATCATTTGTGAAAGTTTATAACTATAATAACCTCATGTACACAAGGTACTTTGTGGACATCCTCTTGGACAAAACTGTTGTCGCTAAGGATGTCTTTAGAGACCCAGCCCTGAAGCGCAAGGCCAGGTGGGAGGCCATGGCCAAGTTTGAGGAATGATACAAGACAGAGAAGAGCAAATGGTTTTTCCAAAAACTTCACTTTTAGGTATATTTTGTTCCTATCATTAAAGAAGAAAAAAAAAAAGATTTTATTCTTATTTTTAAACATGTGTATATGTGTTTATGTGTGTGCCTGTGCATTCAAGTACAGTTCCCTCAGAGGCCAGAAGAGGGCATTGGATCCCCTGGAGTTGGGATTTAGAGTGGGCATGAGTGGCCCACCTTTGGTTCAAGGGACAGATTTGTGGCTCTCTGCAACAACAACAACAACAAAAAAATGAGCTCTTAACCACTGAGCATGTCTCCAGCCCCACACTTCCTGTTACTAACACTGGAGCAGGGTAAATACGACTTTCTCAAGACAGTCAAAGGAAGCAGGCTGGGAGGGGCTGCGAGGTACTTCAGAGAGAGAGCTCAGCTTTCAGATAAGTCTGGCTCTGCAGACCACTTGGGTCTCTGCATGCTGAGCAGAGACAAGCATCCAGCCTGCTCACAAAGCTTGAGGTAGTGCTGAATATAAGTGTGGATGGCCTCAGCCTCCCTCTGCAGGAAGGCCATTCCCCAAGAGCTGAATTATTGACGTGATTAATATTATGTATTGTGTGTGCACTGTCTATACATGGCATAGACAACAAGAAATGTGTGCTATTGACTTTTTAGACGACTGCGTCTTCCACAGTTAAAAGGGGCGTGACCCAGTGTCCCCGCTCTCAGCCTTGTAGCTCAACTACTTCCGCTTCGAAGTGTTTACAACAAAATCAATTTCTTCCATACAAAGTATGTGAGCAGGTCTAGAAAAGATGGTTCAGAGTTTAAAAATGCATACTGCTCAGCTGGGTGGTGGGAGCTCACACCCTCAACCCCAGCACTCAGGAGGAAGAGGCAGGTGGATCTTTGTGAGTTCGAGGCCAGCCTGGTCTACAGAGAGAGTTCTATGACAGCCAGGGCTGCATAGAGAAACCCTGTCACGAAAACAATCAAAGTTGAGGTTGGAAGGGGGGGAGCAGGGGACCCAGATTCAACTTCCAGCATCCATATGGCAACGCACAACTGTTAGTAACTCCAGTTCCAGGGGATCCAACACCTTCTCTGGCCTCTGTGGGCACCAGGCATCCATGTGGTATGCAGATATGCATGCAGGCAAGACACCCATATGCATAAAATAAGTAAATATTAAAAGACAATCATGCATTTCCCCCTAGTATTTATAGTAGAAAAGGGAAGGTAGTTAGAAGGCCTCGGTGCAATGGTCTCCATGTCACAGATGGGGAAACAGAAGCTTAGCTTTTCCTGGGTCGTGATGATTGCAGAAGTATATCCCAGTTCACCCTCATCCTGGATCACTCCTGTGCCCAGCGTCCTTGATTGACTTTCACTCTCTGTGATGAATTGATCATTTTCTCCTTTCTTTCTACTATCACGGTGAAGCTCCTGACTCGACCCATGCCTCTCACAGATCCTTACTTGTCTGTGTGAGCATTGTTCAGGGGCTGAAGACAGCATGGCATCATGAGCTGAGTGTCCTGTGCAAACTGGGCATGGTGGTGGACGCTGACATCCCGGAACGTGGTAGGCCAAGGCAGGAAGGTTGTGAACTCGAGGGCAGTCTGAGCTGCATAAAAAGATTCTAAACAGAAAAGAATAGACAAAAAGAAAGTCAAGGGCTGGAGAGATGGCTCAGAGGTTAAGAGCACTGGCTGCTCTTCCAGAGGTCCTGAGTTCAATTCCCAGCTACCACATGGTGGCTCACAACCATCTATAATGAGATCTGGTGCCCTCTTCTGGCATGCAAGCGTACATTCAGGCAGAACATTGCATATATAATGAATAAACAAATCTTAAAAGAAAGAAAGACAAAATCCAGTTGAAGTACAACCCAGGCCCAGGGTACCCATCATGAAACATAGCAAACTGCAGTTCCATAAAACAGGGAGTGTGCTGTAGCCAGGAGCATAGGTGGGAACAAAGACAGTGCTGTAGGCCTCGTTGATCTTGGAGTGACAGCTCCATCAGGGTGATGAGCAGGTTAGGATTTTAGAACAGTGTTGGCTCTCAATCAAGCTTTGTTGGGCAGTCCACACTGTGTACCTAGCCTCTTGGATTCCCCCCGGCACAGCCTCAGCCTGGGGCTTTATGTTGCACTGGAGATATTTTGTTTGTTTGTTTGTTTGTTTTCAAGATAGGATCTCTATATCTTTCCTTGGTTGTTCTGGAACTCGCTTTGTAGACCAGGCTGGCCTTGAACTCACAGAGATCCGCCTGCCTCTGCTTCCCAAATGTTGGGATTAAAGGCATGTGCCACCACTGCCTGGCCTTTCACTGGAAGCCTTAGCCTTCCCATGATGCACTGGAGATCTTAGTCTTCTGTTGGGCTGGCCAAAGTCTCATGAGCTTCTTAACACAAAAGCAGCAATGGCTGCAAAGAAGGAACTCTTTCTCTCTCCCTCCCTCCCTCCCTCCCTCCCTCCCTCCCTCCCTTTCTCCCTCCCTCCCTCCTCCCTTCCCTGTGTTCTTTCTTCCTTTCAGTTTGTGTGTGGCGTTCTGTTTGTGAACAGGTGCATGTGCATGTGTGTGGAGGCCAAAGGTTCTGTGTAGAGGTTTCTCACTGACCTGGAACTCATCAAATAAACCAGCAGTCCAGAGAGCTCCAGACATCTACCTATCTCTGCCTCCACTAAAATTAAAAGTGCAGTCCACTATGCTTGGCTTTTTTAAAATGTGGGTTATGTGTAGGGTAAAACAAAACAAAACAAAACAAACAAATAAACAAAAAGCAAACCTGAGTTCAATTCTACAGCTGGAAGTCCCACCAATCCCTGAGCTTGCCCCAAGCTTAGGACTTGAAAAACCACCAGTCCCTACTCTGGAAATCTCCACCCAGGAAAACTCCACCCCCACGAAACCAGCCTCTGACCTAGTTATTTGCTGCTTCTAGCTTGAGCAGTGACAGCTACCCTCATGTGTCTCTCCCAATAAATCTCATATGTGAGGTTTGTTGGATAGTGTGACTTTGTGGCATTCCTTGGATCCCGACTGCCAGGATACCTTTCCTCTCAGAGCTGTAACTCTTACATTCTGGGCATTAAATTTGGTTCCTTGTGCTTGCAAGGTAAACATTTCACCAATTGACCTGGCACAGAAGACTCACAGCCTGGCATCTGGAAACTCACTCACTTCAATTCTAGCTGTGATACAGGCTGTGGGCTAGAGACCTTTCCATCTCTACCTACCAGACCGTCTACTGTGGACCTTCCCACGTGCTCCATGCATCCTCTCAACATGGCGGACAGAGACGAAAGGCCAGTCAGAAGAACACTGCTTCTGAAGCCACTCTGGATCTTTTCTACTGTGGTTACAAAGACCAACCAAGGTTCAAGAAGGTTCATTGATACCTCCCCCACCCCCCATCTTATTTACTATTAAAAAAAAAAAATAGCTGGGTGTGGTGTTGCATTCCTGTAAGCCCAGCACTCGGGGAGGAACACTCCCCCCTGGCTGCCCCACTGCATCTCCTGCTGCGGATTCGGCTGGTGCTAAGTATATGACTGCAAAATGCAATTTCTTAGATGGGCCCTCTGCTTCTTATAAAGTACCCAGAGGCAGGTGGGACAAATAGAAGGTTAGGAATGGCTGATTGGGTGGGCTTGAGGAGAGGTTTCCACAGGGGCCCTTCAAAGTGAAAGCATAACTATTAAGTATTTTCTTTAGAAATAAATATTTACTACACTTAATGTGGCACTCTGATTAATTTGATTGTACTTAGTTAAATGGCTTTGCTTCAAAATCAGTAAGTTAATTTGGTTAGACAAAAAGAGTTGAAATGCTGGAGGTTGTTCTGGAGCTTTGTATACAAACGCCAGTTTCTGGGCCCCAAGATCTGGCTGCAGTCCAGACGAGTATGTGCTCAGGCACACTGGTCTTGTTGTGTAAACTTTGCTCCCCCAATTATCTCAAGACTGGATAGCCCGTAACTGGGCAGAAGAGAAGTAGGCAAGGATTTGGTTCCCAGGCTTGGGTTCTCAGCAGGGACCATGATGCTGAGAGGAAGGAGGAGGAAGGAAGAGGAAGGAGATGGAGAGAGAGGGCATGGCCTGATGGAGAGGGAGAGGCCTGATGGAGGGGGTGTGGCCTGATGGAAAAAGAGGGCGTGGCCTGATGGAAAAGAGGGCATGGCCGGATGAGCAGATCCAGCCCATACAGGACAAGTTTTGGCAAGTAACTTGAGGAGTGCAGCTGGGAGGTAGCCAGACTAGCTTAGAAAATTAGTTTAAACCGTAGCTGTCCAGTTATTATGCTTAAAGCTGATTAAATAAATCCGTAGGTCTCTGTCTCAATTATTGAGGAACTAGCTGGATGATAGAAAAGCCCTCTAGAATTAATAAATACTCTACAACAGGCCTAGAGAGATGGCTCAGAGGTTTAAAGCACTGGCTGTTCTTCCAGAGGTCTTGAGCTCAGTTCCCAGCAGCCACATGGTGGCTCACAACCATCTATAATGTGATCTGATGCCCTCTTCTGGCCTGCAGGTGTACATGCAGGCAGAGCGCTCACAGATATTAATAAATACATCTTAAAAGTATTCTACAACAATCTCCTCAACTTCACATCCTTTTTTTTATTGTATTGACTTCACTTTTTAAAAAATTTGCATATGGGTGTTTTGCCTACATATGTTTGTGTGCCACATGTATGCCAAAACAGTGTCAGATCCCCCAGAACTGCAGTTACAGACAGTTCTGAACTGATGGTTGTGAGTTGTTGTGTTGGTTCTGGAACTTGAACCTGAGACCTTTGGAAGAGCAGCCAATCCTCTTAACCACGGAACTAGCTCTGCAGCTCCTTGACAACATCTTTTTTTTTTTTTTTTCTTTTTCGAGACAGGGTTTCTATGTGTAGCCTTGGCTGTCCTGGACTCACCTTGTAGACCAGGCTGGCCTCGAACTCACAATGATCTCCCTGCCTCTGCCTCCCAAGTGCTAGGATTAAAGGTGTGTGCCACCACGCCCAGCTTCTTTTCTATATTTTGAGACAGAGTTTCTCTGTGCAGCCCTCACATCCTGGAACTCACTATGTGTATGACCACTGCCCGGCTCAATTAAAAAAAAAAAAAAAAAGGTTTTTCTACACAGCCCTGGCTGTCTTAGAACTCCCTATGTAGACCAGGCCAGCCTCAAACTCACAGAGATCCACCCTCCAAAGTGCACACCACCACAAAGCTAGATCTGTTTTTTTTTTGTTGTTGTTGGTTGTTTTGTTTGTTTGTTTGTTTTGTTTGTTTTGAGATAAGTCTCATTATTGGCTCTAGCTGTCCTAGAACTTTATTTTTTAATGTGGACTCTGAGGATTTGAACTCAGTTCCTCATGCCTGCACATCAAGTGTTCTTTCCCACTGAGCCACCATCCCAGCCTTTGACACCATTTTTTTTTTTTTTAATGGCGCACAGGTAACAAATACTCCCAACTATTTTTTTTTATTTTGAAATGATAAATCTGCTTTGTTAATTTTGAGAAAATTTCTGCTCAAATATCCAAGTCTGAGAAAACCATAAGTCGTCAGTGATTTTTCAGTTAAAAAAAAAAAGGTGTTTCATAAAATGTGGGTAGTTTGGGCTGGGAAGATAGCTTAGTAATGTGCTTCTTGTGCCAATGTGGGGACCTGAGTTTGCTCCCTAGTGCCATCATAAGAAAGCCAGAAGGACTCTGGGCCCCCATTGGCCAGTCAGCCTGACCTATTCGGCAACCCCCAGGCTGGGCAGCAGAGTAAAGAGGGGTGGGAGGCAAGAGTGCAGGACTGGGCAGCCAGGGTTGGTTCAAACTTGGAGAGTCTGACCCCTAGTGGTTAATTTTAGGCTTACCTAAACACAGCACACTGGTGAAAACCGTTCTTGTGATGATCCATCCAATCCCAAGCTTACCTAAATCTCTAAGAGGAACAAAGTAAGCTAAATACAGCTCGGGCGTGACTGTACCAAAACGCTTTGTAAAGTACATGTGGCACCTTCCATAAAGACAGGCTCTATAGATTGCCCAAGAAACGCAGGTTTACAAGGAGGGTCTGGAGGAGGCTCCAGCGCCAGAAAGTCTCCAGCTACACAGAGAGCGCAAAGGTCACCAGGCTCGACAGCACGTCTGTTCTAGCCCTATGGGTGGAAAACAAACTTGTTCATGCCTTCCCTTGAAGGAACAACCCTGTGCGCTTAATGTTCCAGGATCTCCAAGTGCGTGTCTGTGAGCGCGGAGATCTTTATGCCCCTACACCCAGCCCTCTATTTCTTATATTTTAAAGAGAAAATTGTGCCTGTAATAGAGGCCATAGCTGAATGCATTGTTTGCATGAATAGTCTAAATCTTAGAGTCACCTAAAACAGAACTGTAAGAATCGCTAGCCACGGAAAGCCATCTTAAGCAGGATGTCTACTCACTTGAGAAATTTGTTTTTCTCTTTATGCAAATTGTCAGTTTGACCATTCATAGTGTCTTATTGCTGTGAAGAGACACCATGACCACAGCAACTCTCATAAAGGAAAACATTTTGAGGCCTGGAGAGATGGCTCAGCAGTTAAGAGCCCTGACCACTCTTCCAAAGGACCCGGGTTCAATTCCCAACACCCACATGGCAGCTCACAACTGTCTATAACTCCACGATCTGACACCCTCATACAGACACACATGCAGGTAAAACGCCAATACACGTAAAATAAATAAAAATAAAGGAAGACATTTCACTGGAGCTGCTATGGCAGCACGCTCCCACCCTGATGACAATGGACTAATCCTCTAAACTGTAAGCCAGTTCCAATGAAATGTTTTCCTTTATGAGAGCTGCTGTGGTCATGATGTCTCTTCATAGCAATAAAACCCAAACTAAGGCAGTTCCCTGTTACATGTGTATAATTTTATGTGTAACTCCTGTGCTACATAAATCTCTCTCTCTCTCTCTCTCTCTCTCTCTCTTTTTTTTTTTTTTTTTTGAGACAGTGTTTCTCTGTGTGGCATTGGCTGTCCTGGACTCCCTTTATAGACCAGGCTGGCCTCAGACTCACAGCCTCTCTGAGTGCTGGGATTACAGGTGTGTGCCACTGTGCCTGGCTACATTAATATCTTTTTAAGAGTCAAGGAGTAGCCAAGTCTCTTCTGATACAAACAGGCTGTTCTTGTTGAGTGCCACGTGCCAAACGAAGCCAGAGGTTATTTTCTAAAACACTGGCAACAAATAGCATTTACTCTCAGTAAAATAATAGCAACTTTAGTAGGTAATACAGTAGTTATTCCTTCCTTTATCACCATACAACTATAATTTCCACTATCAGAGTTTTCTAAAGAATACTTCATTATGCTAAAATCTGTATTATTGCATTTGGAGTGATCAGTTAGATCAGTCTAACCCAAAATATCCTCCATTCATGTGACTAAATATTTGTCTACTATCTTTTGTTCTGACAACTGGTCCTAAAGTATAAAAACAATTCTTTCTTTTTTAAAAAGATTTATTTATTTATTTATTTATTTATTTATTTATTTATATGTATACAGTTCTCTACCTTCATGGCAGAAGAGGGCATCAGATCACATTATAGATGGCTATGAGCCACCATGTGGTTGCTGGGAATTGAACTCTGGAAGAGCAGTCAGTGCTCTTAACCTCTGATCCATCTCTCCAGTTCCATAAAAACAATTCTTAACATGGCAAAATGACGTCATACTGTCTGCCCCTACTACAGACCTGCATTTTATGCCCCCTTCCCCTGACTAAAATGCATTTGGAGTCTGCATTGACAAGCTGAGAAGTAACATACATTCCAGTCAATAAACACAACAACATCATTTTGGGGCAGTAGTTGTGGTGGTTTGAATAAAAATGGCCCTCGAAGGCTCATACATTTGTATGCTTAGTTACTAGGGAGTGGCATTATTTGAAAGGATTAGAAGGATTAAGAGGTATGGCCATGTTGGAGGAAGCGTGCCACTCGGGGTGGCCTTCTCTCTCCCCCCCCCACCCCCTATGGATCAGGATCAGCTCCAGCACCATGCCTGCATGCTGTCATGCTCCCCATCATGATGATAAAGAACTGAACCTCTGAAACTGTCAGCCAGTCCCCTGGCTAAATGCTTTCTCTTATGACTGTTGCCTTGGTCATGGTGCCTCTCACAGCACGGCAGCAGTGACTGAGACCGTAGTATTGTGTCCTTGTTGTCTCCCCAAGGTCTCAGCTTGACAAGCTAAAATCTTGATGTCTCCCTAAGCCACTGGCTAATTCTCCCTCTTGGGACGTATCCTCTAGGTGGCTTGGTTGTCTATCTACCGACGCTTCGTTTGTCTGGCAGACTCAGGGATGCTGTCCTGGTTTAACGTGTTAGAGCAAGAGCCACCCAGGACCCTGTTTATTTTCTGGAAAGATACAAGCATATCTTCTCCCTGATGTTAGGAGAACATTTGGCCCTTTCCATTGATTAGTTTCTGGATATTTCCATTGAACATATACGGAAAAAAAATGATTTTGGGCTGTAGAAGAAGCATTTTCTTTTAAAGAGAAAAAATTTAAGGCAAGCATGACTAAATATAGCATAGAGTGTGGGGGTTGGAGTGAGTGTTATATACTCACCTTTCATTTTTAGAGTTTGCCGGTTAAGTATTTGATGGTGCCATTGCACAATAGCTTGACCTGTGATTTGTAAGGGAGTTCTGGTAACATGATTGATTTCCATGAAATGCAAAATTCCTTAAAGTGTTTGCTAGCGTAAGCAGGATCATTATCAGTTTTTATGATAACAGGAGTCGTAGAAAGGAGAAGGTGTGTCGTGTGATCAGCGGCATCTGAGGTGCTTTTGCCCCTGTGGGAGGAAGCAGCAATCATATTCGAAAAAGCAGCTTTTGCCAAATGGTGTTAGGTTAATTCTGCCAGCAGAGGGCAGTAAAGAAACAAGGACAGGCCCAGGTGGTTTGCTCCTGCTCTTCTAGCGGTTTTTCATTTTGATAAAGAAATCAATGAAGCTTTCAAGTGGCCTGGAAAAAAAAAAAAAAAGTACTAAGGATGAGGATGAGGTCAGCACATCAGCCTGAGCATTAGCAGGTGTTAACGGACCTGTGAGATTAGGATGATCATGAACATGAATTATGAAGAAAGGTCGAGTACATGGTGGTGTAAGTATCTAAAGGGAGAGAAATAATTGTGAAATAATATTAATAACGGGGTGGGTTTAAGTCTTGCAGTTTCTAAAAGAGAAACAGTTTAAGCACAATGTGCAGAGTTGGCTAAAATACTCAACAGCTGAGAAACATCTGCAAGCGCTGATGATTACAGTCAGTCCAGAGTGTTGAGGTGCATGAGCAGGGTTGGGTATAATTGTGTGCATGCGTGCGTGTGCGTGTGTGTGCACATGTGTGTTTGTGCATGTGTGCATGTGTGTAGGATGTGGAATTTGTATATAAAACATAAGCTCCTTGTTCTTTCAAAGAGCCATCTGTAAAAGCATTAAAAGCTATCTCCAAGCCGGGCGTGGCGGCGCACACCTTTGTTCCCAGAACCCAAGAGGCAGAGGCAGGTGGATCTCTGTGAGTTTGAGGCCAGCCTGGTCTACAGAGTGAGTTCCAGGACAGCCAGGGCCACACAAAGAAACCCTGTCACACGCACGCACGCACGCACGCACGCACGCACAAGCTATCTCTATAGGATTTTTAGATGTAATTTCAGGTAATACCCATTGGGAATCTTCAAAAAAAATATTTAGTATGATTTGTCTGTAGATCCCAGATAACACGCTAACACCACCTGCCAGTGAGTACTAGTGTGAAGCAAATGATCACCTTGCATTTTATTTATATAGTTCCTGTAGGCTCCTTGTCAGTAAGTTGTTTAAAACATGTCCTTCCCATCACTAGTGAGTCTATACTTTCTTGTAAAAAATAGCCACAGGCCATTGTGGAGAATTAGAACATGCATGGGCTTCTATAAAACCATTACCTTGTTGGCACATAACTCCAGTAGGGGGCGGAAGGGCAGATAATCAGTAGTCGAGCAAGGGATTGGTTCTATAACCTATGGCTGTAGCAGCAGCATTAATTAAAAATAAAAAAAAAACTAACTCGTTCTGCTTCAGGTGTTGTTTCTTATGCGTTTAACTGAGAGACTCGGGAAAATAAGTTAATGAGTGGAGATAAGTCCTCAGTACTAATAGTCAGAGAAGGACATGCTCAATTGGCACCAATTAAATTTTTTTTTTCTAAGTAATTGAGGGCACACTGTTTGGGAAGTTCTAAGCAGAATCGATGATGCAGATTTGTTGTTGTATCTAGATATTACACATCTAGATAATTATACGGTGATTGCTTTTGTATTTTATCTAGAGATGCCATTTAAATATGGCCCTTTTAATTTATTCGCCATGAAAGTTAAGCCTTCATTTAAACGCTGATTAGACAAACAGGAGAGAAGCGTGCCCTTCATATGATAACTGAGCAATACCTCGGGGGATTTAAGGAGCACCAGCTTAAGAGCTTCATGTACGTAATGGTGACATATAGTGGGGGCTGCTTTCTAAATCCCTCATGATAAAACTTCCCAGTGATATTGGGCCATTTGCTGTTGATTGTTTGAAGCAGAAATCGAAAATGCAAAATATTCCTTACTGTCATGGTGTAAAGGAGCAGAGAAAAAGCAATCTCTTAAGTCAAGTCAAGTGTAATATTATCACATCCTTGAGGAGTCATTAGGAGGAGGGAGCCTTGGCTGGGGGTTTCCCATTGTTTTCATAGTGGCCTTGTGTCCCTGAGATCATTAACTGTCAATTATTTGCCTTTTTTTTTTTTTTTTTTTTTTTTGCTTTCTGGAACTCTCTTTGTTGTAGACCAGGCTGGCCTCAAACTCACAGAGATCCGCCTGCCTCTGCCTCCCAAGTGCTGGGATTACAGGTATGTGCCACCACGCCCGGCAATTATTTGCCTTTTTGTGACTTATGAAAATAGGGGAAGTCTTAGGACTTACTGAAGGTTCTGTAAGTCATAGTTACAATTGTTCCTGCACTAGAAGTTGGGCCTGTTTCACTCCATGAAGGGGCCACTGATCAATCCCTACTGGGTCATCGGAGAGCTATCACAGTTTTTAAAACTGTATGGATGGTCCTTAATCAGTGACTTCAATGATGGAGGTCATCCTGCTTGCATTTGTTGTATCTCTTCTCCACAGATTATACGAGAGTCTGGAGACAATATAAGGCTGCACACTGCCAGGAAAAGAACCGTTGTCAATCCAATTTAAGCCATTAGTACTTTTTAAAGAAGCCTGTTGGGGCCAGGCGTGGTGGCGCACACCTTTAATCCCAGCACTCAGGAGGCAGAAGCAGGCAGATCACTGTGAGTTCGAGGCCAGCCTGGTCTACAAAGTGCGTTCAGGACAGCCAAGGCTACAGAGAGAAACCATGTCTCGAAAAACAAAAATCAAAACCAACCAACCAAATCAAACAAAAGAAAACAAACAAACAACAACAAAAAAAAAAGAAAAAGAAAGAAAGAAAGAAAGAAAGAAAAGAAAAAGAAAAAAGAAAAAGAAAAGAAAGAAAGAAAGGGGGGAAAAAAAAAAGAAGTCTGTTGGCCTCCTATGCCTTGTAAAGGTGGGCCTCCGACCTTGGCCAGTGTGGGTCATTGGTTTTGACTAATAACTGGATGATGTGCCCCGTGTCTAGAATGTTTCTAAAGGGACAGTTTTTAATGTTTAAGGCCAACATAGGATGTCTGTCCTCTGAAAATGGTATTGTTAATACAGCCAGGGACTTTAATCCCGTTGCTGAGATCTTGTTGCTCTTCCTGAATGACTGGACACTGCTATTGAGCCTGGTTCATTTTTGGGGGTCAATTTCTCCCTTGATTCTGGGGCTGCGTGTTACCCCTTGGGAGTTGAAAGGATGGGAATCCTGGTCAAATTTGGGTTTACATTCTTTTTTTTTTTTTTTTTTTAAGATTTTATTTATTTACTTTATGTATGAGTGTTCCTGCAGGCCAGAAGAGGGCATCAGATCATATTATAGATGGTTGTGAGGCACCATGTGGTTGCTGGGAATTGAACTCATGACCTCTGGAAGAGCAGACAGTGCTCTTATCCACCGAGCAATCTTCCAGCCCTGGGTTGACATTCTTTAGATGAATCTTTTCCCTTTTTACATCATGGGAAAAGGTGAGGGACCAGATTACTAGATTTTTTTTTTTTGCACTAATTTTTCCTTTATTTTATCATTCGAAACAAGATCCTTAAAAAAACAAACAAAAACCAAGATCTTTTTTGAGAAGTATTTTTGAATAGTTGCTGTTGTGACTGCTACAACACAAGATGAGCTGCCAGTATGCTGGATGGCTGTTACCCGGTTAGAAGGGGCACCATGTTTCGCCGGTGCTATGGCTGCTCCACACTCTTTGGTGGCTCCATCAAACCCGTGCTGTCTGACCAGGATATCTGCTCTTCCCCACAAGCTGTTTTCTGTTGTACTGCTGCCCCTAATGCGAGCAAGAAACTCAGGCCAAGGCTCGTTAACCTGTCTTAAAGTGCCCAGAGAACGCACAGTTTCTTCATGATCAGTAACAGAGGCTGGCAGTGCACAAGGGCGTACTTGGTCACGATACTGGGCCAACCCGTTCATCTGTGCTAGAGTATCACTGTATTGCCTCACTCCCTGAAAGCATGCCTGAATTAGCAGGGACATTGTAGTTACAGTTTCTTCCTACCTGTTTATCGCATTTGTCATCAAATACTGTCCTGGGGGCTAAGGAAGCATTACAGACTTGCTTATGGTCCCAAGGAGTAGCCATATCCCCACTTGAATTTTCCTACACCACATCAATAAATGGAGCGTGCACGCCATTGGCAGCAGTAGATTTTTCTGAAACTCTTTAAGACCTCAAAAGTAAACGGGTGATGTCGATGCACATTTTGGACTTGAGAATTTAAAATCACCAGTATCCTAAGAGCTGGCATGGTAAGGGGGTCGGTCCAACCACGGTTGGTTATACTCCTCAACCTTTGTAAGTTGTCTCTGAGAGTGAGGCAGTAGAGCCTGAACTTCTGAGTTGGATTGACGAGAATGGATATTTATTGTACATGGATATAAATTTGGCGTGTTTGCCAAGTGGGGTAACATGTCTGAACCAGTCTCCTGGAATGTAGGAGCAGTAGTCCCCTGCTGAGGTGTGTTTGGAGGGGCTCCTTCTCAGGGGATGCCTCCTTACTATAGTTCTTTAAAAAAAAAAAAAAAGATTTATTTATTTTGTGTACAGTGTTCTGCCTGCACACCAGAGGATACCAGGTCTCATTATAGGTGGCTGTGAGCCACCATGTGGTTGCTGGGAATTGAACTCAGAACCTTTGGAAGAGCAGCCAGTGCTCTTAACCTCTGAGCCATCTCTCCAGCCCCTACTATAGTCCTCTTGAAGAAGATTCAAGTAATACATTACTGCAGTCCAGATTGCAAAATGATTGACAGGGATTGTATCCCCCTTTTCATGGGCTCTTTTTACATTAGCTCCTGCACTTTTCCTCTGAGGTTGACCCTCTGAGTTTCACGTGCACATAATCGGAGATGAACATACATCCCTCACATATACAGGCACACACGCGCGCGCGCGCGCACACACACATACACACACACACACACACACACACACACAGAGAGAGAGAGAGAGAGAGAGAGAGAGAGAGAGAGAGAGAGGGAGAGAGAGGGAGAGAGTGCTTTCTCTGCCGCTCTGAGCTAGCAGACTTTTACCCCAGCATCTGGCTCCTGAGTCTTTATTGATAAAATCAAACATTTGTGATTTTGTTTAAAAAACAACAGCATCAGGCTTGGCAGGAAGCATCTTTATCCACTGAGCCATCTTGCCAGCCCACAGTAAGGTTTGTTTTTTTTTTCCCAATATGCGTCTTCAAAAAGACTGATACTATTATTACTGTTTAAAAGATTACTTAATTTTGTATTTGTGTTTTTGTATATGTGTCCATACGCACGAGCATGTATGCAGTTGGGAGTTTGTATGCCCACGGAGGTCATAGGGCATCAGATCCCCGAAAACTAGAGTTACAGGAGGTTCTGAGCTACCAGGGTTCTCTGCAAGAGCAGTGCATGCTCTTAACTACCGAACCCTCTCTCTAGGACCAAGATGGACATTGTACCACCAGCTCCTCTTTCTTCTCTATTTTCCCAGATATTTTTAGAGTTTATTCTTATTATTGTTAATTCTAATCTGTTGTGTTTTACCTTAGATATGAATTCTTCTTTGTTGGTTTTTTTTTTTTGTTTTTTTGTTTGTTTGTAGGCAGGGTTTCTCTGTGTAGCCTTGGCTGTCCTGGACTCACTTTGTAGACCAGGCTGGCCTCGAACTCACAGCGATCTGCCTGCTTCTGCCTCTTCAAGTGCTGGAATTAAAGGCGTGTGCCACCATGCTGGGCATGAATTCTTTTTTTTTTTTTTTTTTTTTCTTTCTTTTTTTTTGAAAGTATTTTCTTTTTATTGCTTATATAGTATTCTGCCTGCATGTGAGCCAGCTGGCCAGAAGAGGGCACCAGATCGCAGTATAGATGGTTATGAGTCACCAGGTGCTGCTGAGAATTGAACTCAGGACCTCTGGAAGAACAGCCAGTGCTCTTAACCTCTGAGCCATCTCTCCAGCCCATGAATTCTTTTTATTTAATTAATTTATTCAGATTACATTTCAATTGTCATCCCATACCTTGTATTCACCTGTTCTTCCCTCCCTTCTGCTTTCACCCTATTCCCCTCCCCTATGTCAGTGACCTAGGGGGCCCACCTCCCCCACTATATGATCATAGGCTATTAAGTCTCATCTTGGTAGCCTGTCTATCCTTTCTCTGAATGCCACCAGGCCTCCCCACCAAGGGGAAGTGGTCAAATATGGCAGCCCATGAATTCTTATCTTTATGTAAAATATATGTAATACAGCCTGTGCTCATGTTTGTCGCCAAATAATTATTTCCACATCAAGCCTATAGTATATGTAGAACTGTGTTGGATAAGTGTTAATATCAGAATAATTCTTCTTTTTCTTTCACAGTTTTAAAACTTTTAAAAAATTCTTTGTGAATTTCACATCACATACCCTAATCCCACTCAATTATTTGTCCCTTCATACCCACCCTTAGCCCTTGCAACCTCCTCACCGAAAGGAAGCTAACAAACAAACAAACAAACAAACAAACAAACAAACCCAAACCAAACTAAACCAAACCAAACCAACCAACCAGGCCCATCTCTACTGTGCTACCCAGGCTGGTACAAGGCCCACACTCCTGAGTGCTGCAGCCAGTGAGGTGTGGGGCCAGGTCTGCACAGCCGTTGGATGCCAACATGGCCCCAGACATGGCTCCCAACCTCCAGTTCCTCCTCTTGGTGCTCAAAGTGCTCAGCTTCTCTTTCTTTTCCATCTCTCCACCACATGGCTCCTGCTGTGGATGGGCCACGTGTTGAGCAGGCCTCTGGGGGTGTCTTTTGTGGGCAGGCCTCATTCAGGATAATTCTTTTTTTTTTTTTTTTTTTTTTTTTGTTTTTTTGAGACAGGGTTTCTCTGTGTAGCCTTGAGTGTCCTGGACTCACTTTGTAGACCAGGCTGACCTCGAACTCACAGCGATCTGTCTGCCTCGGCCTCCCAAGGGCTTCAGTTACAGGCGTGCGTCACCACAACCAGCATCTTCTGTTCTTTTTTTCATCATTTTATCTTTTATGGTTACTTAAATATATTATTCATACACATGTGACACATGGGGAAATTTTAACATCTTATAACTAGCTATTTTCATTTCATATTCCACTTTTATCGATCAATCTTATTACTTGACAGTCTCATATATGTACATAATGTATTTTGAGACTTGTCTCCTCAAGTCTCTCTTATCTCCCTCCCAACCACTCATCCCATCTCTTCCCTAAGAATTCCTTCCCAAGATTCACGACTTTTGGTTTTGTGTGTGTGTGGCCCATTGAGTTTGTATTGGAGGGCCAACCATGTGACCGTTGTGTTGGAGGGCCATCCATGTGACCGTTGTGTTGGAGGGCTGTCCATGTGACTGACTGTTGTGTTGGAGGGCTGTCCATGTGACCCTTGTGTTGGAGGGCCATCCATGTGACCTTTGTATTGGAGGGTCGTCCATGTGGCCATTGTGTTGGAGGGCCTTTCATGTGACTGACTGTTGTGTTGGAGGGCTGTCCATGTGACCGTTGTGTTGGAGGGCCATCCATGTGACCTTTGTGTTAGAGGGCCGTCCATGTGACTGACTGTTGTGTTGGAGGGCCATCTATGTGACTGACTGTTGTGTTGGAGGGCTGTCCATGTGACCATTGTGTTGGAGGGCCATCCATGTGACCTTTGTGTTGGAGGGCCATCCATGTGACCTTTGTGTTGGAGGGCCATCCATGTGACTGACTGTTGTGTTGGAGGGCCATCCATGTGACCGTTGTGTTGGAGGGCCATCCATGTGACCGTTGTGTTATTTAATTTATGTGTACGAATGTTTTGTCTGTAGACCACATGCTTGTCTGGTGCCCATGGAGGTCAGAGGAGGACATCAGATACCCTAAAACTGGAGTTGTGGATGGCTGAGAACCCTCATGTGGGTGCTGAGAATTGAACCTTGGTCTTCTGCAAGAGCATGTGCTTTTAACCACTGAGCCATCTCTCCAGTCTCCATAATACACATTTGTTTTTAGTGTACAATAAGTCTTAGGATCACAGTGTAATAAGAAGGAAGTCAAGTGTGTGTAAAACCCTAAGTGGGCCACGGAATTTGGGCTAGCAAAACAACTTCTGGAGTAAAAGTATAAAAAGAATTTCCCACAGGCATGGTGGCACATGCCTTTAATGCCAGCACTCAAGGAGGCAGAGGCAGGTGGATCTCTGTGAGTCCGAGGCCAGCCTGGTCTACAAAGTGAGTCTAGGACAGCAGAGCTGTTACACAGAGAGAGCCTGTCTTGAAAAACCTAAAACAAGGAAAAGGAAATTTCCTTTAAAGCATGTGTGTTAAAGGGAATATCAGGGGCTGGAGCGATGGCTCAGCAGTTCCGAGCTCTGACTGACCTCTCAGAGGACCCAGGGTTGATCCCCAGCACCCGTATGGAAGTTTCCAACTGTCTAAAATTGCAGCTCTAGGGTGTCTGACCCCTTCTTCTGGCCCTTATGGGCACCAGGTGTGCATTGGTACAGATATGGATGCTGACAAACACTCATACACGTGAAATAAAAATAAATGAATCTTTTAAAAAGGGGAATATTATATTTTTTCTGTTTTTTTCCTTTTGATAAATATATGTGTGATTTTTTGCAGCATGAATAGCCAATCCTTCCTTCTCCACTTCTAACAAGCCGACAGGAGAGTCTTATCTCAGCCCTCTAAGTCTTCCTGTGCTAGAATTATCACTCCCGTTTCTTCCGGATTCAGCGTGTCCAACACTTTGGCAAGATAACATCTTAAGTAGAATTCAGAGAACCTTCCTCAGAAATTAACACATTTAAAATCTATTTATAAGTAAGGTACTAAAAACGATTTGTATGGCTGTGGATGCTGGTAGGAGTAAAAATGTTGACAGGTGATTAAAAAAAAACCCAAAACCTGGCCACATCTGTAAAGCAAGCTTTCGTTATCTTTCCCAGCCTACTCAGGAGGAACTGTGCTTAGCTACGCACAGCTCTGAACATGAGGAGGCTGTGTGCTTCTTGGACCCAATCCAGGTGGCAGCTTGACAGCTTGTAGGCCTGAAGGAACTGGCCGGATGGATGGACAGATTTGGGGATGAATGTATGAAGTAGTGTGAGTTTTGAGCTGTAAGGACGTCATCAGAGGAAAACTAGAAACTCAAGTGCTCTCAGCCTACTCCTAAATGATGCAAGACTGGTCCTGAGCTGAGAGTGTGACGCGCGCAGCCGATGAGTGAGGCATCGTTGGGTTGGACATGGTGTCTTTAGTCTCCCACGTGTTGTACTCTAACGCTGTGTGTCATTTTTGGATTGTTTTTGTGAGCGATAAAGCAATGATGACCATAAACCAGGGACGGCCCATCCAAAGCAGGGACTATAGTCAACCATAATTGACTCGGGTGGGCTGTCAGCCAGGTGGAGAGAGCCCAGCAGGGCTTCACATCCTGAGGAAAAGGGAGTAGGTGGAAGCAACTGGAACATTGTGTGACTGTGGATTTCAAGTTTGGGGATGTAGGTGGGGCTGGACCTGGGCTCCCTGTCTGTCCATTTGAGTTAAAACCAAAGCTTGGCATGCTGGTGGTTGCTCTGGGCTGCAGCTCACCATATGGTACCCTGCTGCTGCCTCTGGAGGGTCTGTCAACATGAAGCTGCTTCCGTTTCTCATTGCCTTGCTGTTTGTGGTACTTGCAGGTAACTTGTCCAAAGGCACTGTGAATTAGGGGGACCTGGAGCTAGTAAAAACAGGGGTGGGATGCTTAAGATTGCGGATAGCTAGCCGACATCCGCAGTAGTGCCCGTTCTCCCGGGTACCTTAGGAGAGAGGTAGCAATGAGGTCAGAGGCATCCTTGTTGAAGGTACCAGTCATCTCCATGACACTGAGCAGTTTTTACCTGAGAACTTTGGCGATTCCCATGTCTAATCAAGTTCATTCTCAGCTTGGGCTGCAGCAGTGATTCGAGCGGGCACACGGCGAACGCCTTTCTCCATCATTAAGTAGTTAATTAGCTGAGGGAATTATTCCCTTTGAGCCTTCGTTCTTTTCTTCCGGCAAGTGAGTGTAGCATCTCCAGTTCAGAAGCAAAGACGCGAAGCCTCACATTGGCAGATGGGGACCTGACATCAAGGGCTCCCTTCTGCTTTTCTTGAAGGGAGCCATATTGTGTTTTCATGGCCCTCAAAATACACCGCTCTGGTCTTCAGGGTGTTGCCTCATGGTGTCGTTTGCAACAGGGAGAACGCATCTTTGCTATCCACATTCATCCTGTAGGCTTTTCTGGTTTTGTGAAGAGAGGGAGATGAAGATGTAGACAGAGAGGTTTGGGACTTTAGTGCAAGGACCGGAACAGGGCATAGCTGGGCTCTCCAGGGGGAAAGGTGCCCATCAGATTGCGTTTGCTCGCTAGGCAAGACTCTTATGTGAGATGAGGAAGAAAGTGAGTAAGAGGTCTGGAGAAATCTCTGGGGTGGGCAGAGGCAGTTCTCAGGAGCAACTGCTGCTGAACTTCATGAAGTCTTGGCAAGGGTGATGCCTGCAGCCTACACAAAAGGAGTGTGTGTGTGTGTGTGTGTGTGTGTGTGTGTGTGTGTGTGTGTGTGTCTACCCATGCACGCTGAGTTAATAGGAGGATGTTGGGTGTCCTGCTCTACCTCCCATTCTCTGTGTCCTTGGGGACTATTACTGAACTCTGGAGCTAGGCTGGCAGTTAGCAAGCCTCATAAACTGTCTGTCTTTACCCTGTTCCCTGCGCCTCATCGGTGCTGGGGTTACAGGCACAGCCACAGCTGTCTTTTAAGTAGGATTTGAACTCATGCTGTGCAGCAAGTCTTCTTACCTCCTGGGACATCTCTCCTGACCTCTATGAGTTTCTTTCTTTCTTTCTTTCTCTTTTTCTTTCTTTTTCCTTCCTTTCTTTGTCGCTGTTTAGGAATTCTGTTTTTGGCCGGGCATGGTGGCAGACACATTTAATCCCAGCACTCAGGAGGCAGGGGCAGGCAGATCACTGTGAGTTTGAGGCCAGCCTACTCTACAAAGCGAGTCCAGGACAGCCAAAGCTACACAGAGAAACCCTGTCTCAACTCCCCCTGAAAAGAATTCTTTGAAAGAATTTTATTTAATTGATTTATTCAGACTACATCTCAATTGTTATCCCCTTACTTGTATCCTCCCCTTCCTCCCTCCCTCCCTTTTTCACCCTATTCCCCTCCCCTATGTCTGTGACAGACGGGGACCCCTTCCCCCACCATATGGTCACAGCCTATCAGGTCTCATCTTGGTAGCCTGCTTATCCTTTCTCTGAGTGCCACCAGGCCTCCCCACCAAGAGGAAGTGGTCAAATACAGGGCACCACAGTTCAGAGTTTCCTTTAAATTAAAAAAAAAAATGCAGAGGAGGTGGCCCGGCAAGTAAGAGTATTTGCAGTACAAGAATCAGAATGAGAGTTTGGTCCCTAAACCTATGTAAAAAATACATTAAACTTTATGTAATTATTATTGCATATGTGTGAAGTATATTTGTGGTTGCATGTGTGCCCTTGTGTGCAAGTGGAGGTCAGGGGACAGCACTGTGGACTTTCTTTCTCCTTCTGCTTTCTGTGGGTTTGAGGGATTGCACGCAGGCTGCAGGGCGGCCATGCAGATGTCTTTATCTGTAGGGCCATCCTGCTGGCCCCGCCTGTGATGTTTGTTGAAAAGCTGATTTGACTCTGTAGGGTACTGATGGTGACACGTTTGCGCTGTCTGGGGACACAAGGCTGAGGGAGTGCTGACTTCAGAGCATGAAGCAGGGTGGGCTTTGCCTAACTTAGGGTAGTACCTAGCTCAGGCTGAGTTAGGTCTTCTCTCTCTCTTTCTTGTCACAGAAGGCTGCTTGGGTATTGGCTAGGACAAACTGTCTTTTTTTTTTTTTTTTAATAAAGATTAATTTTATGGGTACAAGTGTTCTGCCAGCACATATGTATGTGCACCACATGTATATCTAGTGTCCAGAAAGCTCAGAAGAGGGTGCTGGGCCTCTTGGAACATCATAGGTAGCTGAGAACCACCATGTGGGTGCTGGGAACCAGACCTGGGTCCCTTGCAAGAGCTGCAACACTCTTAGCTGCTATGCCATCTCTCCAGCCCCTCAAGTGCCCTTCATTGGGGTGCTATGAGTTTCCTTGTGTCAGTATAGGGTTTCCCTTTGGGATGGAGGAGCCGCTGGCAGAGGGTGGAGTCTGCTGTTCCTGTGAGTGGGAGCCCAGCTGTGTCTTCTGCTTTCCCTCATACTAACCCTCCTCAGTACTTTCCTGTGTTCAGATGGTGCGCAACCCAAAAGATGTTTTAACAATGTATCAGGCTACTGCAGGAAGAGATGCAAATTAGGGGAGATATCCGAGGTGGGCTGCCTGCATGCCAAGTACTGTTGCGTTAATGAGCAGGCTAACAAAAACTACCAAGTCATCAACCAGCCGGAAAAGCCCAAAAAGAAGTCAAAAGGAGTCCAACACTATTGGATCCTGCCCACCGTCACATACTTTACCATCAGTATCTGAAGGAACCACTTGCCCCTGAAGGCCACTGTCCTCTGAAGCCCTGTGGAATCCAGTGGGCTGCCTCTGACCTACCACTCCCCCGCCCTTCTCCTAGCCACCACCCCCTGAACCTGATTCCCCACAACAATAAAGCTCTTTTTATCCATCCCTTTCTGGGGACCCTTTCTGTGAGTGATTAGCTGCAGTGTTGCCTGTGTTTTACTTGTGAAATGGGGACACAGAGAGATGGCAGTGTGTCCACTTTCTATCCAAGATGATATCCCACAGATTTCAGGTATTTCCCTTTGTTTAAAAAAATTAAAATAATTTTGGACATTTCAGCGATGGGCTTGTGCATGTATATTTGTGTATGCATCATGACATACATGTATCGTGGCAGTGTGTATATGTAGATCAGAGGACAACTTTAGGGAGTCAGGTTTTTCTTTCCACTCTTTGGGTCCCAGGGTAAACTCAGGTTGTCAGGCTTTGCAACAAGCACCTTCTCTGCCAACTGTGCCATCTCATCCCTGCCCCCACGCCCCTGCGGTGAAACTTCTTATATCTCAAAGAACTAGGGAACAGACAGAGATAGAGATAGATAGATAGATAGATAGAGACAAAGACAGAGAGACAGACAGACAGACAGATATACATACACACACACAGATAAGGAGAGAGAAAGAGACAAAGACAGACACAAAGACACAGACACACAGAACCCATACAAAGACACACACAAACACATACACACAACACAGACACAGCCCCCGCCCCAGTCACATACACAGACAGACAGACAGACAGACACACACACAAAGCTTCTGCTAACAACCAAGAATTTATTATAGTGAGGAGGAAAGATATTTGAACATTTTCCTAGCATGTACTGGGACAGCTCTGAGGAGAAGGATGACACCTGTCGAGAAGCCTAAGATGGGATCTGCACCCCCTTGGATATGCATCTCTTCTCTCCTTTACTAGCAATTAGAAGATCTAGTTTGACACAAATTTTAGATATGCACAGGCCTGTTGGTTTGGGTGCGGAGTCATCATAATTTTTTTTTTTTCAGTTCTTTGGTGCTGAGGCAGCAGATTTCCCATCTGAACACAGCACCTGACTGTTTTCTGTCAGTCTGCAAATCTTCCTGCAGTGTCTGTGCACAGGGGGATCCCAGCAATCTTTCATGTTGTTCAGTTACTGTGCAGAGGAGAGCCCAGATCACCCCGAGGCTGCAGATGGTGGCACTCGGTAACCGGGAAGGCTGAGGAGGTCTGGGGCTAGTCTCAGGAACACTTAAGAGCATTATCTCCTCAGGTGAGCTTGGACTTGGCATTTAGTGGAACCACTCATACTGAGGCCTGGCCAGTTCTGGCCTCCCTCCAACACCCAAGAGACTAGAAAGCAGCAGATGGTATTTGGGAAAGTCAAGGAACTGCATCGTTGAGGGGTACCTGCTCCTTCAACACCTCAGTAAAGCTGCCTGCTCCTGAATGTTTCCCAGACACTATGTCCCTCCAACTGTCCCAGCTCTGAAACACTGGCATGAGAAATCCTAACTGTGCGTCCTGTGACTCAGACTTGATGTCTTGAGTTCTACCATAGGTAGGAGTCATTTCCTGCCACCTGGTCAGGTGATTTCCTCTGCAGGGTCTCCTTGCCCCATCTACAGTCACCATCACTACCTCTACTGGCGCACTGCTTCTTTTGGCTTTCTATAGTAATATGATAGTTGGGCTGGCCTCCTCTCATTCCTGGCCCTCCTCTTCTGGACTCTTCTAATATCTGTACTTACCTGTGCACACACTTAATTTAAAAAATTAAAAAAAAAAAAAGAGTGAATACAAATTCTAGTTAGGGGTGATAAAAGAAAAAATAGGAATGGTTCTCCCTATTGAGCAAATTTCATGAGCAGAAACACAGAGTCCAATATGATGGCATAAACCTGTAGGTTAATCGTAATGGTGGTGCCTTGGAAGTTGCAGATTTCTACAGTGTGGTTATCTATGCCCTGAACAAGAATTATAAGGATTCCCCCCGACCTCCGACCCAGGCAGGGGCAAGTGGAAAGAGCCAATCTGGAAGTCGATCGCAATCCAGTGAGTTCAAATCCACCCTGAGTAAGGCTGTGTTGTAGAATTCAAGTTGCCGTGTGGAGACGAACGGGAAGGGCATGACATTGAGGTCCTAAGCACAGCAGGCAACGCGATGGCTCTGGGAACACACCAGAGTGGGGATCGGTGGGTTAGATTTGTGTAAGGAATACAGAGAGAACAGTGGGAGGCTGTGGTAATACCCCCACTGGGTTTCACAATGGCTGATCCTTCATCTGGAAGGGGCTGAAGGGGGACAGTGGAGACAGAAACCAGGACAGGGCATTAGAGAGGGAGGATGCATCCGGACCTGGTAGGAACAGGACTAAGTGAAGGAAAAGGACTGTAATGCTGGTGCACTAGTAGACTCACACAGGAGATGACTGTGTACTACTTTGCCTTCCCTGTTAGGTGTCTACGGTAAATCTTTGGTTTCATAGGAGGCCAAAGCATAAACTAATCGTGTGTGTGTGTGTGTGTGTGTGTGTGTGTGTGTGTGTGTGTGTGTGTGGTCACGGTGCCCATATGCCAGAGGACATTGCATCTGTCCCTTTCCACTTAGTCCTTTGAGTTAGGGTCTCTCACTGAACCTGAAGCCCAAATAATCCTCATGTCTCTACTCCTCACAACGCTGGGTTCCACGTGTGCTTGTGCCCACAACGCTGGGTTCCATGTGTGCTTGTGCCCAGAATGCTGGGTTCCACGTGTGCTTGTGCCCACAATGCTGGGTGCCATGTGTGCTTGTGCCCACAACACTGGGTTCCACATGTGCTTGTGCTCATGCTGTGGTTTTGTGGGTCCTGGAGGACCAAACTCATGCTTCTGCACACGTGACTCTACTCGGAACCTCCCTACCCCTTCTTCTTCTTCTTCTTCTTCTTCTTCTTCTTTTCTTCTTCTTCTCTTTTCTTCTCTTTCTTCTTCTTTCTTCTTCTTTCTTCTTCTTCTTCTTCTTGTCTTCTTCTTCTTTTCCTCTTCTTTTCTTCTTCTTCTTCTTCTTCGTTTAATTAGAAGTATGTTAGTATGCAGGGATGGGGAAGAAGATACTCAATGCCGACCTCTGTCATCCCCTAGTATCAGACGGATTAACAAACATGACAACTGCAGATGCCCAGAAGCACAGCTTGAGCACATTTCTGCTCTTCATCCGGCTATGGCTGAGAAAGGAAGTGTAGACAAGGACACTCCCAGTTGTGTGTCCTGTTGGTGGGACAGAACACTTAGAAAACCTCGTTCCTTAACCTGAGTATCTTGCCCAGTCTTCCGGTCACACCAAAGTCCTTGTTTCTCCTTTCTTCTTACCTGAGCTAAAAGCTAATACTCAGGATTTCCGAGGACAGAAGATGGCTCGATGACATCACAGTATCTGAGGTTTCTAATGCTTAGAATTTGTTTGGGTGTCTATGAAGTAAGGCTGCTGTATCAGGGCCTGGACGGGTGTGGGAAGTCAAACACACGGAAGTGCTCATCAAAGAATTCTTCAGGGAATTAAGAAAATTATGTTATAGCCGAGCGCCCATCTTTAATCCCAGCACTCAGGAGGCAGAGGCAGGCCAATCTCTGTGAGTTCGAGGCCAGCCTGATCTACAAGTGAGGCCAGGACAACAAGAGAAACCCTGTCTCAAAAAACCAAACCAAACCAACCAACCAACCAAACAAACAGACAAAAAACTCAAAAACAAAAACAAAACAACAAAAACAAACAACCAAAAAACCCAAACCAAAAATTTATATGTCTGGATGTTTGTCTTATATTTATGTATGTGCACTGAGTCTGTACCTGGTTCCCACAGAGGCCAAAGAGAGAGTTAGAGCCACTGAGCATGGAGTTACAGAAGGTTTGGTGAGGCCATGTGGGCACTAGGAACTGATTTTTTTTTTTAAGTTCCAAATGACTTCAGAAGTATACAGGTGGTTGGGTTTGGTGACCCACGCCTGTAATCCTAGCATTTGCATGGCTGAGCAGAAAATAATCCTGAGTTTGAGGCTGTCCCAGTCTTCCAAGTGAGATCGTCCCTCAAAGAACTACCGTTATTAATTCCGCCAATTAGACGGCCCCTGTTTTGTGCTCTGGAGTGGTGCCCAGGCTGCTCTTGCACCCTGGGTCAGGACGGCTCGTGAGGACCAGCTTCTATGCAGTGCCTCCCTACACTTCCTGTACATTACAGCCTGACACTCCTGGTTAGGGACCTACTGAAGGTCTGGACTTGTTGGTTAGGAAGATGGGCTTCTAGCTCTCAGTTCCGGATGGGGCTTGAGGAATACCTGCTCTTATGCCCCAGTTCTTTCTAAATCCCCTCCCTAGAAAGGGCCACAGTGAGGAGATAGGTTGCCTTGGCAAACCTGGCTGAAAAGAGGCATTGTGGGAAAGGGATAGAGAGAGAAAACCAACACCGACTTATGCCTCTTTGCTTTATTCAGCCAAGGGTATTAGGTAAAGAAACAGAGGCTGAGGCTTCAGGAAGCAGCAGCAGTAGTGCCTTGGTCAGGCGCTGCAGTCCCTGGCGCCCCCGCTGTCGCCCCTGGCGCCGCCGTGGCTGCCGACCCACCTGGCACCGCCTGTGCACCCCCAGACGAATCTTGGCTTCCTCCTGAAGGCTTTGAGCTCCCTCCACAAGAAAGGTGTTTTTCAGAAACACAGCAGAGTTTTCCTTTGGGGCACATCCCTGTTGCAGGCTCTATTTGCTGCTCTCCTTTTCTGCAATTCGACCTGCAGTTGCCAATTGTGTTAGCACATTTCCTCACATACCAGCTACCTGCAGGGAGGAGAGGAGGGCATCAAGCCTGGGTACTGAGCAGGCATAGATAAAACCACGCCCAGGCAGGGCTTGGTAGCCAGCGCCTTTAAGCCCAGTACTCAGAGGCGAAGGGAGAAACAGACAGATCCCTGTGAGTTCCAAGCTGGCCAGGACTGCACTGTGTGGCTGTACAGAGAGACCTTGGTTCAAAAATCACAATAGCGCCCACCTTATTCTCTTTCTCCCAGGCTCCTGCCAATATTGTTTATTTTAAAAAAAGGAGGAGAGGGAACCAGTTTCCTGAAATGTAGCAAAAACAGAAATAAAGAGACAACGACACGTTCTTGAAAGGGAATGCACAAAATCATTGTGGACATTTCTCTCACCATTGACAAAATGCACACTCAGGGCTTTTGTTGATGATTGGTGAGATTTTCAAAGTCTTTCCGTACTTCTGAGGTCCTACTAATGATAGAATCTGACTCTAGACTTGTCTTGCATACTGCCTTGCTAAAAGTGGATACTTAAGGGGGCTGGAGAGATGGCTCAGTGCTGGTTTCAGTTTCCAAGTGCTACATGGCAGCTCACAGCCAGGACAGCCAAGGCTACACAGAGAAACCCTGTCAAACCAAAAAAAAAAAAAAAAAAAAAAATTCTAACGTTTGCCTATAGGAGAGAAGTTCCCAGTGACACATAAACCAGGCTGTTTGCTATAATTTACAATGACTGCACATTATAAACCACCCAAGTAGCACAAGAAGGGACTCTCCAAGTGGATATGTCTATAAAACATGACAGAATAAAGGCATCTATGGCAAACTGTGCTTTCAAGGAATACAGACTATAACAATTTTCCTGACACGTTCCCAAGTTAAGATAAAAGGTTCTACCCAAATGTGGAGTGCGGATTATAAGAGGTTGGGTTAGAGGTGAAAGGAGTTTGTGGGAAGGTGGGTTGGACTTTATCCGCTGAATGGTGTCAGAAAATGACATAGAAAAATTAAGGCTACAACATGCCAGTTAATGTAGAGGAAGCAACAACCTGGCACTGACAGACAAACTTCTTCAGTTTACTTGTGGAGATGGAGAAGTTCACCTGTCTAGCTCTCTTCCTCGTCTGGGACCATTTTTACCTCACAGTGTTGTGCGTGCCCCACGCCTCTGCACATGGAATCTGTCTAGCCGTGTCTACGCATGCGCATGCTCTTGTTCTGTGCGTGCCCCACGCCTCTGCACATGGAATCTGTCTAGCCATGTCTACACATGCGCATGCTCTTGTTCTTGGCATTTTTCTTTTCAGAGAAGAGTCTGTGCTATTGTCAACCGGTTGAACACTTTTTCCATTCTGTTGGTGATGAGGAAATTCAGAAAGCCTAATGACTCTGTACAATTACTGCATGCTAATCAAGGACAGAAGACTAAAGAAGCCAGTTACAAATGTGCAGCGGCTGGTTCCATGTCTGGAGATGTCAGTACAGATGAAGTGCTGCCCAGTTTCTTTATTTCTAAACCACTTCTTGGTTTTTGTTCAGGTTTTGTGGGGATAAACTGTAGATGACAGTTCCACAGGCTGACCGTGGGCTGCAGCTCAGGTAGGGGAGCTATCCCTGATAGCCATGTGCCCTGTGAATCCAGACTGTGGGGGGAAGGGCGTGAGGGTTCCTGCCACAAAGGCTGTGCGTGTTTATGGGGACGGATATTATGTTCTAACGCCCCTTTTCTGGTGCCTCACACAATGAATGCGCATCAAAATGTCCCATTAGACTCCAGAAATCTGTGTCACTGCGTGTGGAGAAGGGCTGCAGGTATAGCCTAGTGCCAGAAGACTAATAAGTAGAAGCCCCGAAGGTGATGATACCCAGCCCCACAAAAAGGAAATAATAAAAGCCATGGTCTTTAAAAAAAAAAAAAAAAAGCCATGGTCGTGCGCCACGCCTCAAAGGTCAGCGCCAGGGAGGCAGAGGCAGGAGGATGGTGAGCTTAAGGCTAGATTAGGCCACATAGCAGGCCCTATCTCAAAAAAAAAAAAACAAACCAAAAAAACAAAACAAAACAAAAAAAAACAAGTTAATTGTGAAGCAAAACCCAAGTGGCAGAGTGAGCTGGGTGAGAGGCCACAAGCCCAGAATTTTAGAAGCAGATGCAAGGAAGACCACAGGCATGCCTGGTCTCCAGTGCAGGGGCCTGACTCAAAATCAGCTGACCGACCTGAAGGAAGGAGGAATGCCTGACAGACAGCTGCTGTGTACAGACTCCAACAGCCCCCTGTGTCCACGTGTAGTGCCTCTCTGGCCTCACCTACACTCCAGTTCTGAAACCAGGAACCAGAACTACAACAGTGCGGCTTGGGAGAGGGATAGCACAGGGATGCCTTCATGGCCCAGGAAGTGAAGTGGGCAGAGATGGCCCCAAGAGATTGGATGGCCGGGGTGGGGGTGGGGTGAAGAGGGGACGGGGCGGGGGAGCAGGTGGTGGGGGTGGTCACAGGAACTCTAGAAGCCACAGCTGCTCTACCTCTGGAGGGGATGGTTCTGAGTTTTCGTTCCCTTTCCCAAGCCCTGATCACGGCTAAGGCTCCACTCTGAGGGCCTTAAAGAACTTTGGGACAAACTTCAGCTGCCTTCCAGTGAGGACCCTGCCTCCCAGCTGGCTCACTTGGCTGACATTAGGGGGTTCATGGAGAAGATCCTGGTCTAGGCTGACTAATGTGCCTTTCTCCCCAACATTTCACATTTACCTGTGACCAAGTGGGCCAGGAGCATGACGATCACGAAGGCAGGCAGGAGGGGCTTCATGGCTCCTGTCCGCAGGCAGTGTGCTCCTCCGTGGAGTCCAGGGCTCTCAGGCTCTCAGCACAGATCTTTATTGTCACCTTAGGAGGAGGCTGGGCTCAGCCAGTAGAACAGAAGAGCAAGGCCAGCTGTGTCAACCATGACTTCAGTTGATTGGCCAGCAGCTCTGGGTGAGAAAGCACCAAGTGGGGCCCAGCACTAACTATGCCTTTGGCCCTGCACTAACTATGCCTTCGGGGGTGGGGGGTTGGGGGGAGGAGGAAGGCAGAAACCTGAGGTGTGAGCTCTGTCAAAGCACAGGGCAACTTACAGAGAGGGATAGGACCACCTCAAGGCTGGCAAGCCTAACCCCTGAGCTTTTTGCAGCTCTGGTGCTGACAGAGGGCTGGCTCAGTTCACAGCAGCTTGTGTGCCCTCTGCTCGCCTGCCTGCCTGTTCTCATGAGACATGTGCCTGCTGGATACTTGCATGTAGTATGCTTTTCTGTATATGAATCCTGTGTAGCTGTGTGCTTTTCTACATGGATGTGGTTATTTTCTTTACCTCATTCTTCTCAGAGAAGAGTCTAAGCTATTGTTTAGTAACTGAACAAGTTACTACTCTGTTGGTAGTCTGTGAATGTAAGGCGCGCCCGCACCCAGTAATGGTGACAGCGGCAACCGCTCCCGGGCGTGCAGGGGCATAAGCTCTCCCAACGTGCCCCTCCCGAACAGGGGTATGCAAATGAAGTATTCTGGAGCTGCCCTCTCAGCCACGGGCTTGCTAATGGGGCATGCTAATGAGGCATCCAGATATGACCTATGAGATATTGACACTACACATACACTGAGCTATTTAAGTGATGCGCTCTCGGGCATTCGGGGTCTTTCGCTTCAGCTTCAAGGGCCCTCCCAATAAAGCGCGATTGAGAAGAATCCTGGTGTCTGCGTCGTTCCTGCCGGCGGGAGGGCGCAACATGTGAACTCGGATAGTCTTTTTTAGAATTAAAGCTTATTTTAAAATATACATACACATATATAAATATATTATTTTTTATTTGAGACACAGTTTCTCTGTGTTAGTCTAGGCTGTCCTGGAGTCGCTTTGTAGACCAGGCTAGCCTCAAACTCACAGTGATCCGCCTGTGTGCGCTACCACGCCAGGCCCTTAAAACATTTCTTTATTTAATGTTTTGCATGTGTGTGTTTGCGCACGTGCCTGACTGTGTATTTTGTCAATGGTAAGAGAAATGTCCACAATGATCTGTGCATTCCTTTTCTTTTCTTTTTTTTTGGGGGGGGGGTTTGAGATAGAGTTTCTCTGTGTAGCCCTGGCTGTCCTGGACCCACTTTGTAGACCAGGCTGGCCTGGGACTCACAGTGATCCTCCTGTCTCTGCCTCCCGAGTGCCAGGATTACAGGCGTGCGCTCTCTTTTAAGAGTGTGTCTTTGCTTCTCTCTGGGTGTTTGTTTATGCTTTTGTTACATTTCAGGAAACTGGTTACAGATTTTTTAAAATAAAAATATTTCATATAGCTGGGTGTGGTGGCGCACGCCTTTAATCCCAGAACTCAGGGAGACAGAGGCAGGCAGATCATTGTGAGTTCAAGGCCAGCCTGCGTGTGGCTTTATCTATGCCTGCTCAGTACCCAGGTATGATGGCTTGCTCTCCTGCCTTCAGGTAACTGGTTTGTGAAAATGTGTGCAAACAAATTAGACACCTGCAGGAAGACATGGAGAAATGGAGAACTGCAGACGGAGCCTGTTACAGGCATGTGCCTCAAAGGAAAATATGAAATATGTCCAACTACCTCACGTTATGCTAATTATAAATAGATTTACACCAAGAGGGAAAACAAGATCCAAGCAAATTAATATTCAAGGAGACATTCATCTAGGTTTAGTCCAAGTACTTGGCCCAGGTGTATTCCCCAATAAGAAAGACCATATGGCTATAGAAACAAAAAATAAATGGTTAGCTATACAGGACAAGACAGATACCTGTTTCTTAGAAAATCTTTGTCATAAAAATCTTGCTTTGAATACATAATATACATTTGAAATAAGAAAAAGATAAAACTTCTGCTTTGAACTCATAATGAGCCCATAGATAAAACCACTGCTTTAAACTTATAATAAAGAAAGTGTCTGGTTAGATATTGGGATCGATAGTCCTACTGTAACTCCATTTTAATGAAATGGTTGTATCTATTTTTGAATGAGTTAATTTTTTCCATAGAGAACTTTTTTTTTAAACCAGGTTGTATAAAAACCCAAGACAGAATTAAACAATTGTTGAAGCCATCTCCTTTGCCTAAAAGTGTGTTCTGTCTGTCTGCTTATATGTCTGACTGTCTGTCTATATTCTCTCTCTGTCTGTGTGTATATTTATATATGTATGTTCATGTATATGTGGATGCATGGTGCCTTTGGCAGCGCCCTTGTTTTGTCTATTGATTGTATGTAGGCGTGTGCGTGTGAGGTTTGTAAAAATCTGCCTGCTTTGTCTGCCAAACGTGTGCTTCTAAGTTTAGGAAGTGATAAGCGCTCAGAGTGCTTTATTGCCCTGCCTAATTAGGTGTCTAGCCCCCAGCAAGCTGCTGCTCACTGCTAAGCCATCAAGTCAAAAGGACTGTGGTGTTTCCTTTTCCAAGCCCTCTGTGCTGACCTCAGGGCTGACTAAGACCTCCTGTTGTTAAGGAACAAATGTTCTCAGCTAGAGAGCTGCTGGGGCAGCAAGGAAGCCAGGGGGTCCTGGCAGGGACCTCTCTTTCCCTTAACAGTTAATGTGTAAGTAGCAAGGCCAGCACACTGGAACATTAAGAGTGAAAGTGTAAATGTCAAGGCTACCGGCTTGAAAGATGAAGAATTAAAGTAGGGACATTGCCACCTGCCTTGGTTTACCCTGTGTGCTGGAGATGGCCCCTAGCTGTTTCGCTTCCAGACATAAAGGCCCTTTAAGCTTCTTTTGTAAGTTTAGTTTAGTCAGCAGGAATCTCTCATTCTGCTTCTTTTTCTGAGGGGATAGCCTTAATATCACATTCTTTGTTTGCACTTATTTTCTTTCAGGAATTGGGATGTCATTCCATTCTGTCCTAGCCTGTATTGTTTATTTCCTCTGATAAATCTATTGTTACTCTAATCGAGATATTCTTAAGTATGACTGGTGCTTTTGTTTTAATAAATTTAAACCGTTTCTGTGTAATGTACTTTTGGCAGTTTGGCTATAGTAAACTGTGGCGAAGGTCTTTTGTGTGTATGGCCATTTGGTAGTTTATAAACCTCCTGCCCAGGTGTAATAATTAGCTTTAATTGTCAATTTGATATAATCTGGAATCACCTGGGCAGAGAGTTATGGACATTGCTTCGGCCTGTGGACTTGTTTGTGGGAGCTGTTTCAATTAACATCTGCATATTTGTATTTCAAAATCAGCCCAGGTAGCATGACTGCTGACAACCACTTCAGCTTGCCTTCATTATTGACATCGGCCTTAAAAAACTGCTCCGTTTTGGTGTGTAGGTTTATTTCCTTCCTTGATCCCAGGAGTTCTTTTGAGAAAACCACCAGTTGCTATGTTTTAGCAAACCCATCCATTCCACTGGAATTGCTTCACACTGGGGCCAGCAGAACAAGCTCTCTTCCCACAAGGTCTGGCGTGACACCTGCATCTGAACAACTGAAGATGACAATAGCGACTCTATCAGAGAGCATGGCTTCTCCTTCCTCGTGGTCCTCTGTGCTGTAACTGATTGGTCATTGGATTGCAGAAGGTCTCTTCCTGGAGCATCTGACAACTCACAGATGTCTTCCGGACTTCTGTCTTACCCTCACAGAGGCATGTGTTTATTTTTTAAATAGATATTTAATTCTTTAGCTTGTCATTTTGAACTTAAGGAAGAATGTAATCCTACACCACACTCTATCTATAAATTGTGGTTTTGGAGTTGAGAACTACTGCTGTTTGTGTCACAAAACACAAAAACAAACGACGGTGTCCTTTATAAACTCAGGTCTTATTTTTCTCATAAGGCACAAGCACAGAGATTTTAAAGACTTTTGCACCACACTGGATGCCTTCTCCTCCTCTCTTCATGCGCCCTTAGGAGTCCAGCAGCAGCTTTGCCTCCATCGTCTGTCTGTCCTGCAGGAACAAGGAGAGGGGCAAGACAGACAACTGTGGGTTGCCACTTGAATCTGCATCTTTCTGGTCTGCTTTGTAGTTCAGGCTAGTCTCCAACTTCCCAGCCTCTATCCTCAGCCTCCTGAGTGCTGGGATTACAGGCGACTGTCACCATGCTTGACTCCCTCCCCTTCCTTTAATGCTCCTTCTCGAGACCCCGTTAAAACTACACAACTTAAACAAAACCGCTAACAGTTGCGTCACGCTCTACAAGTGTGTGTTAGAAAGTTGGCGCTGTAGGTTGTACAGCTCACTGATCTCAGCCTGTCATTTCCACGGGACAACACAAGGCAACAAGGAACAAAACTCCAGAGATTTCAAGAGTACATTTACACTTCAGGGCTTCTCATATAGTACGCTGACCTTTCCTACAGACCCGGCACATTCGGTAGGGCCAGCCAACCACCGCTTTCCTACAACACTGAAGTCTCATTGCACTGACAGCCTTTGGGCACATCCCAGAGCTTCAAGGGCACAGCTGCACGTTTGTGCCTCCACCCATGAGAGGATAACAGGAGACAGAAGAGCTTTGATGACAGGCGGCAAGTGTGTCACTCTCAGCACTGCTGTCCTCTAGGCTCCTCCTCGAATGACCCACCGACTTCTGCTCACAGCACTCAAATGCTTTTCAGTCAAGTCCCAAAGTCTTCCACATTCCTCCAAAAACCAACAGTCCACTCTCCATGGCACCTGTGCCTGAGCTAAATCTAATAGCACACCGCGATCATAAAGCAACTTATGGAAGAAAGTTTATTTGGCTGCAGCTCCAGAGAAGCCCACAATGCTGAGGAAGTGTGCAACAGTAGGCTGCCAGAGCAGGAAGCCCGCTCACCTCGATTTGTTAGCACAGCAGAAAAGGGCTCCCTGAAAGTAGAGCAAGGCTGCAAACTATCAAAGGCCACGTCTCCAGTTCCTAAAGGTTCTATAACCTCTTGAACTGAACCGCCAGTAAGGGGGCCAAGTGTGAAAACACTCGAGCCTGTAGGGGAGGGGCTGCATTCACATTCAAACCACACAGCTGAGGACTGTCTGTCACGTGTCCTGTGTATGTTAATGAGAGACAGGTGTGATGACAGAAATGCAAGTCAGAGAAGAGAGCCCCCTAGTCAAGGCTCACAGGCAGCTGCCAAAGCCGCAAGAGGAGAGAGGTGGTTTCTCCAGCAGCAACTGAGTTCAACTAGGATGGCCCATTTAGCACTTCTGACTCGCAGAACATAAATGATAAGTTGTGCACGAGGCTGAAGGGATGGTTTCGTGCTTAAGAGCAATGGCCCAGTCCCAGCAACACATCGTTTCTCTCTCAGCGCTCTATAACACCCGTTCCGGGAGATCTGATGCCCTCTTACGGCCTCCATGGGTACTGCGTGCATATGGTGTATAGACGTTCATTCAGGCAAAAAACACCCATATGCATTAAAAGAAAATATCTTAAAAATTACACGAGATTAATTTGTGGGGTTTTGTTTCCTTTCATCTCTATCATTTTTTCCCTCTCATATAGAGTGTTAGGAGGTTGAAAGGGTGGAAAAAGGGTGGAAGAAAACAGACCCCACAAAGTAGCTACATCTGGTTATAATTTAATACTTTCTTTCATAAGCTGCCTTGGTTATGATGTCTCTTCACAGCAATAAAACAACAATAATATACATAATGCAGAGTCTAAGGAATAGGGACAGAGCCCCATTTTCCTCTGTTTGCTTTCTTTTTAAAATTTTTTCTTCACATTTTTTTCACAGAGTCTCAAATCAGACTGGTCTGAAAACTCCTATTCCTCCTAGCTTTACATATTTCCGCCCTGCCTCTACATTTTGAGTGGCAGTATTGCTGACATGTGCCACCATGCTCCTCTGGGAAGCCACATGCCGGCAGGGCCGTATTCCTTACAGCTGGGGACGAAGATCTGTACATGAAAACCTGCACTAGTCAGACGGCAGTCCCTCTCCTGGCCTCAATATCTGGCTGCAGCCAAGAATTTCATCTCAACTGTTCACTTGTGATCTCTGTCTTCATCTTCTGAAGAGAGTGGCTGGAGCCAGCCATTTACTTCCCTTATCTTTATAATCAGGTCTAGTAAAGCAATTCAAGAGTAAGAGCAAACATATTCTGCAAGTGCATACACTTATAATTTGGCTGTTAAAATATTGATAAGCTTATTATTGATAAGTAGATTCAAATATCTACTAGAGGCCAGTGTTTGTCCACATTGTACCTGGATCACTCATTTCAGTTTTCTGATACACACACACACACACAGGCACACACACACACCACACACACACATACATGCACACACGTGCACACACACACGCACACAGACACACTCACACACATACATGCACACCCCCCACACCACACACACACACATGCATACATGCACACACACAGGCACACAGACACACACACCACACACACACATGCACACACACAGGCACACAGACACACACACACACACACACATGCACACACACACAGGCACACAGACACACACACCACACACACATGCACACATGCACACACACAGGCACACATGCACACACACAGGCACACAGACATACACACTCACACACACACAGGCACACACGCACACACACAGGCACACACACACACACACACTCACACACACATGCACACACGCACGCACACACGCACACACACATGCACACCCCCCACACCACACACACACACGCACACACGCACGCACACACACACACTCACACACACATGCACACACACACACACACACTCACACACATACATGCCAGTTGTTTTGATTGGACAGCATCGTCACTGTTCAGGTTGTTTGAAACTTTTGAATGTAAAGATCTCATATTCAAGGGAAGACAAGGTCACGGGTGGGAGCTCTTCTTTTGAGCGGCTAAAGGAAACATCAGGGTTGTCCTCACAGGACCTATGCATTACCTTCCCCTGACTCTGCTACCCGCCTCTGCATGATTTAAATCATCATTGAGAAGTAAATGTTCACTCCCCGGGTCAAGAGTTTCTCTATAAACAACTTGGTGAGGGACAAATAAGGAAAAGAAGGTGGGTAGTCAGCAGAAGGGCTAGCCTGTACTGTCTTACTTACAACGTTGGATATAGTGTATAATGAAGGGCTAGCCTGTACTGTCTTACTTACGACGTTGGATATAGTGTATAATGAAGGGCTAGCCTGTACTGTCTTACTTACGACGTTGGATATAGTGTATAATGAAGGGCTAGCCTGTACTGTCTTACTTACGACGTTGGATATAGTGTATAATGAAGGGCTAGCCTGTACTGTCTTACTTACGACGTTGGATATAGTGTATAATGAAGGGCTAGCCTGTACTGTCTTGGATGTTGGGTATAGTGTATAATGAAGGGCTAGCCTGTGTACTGTCTTACTTATGACATTGGATATAGTATATAATGAAGGGCTAGCCTGTACTGTCTTACTTACGACGTTGGATATAGTGTATAATGAAGGGCTAGCCTGTACTGTCTTACTTACGACATTGGATATAGTATATAATGAAGGGCTAGCCTGTACTGTCTTACTTACGACGTTGGATATAGTGTATAATGAAGGGCTAGCCTGTACTGTCTTACTTATGACATTGGATATAGTATATAATGAAGGGCTAGCCTGTACTGTCTTACTTATGACATTGGATATAGTATATAATGAAGGGCTAGCCTGTACTGTCTTACTTACGACGTTGGATATAGTATATAATGAAGGGCTAGCCTGTACTGTCTTACTTATGACATTGGGTATAGTGTATAATGAAGGGCTAGCCTGTACTGTCTTACTTATGACATTGGATATAGTGTATAATGAAGGGCTAGCCTGTACTGTCTTGGATGTTGGGTATAGTGTATAATGAAGGGCTAGCCTGTACTGTCTTGGATGTTGGGTATAGTGTATAATGAAGGGCTAGCCTGTACTGTCTTACTTATGACATTGGGTATAGTGTATAATGAAGGGCTAGCCTGTACTGTCTTGGATGTTGGGTATAGTGTATAATGAAGGGCTAGCCTGTACTGTCTTGGATGTTGGGTATAGTGTATAATGAAGGGCTAGCCTGTACTGTCTTGGATGTTGGGTATAGTGTATAATGAAGGGCTAGCCTGTACTGTCTTACTTATGACATGGGGTATAGTGTATAATGAAGGGCTAGCCTGTACTGTCTTACTTATGACATGGGGTATAGTGTATAATGAAGGGCTAGCCTGTACTGTCTTACTTATGACATTGGATATAGTGTATAATGAAGGGCTAGCCTGTACTGTCTTGGATGTTGGGTATAGTGTATAATGAAGGGCTAGCCTGTACTGTCTTACTTATGACATGGGGTATAGTGTATAATGAAGGGCTAGCCTGTACTGTCTTGGATGTTGGGTATAGTGTATAATGAAGGGCTAGCCTGTACTGTCTTACTTATGACATGGGGTATAGTGTATAATGAAGGGCTAGCCTGTACTGTCTTGGATGTTGGGTATAGTGTATAATGAAGGGCTAGCCTGTACTGTCTTACTTATGACATGGGGTATAGTGTATAATGCCATGCCCTCAATTAAACATGAAGGAGAAGATGTTTATAGGCATATAAAAATAATAAAATTTTGGCCAAACACTTTACCTATAAATACTATTAGGATAAGTTTTCTATTAAAAAAGAAAACAATAAAATATAAGATTTTTGTGGCTCCCCTTTACTTCTGGGACTGTTGGCCACTGGTCCTCAGGAACCAAGGAACACAGGTGACGGCGAACTGGGGGTTCAGTGGCCTGTGAGCACAAATGGAAATGGCCTTCCAGGATCAGCTTCAGGGAGGCAGATCAATTTTATTCATGGTGAAGGAGAGTTATATAGATCTTCAGGGAGAGGGTTAGGGATTTGCAGGGTGGGCGAATGTCATTGGTTGAAGGGCTAAGATGCTGAGATACCTCATTAGCATGGAAAGGGATTCCAGAAATCCCAGGTGCTTGCTGAACAAATTCTACTGGGAGGAAGGGAGCTGGGCCTATAATTTCCCTAAGGACTGCGTGGCATTCAATAAGTACAGGGTATGGGGTCCAGGATCCCCCAGGCAGAGGAGAGAAAGCCTCACTGACAAAGGGACTCCTCCATATGGTAGCAAGCTCAGGGCTTTCCAGTAGTGGTAGGCTGTGACCTTAGCAGCAGGGTTTCCCAACAGACCTTATTCATAAATAGGCAAATAACTCTATCTTCTGACATGGAAGAAGTCTCCTAAGTCCGAAGAGCAAGAGGGAAATGGAAGCTGGAGCGATGGCTCAGTGGTTCAGAGCACCTGCTGCTCTTGCAGAGGACCTGAGCTCAGTTCCCGTGTGGGCAGCTCAATCCTCCTGTAGTGCTAGTTCCAGGAGGTCTGATGGCCTCTCCTAATGACTGAGAGCATTGCATACACATATGGAAATCCTGGAAAGTAACTGGGTATGGTGTTTCTGGGCAGGTAGAGTGTAGATGACATGTTTGATGAGGGGATAAGTGGCATCCTTGTAAAACGGATCCTAGTCAAAATGAATATTATTTAAAAAAAAAAAAAAAGGGCTGGAGAGTTGGCTCAGTGGATAAAGCACTTGGCACACAAAGGAAACGAGTTTGTATTTCCAGAAGTCATATACAGCCAGATATGGTGTTTGCATATGTAATCCCAGGGGTGTTACCGTGAGAGAAAAGGAGGAGGCAGGAGCATGCCCAGATGCTCACAGGCCAGGCAGTGTGATGGAAAAACATAAGAGGCTCTCTGTCTGAAACAAGGCAGAAGGCGAGCAAGGTGCAACCTCTGAGGCTGTCCCTTGGCCCTCCACATACGGTGTATACATCGCGCTCACATAATACATTATAATAATAAAAATTAAGTGAAAGATGGAAAAAGCTGCTAGTGGGAAAGTGAGCGAAACCAAATCCTTTCACACTGTTTTCGGGATGCGGAGATGTGCAGCTTTTGTGCACAACAGTATAAAGTTCCTCAGAAACTCCAGGTTTCACAACCCACCTTTGAGGGATATATCCAAAAGAAATGAAATGAGAATGCAATGAGGCTCCCCGTGTAACCATGTTTACTGCTGCATTATTCACAACAGATAGTACATGGAGTTAACGTAGATATCTATCAACACATAAGTGACAGGGTGATGCGTATTCACAATGGAACATCCAGCCAAAATAACTCTTGTTATTTGTAGAAAATGGATGTTTCGCTTAACGTGTTAAGTGAAAGAAGCCAGATACGGAAAAACAAATGTCACAAGTCCTTGGCCACCTGTATATGCTAGACAGTTGGTTCAATGTGAAATGCTGCTGCTGGGCGGGAGGTCGATGGGGAGATGGAGTGGGGCTGGCTAGTGGGACCCAAACACCCTAACACAGAAGCAGTAAGTTCCGGTATTCCATAGGCCAGCGTGTTGATTATAAGTATGGCAACCTAGTCTGTATTTTATTAATAAGTAATACAAGAGCTCAGAATTTCCAAAACAGAAGAAAACATACGTGTAAGGAACTCTGAGCTACCATGATTGGAATTCCATATTACACATTATGTGCGCATGGAATGATCATACGAGAGTCCATAGACATGTACAATTAAGGCAATAACAAAACATACAGTCACACCAGTGTCCACCTGAGACCGAAACTAGCCCACATCTTTTAGCAAATCAAAAGAATATAGATAAGGAATATAAGCTCAATCAAGAGAATTCTCATATCTAAAAAAACAGTTGGCTTGTGTGCTGGCCTTAGCTTTACGTCTGTACTCAACTGTTATACAATGTCTGACACAAGCCAAGACTGGTTGCATTGGTTCCTTATTATTCTGGGAAGTCTTTTTTTTTTTTTTTTTTTTTTTTTGGTTTTTCGAGACAGGGTTTCTCTGTGTAGCCTTGGTTGTCCTGGACTCACTTTGTAGGCCAGGCTGGCCTCGAACTCACAGCCTCACAGCGATCCGCCTGCCTCTGCCTCCCGAGTGCTGGGATTAAAGGCATGCGCCACCACGCCCGGTTTTTTATTCTGGGAAGTCTTTATAGTTATCCCAGACACAAAAGGAGAAAGCAATTATTTCACTGTAGCATTAGATATCAGATTTGGTGGTCCCCACAGTCGTGGGGCTAAGAATGGAGTGCAACGTAGTCCCAGACCCAGAAGGGCTTGTCTTGGCACCAGCAACAATCTCGGTATCGTGTGTGTTCACGGGAAATTCTGTCTTGAGGGTAACAGCAGGAACGGGAGACATTTCTACGGTGTTTTCAGTCCCATCTGGATTAAAAGTTTCTTCATCAACAAATCTGGTGGTCCGTGAGCCAGGAACAGGGTTCCAATACGTTACATTCTTTGGGTAGGCCAAAGAAGGAGATGGCTTTACGACATTTTCTTTCGATAGTGTGAGGGGAATGCAGCATGACGCTTTGTTCCTACACAGAAGGATGTACCGTTCGTCATCTAGACAGCGGATTCTGCACTGCCCTAAATTATTCTTCCAGCATTTTTGTTTAGACCAGCCAATTGGCCAGCCAGCTGCAGGGAATAAAAAGTAAACACAAAAGTTTAATTCCAGCAGAAACATAACTTTCTTTCTTTCTTTTTTTTAAAAAAAGATTTATTTATTTAAGTACACAGTGTTTCACCTTCATGTATGCCTGTCCACCAGAAGAGGGCACCAAACCTCACAGTAGATGGTTGTGAGCCACCATGTGGTTGCTGGGAATTGAACTCAGGACCTTTGGAAGAGTGGGCAGCGCTCTTAACCACTGAGCCATCTCTCCAGCCCCAGAATCATAACTTTCATTCGATCAAAAAAAATTTTTTTCCCTCTGCCTTCTAGACTAACACCATGACAAATCCTAAAAGACACTGAGAGACACAGACAAGAAAAAACACAAAACATATTTGTGATAGGCTATGTGCCCTCACGACAATGCAGTGGAAGCCGGGTGTGGTGGCACACGCAGGGGGTGGGGGCACGCACATTTGGAGCTGTTGTGTAAACTTAGACTCTTTTTGTTTGCTGTTTTTGTTTTTGAAGACAGGGTTTCTCTATGTCACCCTGGCTGCCCTGGAACTTGCTCTGTAGACCAGGCTAGGTTTGGACTCAAGAAATCCGCTTGCCTTTGCTTCCTGAGTGCTGGGATCAAAGGTGTGCACCACCTAGACTCTTTAAAAGGTTAGAAACAAGCAGGAAATGTCCCCAGGAGGCAAGGATTGCTTCCAAAAAGCAGTAATGCATGAAGGAAGTCGCTAAGTGTATGCAAGATGCTTCTGGAATGGCTACAGGTTTGAAGTATGATATGCAAAGGTCAGAGGTCACGAGGTGGAAGAGAATGAGAGGCAACAGGGTCAGACGCCCCCACCCGAGCCCCTTAACAAATGAACTGTTCTTAGTTTATTCAGAATATAATGAGAGCTCAATGGCTTAACTCTGTTCTAGGTTAGTCAGTTCTGGGAGCCTCGTTGATAGACAGGAAAAAAAAAATGAGACTCTATAGATGTGCTAGCAGCTCTTCCAGGTTAACCTATTGGTGGCTGTAACTGAGATTTTGCTGTAGACAGGTGGTTGGGATACAAGGTAAGAGAAACAACCAATGGAGACATCAAAGAGAACTGCTGGATTTCTGAGCCATGAAGGCAGAGGGAGGCATGTGCCGTTCACAGGAGAAAGAAGAATTGACAAAAAGAAGAAATGATGGAGCCAAGACTTTGATTTGGGGGCACATAACATGATAAACCCAGGGCATCAAGGAGGCAGGAGGAGGAGCTCAGAAGAGAGGTCTCAACTGAAAAGATGAACGTCAGAATCAGTGATTATAGACAACAGTTAAAGTCACAGAATAACGTGACAGAGAAAGAGACAACATTGAGCTCTGCTGGGTTTCAGTCTCAAGAGACCAGTTCAGTTCATCGTGTGCTTGTCAATCAGTCTCCACCACGGCATCCACCTGAGCTTGTGTTGAGCATCTGAAATCCCAGCATTCTGGAGATCTTATCAGATGGGAGAATCAGAAGTTCAGGGTCTTCCTTGGCAATGCATCTATTTAGAGGTGTTTTATAAGCCCAAGCCATTATTTATGCAAGTGGAAAAAAAAAAATCTCTGTAAGCAAATTGCTACACCTTCAATCTTAATGAATCTGTTTTCTCAGTACATGAAGGCTCTTTAAAAAAAAAAATCAATAGGCAGGGCTTCAGAAATCTGGTGGAACTGTTTTCAAACTCACAGCCACAGCATCTTTATCCAACCCCTGGGAGACAGCATTTCACTTAAGAGACTGTAATCTTGTAATATTAAAATAAAAAGCATGTGGATGAGCGACTGGAAATCTAACATACAGCTGGTGCTGAAAAAAGAAGCCTTTGATCTCTCCCTCCCTCTCTCCCTCCCTCCCTCCCTCCCCATCCTGCTCACAAATGGAAACAGCATACATTTGTTTACAAGTTTTCCTTGCAGAATTGTTGGTGACAAAGAGCTGTGTTCCACCTGAGGTGAAGCAATTCAATACATTGAAGAAATCCCACTTCCCTCAAAGTTTATCTGCCAATTGAATACAATGAGGAAGGAGGGACTGTGTATTGCTAAGGAGTTTCACCTGGGTGTGGTGGCAATGCCTGCAATGCCAAGACTAGGGAGGCTGACACAGGAAGACTGCAAGTTTGAAACCAGTCTGGTCAACATGCAAGATCTTGTCTTAAAAATAAGGCCCTAAAGCTGGGGAGGTGGCTCGGAGGTTAAGAGCACTGACTGCTCTTCCAAAGGTCCTGAGTTCAATTCCCAGCAACCACATGGTGGTTCACAAGCATCGATAATGAGATCTGGTGCCCTCTTCTGGCCTGCAGGTGTACACGCAGGCAGAACCCTGTATATACATAACAAGTAAACACGTATTTTTTTAAAAGTCCCTAAAGCATGCCCATAAATTTGCAGAACAATCCTCAAGGATCATTTACAGCTGAACCTTTAAAAGTCTGCATGGGACAAGCATGTAATAGGTTCACATACACTGGAGCATCCAGTAAATTAGTGGCGCTGACTGACCATGAAGGGGAAGACGGGACCAGGAGTTTTAGGTTGGTGTGTGTGTTCTTTTCGCTTAGCCTAGTTGTGTTGATTGTTTTTTTTAATGCATAAACCACTGACAAACATTTCTCAGTAAAAACAGAAAAGTGAAACTATCACTGTTTTAAAAATGGGGATGAGAGCTTCATTCAAATCAGAGGCTCCACTTCAACCGCATGTCCTCCCACCACATCTTTATCCTGAGAGTCTCTTGCACAAAACAGCTCTACAGAACACGCAGTGTGGACCTGCTTTCTGCATAGAAGACCGTGATCTGGTGGCAATCTCAGGCCTAAGAAGGGTTTATAATCTAGAAAAGGGTTAAGGTAGTAGGACATGGCCATAAGGTAGGTGCAGAAGTGTAGGGAGGGGGTCAAGTGACACAGAGTGGTTGTACAGAAAGATCTCCAAGGCAGCTCAGAGCGGAGAGAGGATTCTTGCCTTCTGAAGACTTATCTTAGAAACTCCCCAGATATGTCAGAGAGTAGAGGCTGAAGCTGCAAGAGGAAGGAGGAGGAGGAAGAGGGGGGGAAGGAGGAGGGGGAAGAAGAGGGGGAGGAGAGGGAAGAGGGGAAGGAGGAGGAGGGGGAGTGGGAGAAGGAGGAGGAGGATGGGGAAGAGGAGGGGAGGAGGAGGGGGAGGAAGAGGGGGAGGAGGGGGAAGAGGGGGAGGAGAGGGAGGAGGGGAAGGAGGAGGAGGGGGAGTGGGAGAAGGAGGAGGAGGATGGGGAAGAGGAGGGGAGGAGGAGGGGGAGGAAGAGGGGGAGGAGGAAGAAGAAGAAGAAGAAAAAAAAGAAGAAGAAGAAGAAGAAGAAGAAGAAGAAGACTCCTATCCCCTGTTTTTCATCCATCTGAGGTTCTTTCTGAATGACGCTCACCACCAGTGCCCAGGACACCAGGTCAAGGGTAGGCTCTGTTCAACCATTCACCCTACTCCACCACCCCAATTTTCTAAGGTTCCATTACCTTTGGTCACCTGAGTTAGCAATCCGCAGATAATGAAGGCCAGTGTTGGAAAAATCATGGCTCCAGAGAGAGAACGCTCTATGTCCAGAGGAGCCCAGAATGCTTTATCCAGCAAGGGATCTAGGCCTTCACCTTTATGGGCATCACGGGTGATGAAGCGGAGAAGGTGAGCATGCCGTGCTATCCCGCCTGTCATTTGCATCGCATGGTCATGCCCAGCCCTGGAGACTATTAAAGGTAGATGAAGCCTTATGAGACCAGGCATGGTCCTGGGCGGTTTGATGGAGAGAACGTCAAAGAGGACATTTCCCTCAAACCTAGGGGGTCAGTGTCTTTTCTGCCCGTGTGCAGGACCCTACATACGTCCAGCAATGGTAGAATGGTGTGTGAAGTTACCACTGTGGCAGACCAGTGGATCACAGCGTGTAGCAAAGTGTTTCTCTTTTCTCTGGGTGTTAGGCCCAGTATGAATCCCTGTGAAAGAAGGGATGTGCAGAAGGGAAAACATTTTAAGCCCCAACTCCATGGAGTATTAAGTTGAAAGGACCAGGAATTGAGGTCAAAATAGAAAAGCAGGTTTTACTGTGACTGTCTCTTCTCCATTCCACATTCCCACTGACCCTAGTTGTTCAAAGAACTAAATAAGAAACAATACTGGGAAAGGAGAAATATTTTTATTATATATTTTTCTTTCTTGAGACAGGATCTCTCTATATAACTCTCCTGTCCTGAAACTCACTATGTAGACCAGGCTGTCCTCAAACTCACAGAGATCTGCCTGGCTCAGAAAACATACACCACAGTGTCTGGCTTTTTTGGTTTGTTCCTTTTTTTGTTTGTTTGTTTTTTGGTTTTTCGAGACAGGGTCTCTCTGTGTAGCCTTGGCCATCCTGGACTCACTTTGTAGACCAGGCTGGCTTCGAACTCACAGCGATCCGCCTGCCTCTGCCTCCCGAGCGCTGGGATTAAAGGTGTGCGCCACCATTGTTCCTTTGTTTTGTTTTCAGAAGAAAGCTAAAAAAAAACAAAACAAACAAACAAACAAAACCTCAAATAAAAAATGTTACCTTACTGAATTTAAAAAAAGAAGAGAAAATTAAGCCTAAAATGAGTAGACAAAATGAAATATCAAGAGCTAACTATGATGACACTGAAAACAGGAGACTCATAGATATGAGTCAATAAAACCAAATGATAAGCCCCAGAAGATCAGATGAATGAACTCCTACCTGTCCCAAGCCGCGCAGAAGAGCCCAGATGGACTGGAAAGTGAAACTGCCACCTCCACCTATGATAAGGGGGCGATAACTGAATTAATGTTATTCTACAATGTTTATTAATAGAGGAGAGGAGCCAAGTCCTTAAAAGACATAAAACAACCTGACAGGGAAATAGGTTACCCAAACAATCCTGTACCGACTCAAAAAGCTAAATGAACAGTTTTCAATCTTCCAAGAAAGAAATAGTCACTCATAGATGGTTTTAGTCGTGCAGATATGCGTCAGATCTGGGTAGGCAATTTTCCTAAGTAGACACATGATAAAGAGCACTGGTTGCTCATCTAGAGGACCCAGTGTTGATTCCCAGAGCCCACAAGGGTGGTTTAAAAACCACCTACATTAGGCCGGGCGTGGTGGTGCACACCTTTAATCCCAGCACTTGGGAGGCAGAGGCAGGCAGATTAACCTAAGTTCGAGGCCAGCCTGGCCTACAAAGGGAGTCCAGGATAACCAAGGCTAAACAGAGAAACCCTGTCTCAAAACAACAACAACAACAACAAAACAAAAACAACAACAACAACAAAAAAAAAAAAAAAAAAGGAAAAGAAAAAAAGAAAAACCACCTATAACTGCAGACTCAGGGGAATCTGATGCCCCCTATTGGTCTCTGTGGGCACTGCACATATATGGTGCACAAACATGCTGCTCTGTAGGCAAAACACTTTAGGCATAAAAATAAATGAATTAGATTGAATCTCAGAGTCATTTTTAATCGAATTTCCCTGATGACTAAGGATATTGAACATTTCTTTAAGTGCTTTTTGGCCATTTGATATTCCTCTGTTGAGGATTATCTGTTTAGCTCTATACCCCACTTTTTAATTGGATTATTTGGTTTGCTTGGTGTTTAATTTCTTGATTTCTTTATATATTTTGGATATGTAAGGCCTCTGTCAGACGTAGGATTGGGGAAGATATTTTCTCAGTCTGTAGGCTGTCGTTTTGTTCTGTTGACAGTGTCCTTTGCCTTACAGAAGCTTTTCAGTTTCATGTGGTCCCATTTATTAATTCTTGATCTTAGAGTCTGAGCTGTTGGTGTTCGGTTCAGGAAGTTGCCTCCTGTGCCAGTGAGCTCAAGGCTCTTCCCTCTTTCTCTTCTAACATATTTAGTGTGTCTGGGTTTTGTTGAGGTCTTTAATCCACTTGGACTTTAGTTTTGTGCAGGGTGATAAATATGGATCTATTTGCATATTTCTACCTGTAGACATCCAGTTAGACTGGCACCATTTGTTAAAGATGCTATGTTTTTCCATTGTATTGTTTTGACTTCTGAGATTCCATATTACAGCAATCAGGATGGCTAAGAGAAAAAAAAAAAAAAAAAACCTCAAACGATGATGACGTTTTATAAAAGACTACGAATTTATCCTAAAAACAAACACCCCCTCCGCCAAAAAAAAAAAAAAAAAAAAAAATCCCTCAAATGACAGCCATGCAGGCGAGGATGTGGAGAAAGGGGAACATTCCACCATTGCTTGTACAACCACTTTGGAAACTAACTTGGCACTTTCTCAGAAAACCAGGAATAGCTTTACCTCAAGACCCAGCTATACCACTCCTGAGCATATACTTGAAAGAAGCTCCATCACACAACAAGGACATTTGCTCAACTATGTTCATAGCAGCTTTATTTGTAATAGCCAGAATCTGGAAACAACGTAAATATCCCTCACTGGAAGAATGGATAAAGAAATTGTGGTACATTTACACAATGGAATACTATTCAGCTATCAAAAACAAGGAAATCTTGAAATTTACAGCCAAGTGGATGAAAGTAGAAGAAATAATCCTGAGTGAGGTAACCCAGACCCAGTAAGACACGCTTACTCACTTATATACTCACTTATAAGTGGATATTAGCCCAACCTAGATGACTTCTGAGAGATTATACCCAGTGGAGGATCAGGACAGATGCTGGGACTTGCAGCCAGAATCTGGGCGGACCGCTGAGAGTCATCTGGAAGAGAGTGTGTGTGGAGGCAGGAATGGAAGGACCCAAGGGATCAGGAGCTGCACAAGGAGACCATCAAAGCGGGCGGATCTGGATGGGGGACGACAGAAGGAGGGAGGCACAAACTACCTCTGAAATGAACTCTGGTGCCCGGGATTTGATCTCTTTACCTTGGCCTGGCCGCCTTGCAGGCCCACAGAGGAAGGGGATGCAGGCTATCCTGATGAGACCTCATAGGCTGTGGTCAGATGACTGTAACTTCAGTTCCAGGAGATGTGGAATTCTCTTCTGGCTTCTGCTAGCACCAGGCATGTACATGGTGCACATAAGTACATGAAGGCAAAACACAAGTACACGATCAATATAAATAAACAAATATTTTTTTTTAATAACAGACAAAGGAAACAATTTAATATGCAAAGGATAAGCGTAAATCCCATTTAAGGACACCCCTGCCAGCCTAACAGCACACTTCTTTGGAATTGTGTAGCTCAGGAGAGAATGGACTGACATAGTCCACATCCTGGAAGAAAACAGCTGCCAACCAAGGTTGTCATACAAAGCAAGGCTGCCTTTCAGAAATGAAGACCCTTTAAGGCCACCGGAGAATTCATGAGCCTCAGAGTCGGAAGGTGCTTTAGGGATTCCTCCTGCAACCAGGGGTGAAGTAAATGTGGATGAGTGTGAAAATACAGCTGCCACTAGAAAGGCAGGTACAAACACTAACAAAACGACAGATCATCACACCTCACAGGGGAAGCAAGAGTAGAAACAGAACCAGCAAAGATACGCGAAACAATTACAACACGACCATCAAAATAATGCCAAGTGTCATTACCTGTCAATCATAAACTTAAATGTAAACAGATTAAAGTCTTTGATTAAAAGAAACAGACCAAGATGGGCGTGGTGGCGCACACCTTTCATCTCCCGCACTCAGGGAGGCAGAGGCAGGCAGATCTCTGTGAGTTCGAGGCCAGCCTGGTCTACAAAGAGAGTCCAGGACAGCCAAGGCTACACAGAGAAACCCTGTCTCGAAAAACAAACAAGCAACAAACAAAGGAATAGACCAGGCACAAGGATAAAGAAATATATTCCAACCACATGCTGCCCCCTAGAAACTCCCCTCATCAATCGAAATGTGTCCAGATGGACAGAAAGAAAAAATGGTATTCTAAGAAAATGAAAACTTAAAACAAGCACGGGTGGCTGTACTTAGACCTAATAAAAAGAATTCTGGGACCAAAAAAATTAGGAAGAGACAAAGAAGGCCCCCATGTAATGATTGAAGAAACAATTCAACAAAAGATACAATTATCACAAGTCTGTGTACCTAATGCGGACCACTCAATTCTGTAAAACAGACCCAAAAGGAAAGAAAGATAGGCCCCAGCTCAGTAACAGTGAGGGATTTTAACATTCCTCTCTGTCTAGTGGACACATTAACCAGACAGATCAACATGGAAGCATCAGAAGTGAGGTGCACTCATCACAGAACTGCACAGTATATACAAAACAGATCCTCTGTTCATAATGCGTAACTTCCTCTAGAATATGCCATACATTAAACTATAAAACCAATACTGATAAATGAATTAAAATTATTTTCTATATATTTTCTTATCACATTTAGAGAAAACTACAAGTCAATAATAAAAAAATTAGGAATTGCGTCATGAACACAGTATGATTTTTTTTTAAAAAACAGTGTTTCGCACTTGGCATAGTGGTACATGCTTGTAATCCCAGCACTCTGGGAGGCAGAGGCAAGCAGATCTCTCTGAGTTCAAAGCTAGCCTGGTCTATAAAGTGAGTCCAGAACAGTCAGAGCTACAGAAAAACCCTGTATTTCACTCCGTTACCCTAGCTGACCTGGAACTCACTATGTAGACCAGGCTGGGCTCAAACTCACAGAAACCAGTCTGCCTCTGCCTCCTGAGAGCTAGGAATTAAGATGGGAGCACACTTTTGAATGAACTTAAAGGAAAACTAAAGACTGAAATTGTTTTCAAGGGACGTATATAGTAAAAACCTTATGTCGAAGAAAAAAAAGGGCTTGGAAATTAAGCAACTAAAAACAGTCCATGTAGAAAATGGGCATAAGACAGTAATAGATATATGGTCCAGGAAGTTATGGATGACAGGAAATACTTGGAAGATGACTAACAGTGCTAGCCAGGAAAGAAGTACAGTTTAAGGTCAGGAAGAGACACAGCATTCTAGGATTAAGATAGTGAAAGCTGACACTTGTGTGTGGGGTGGGCATGCATAAACATTGCGTTCAGAAGCTCAAGGCACAGGATGGAGAGATTGAGGCCAACAGCAGTCACACAGTGCGTTTAGGACGGGCCTGGGGTACTACAAGTGAGAAGTAATATTTTTATTATAGAAAATACTGCGTAGGCGTTTCATACTGTGAGTGCCACTCAGCAGTGGAAGGAAGAAGCTAAGAGCCAGAACAGCAGCCTCAGAAGGCCGCACACCAGGAGATGAAAGACCGGTTGGTTTCTAAAGGTGACAGATGGTGAGGTGGAGGCTAGAGTGACTGGAAAGGATCAAGGCAACTGTGTGTCCCCAGGAAAGACAGTTGCCCTCTCTGAGCTTCAAGTCTCAATTCCATAGAATGATCATTATCACCCCCCCCTCCGCCCCCAGCTCCGTGTTTCAGTTGTTTATATTTCATCCAATAACTTTTTTTTTTTGCCCTGTCTTTTATGGACTGGTTCTGTAGGTTCAATTTTCTTAATTATATTTTATTATGAACTTAATAAACGAGCCTACCTCCCATACAACCCTTGAACTCACAGAGATCTGCCTGCCTCTGCCTCCCAGAGTGCTGGGGTTACAAGCAACTATGACTTGGTGCTTTTGTTTTAATAAATTTAAACCTTTTCTATGTAATGTACTTTTGGCAGTTTGGCTATAGTAAACTGTGGTGAAGATCTTTTGTGTTTATGGCCATTTGGTGTTTTATAAACCTCCTGCCCAGGTGTAATAATTAGCTGTAATTGTCAATGTGATATAATTGGGAATCACCTGGGCAGAGAGTTATGGATGTTGCTTTGGCCTGTGGACTTGTTTGTGGGAGCTGTTTCAATGAAGTTAATTGCTGTGGGAGAGCTCAGCCTCCTGTGGCGGCACCGTCCTGCTAAAGTGCTAGCGGCCATCTCCAGCACACAGGGTAAACCAAGGCAGGTGGCAATGTCTGCAAATGACGGTGTTTCCCTACTTCCTTTAATTCTTCATCTTTCAGGCCGGTAGCCTTGATATTTACACTTTCACTCTTAAAGTTCCAGTCTGGTGGCCTTGCTACTTACACATTAACTGTTAAGGGAAAGAGAGGTCCCTGCCAGGACCCTCTGGTTTCCTTGCTGCCCCAGCAGCTCTCTAGCTGAGAACCTTTGTTCCTTAACAACAGGAGGTCTTAGTCAGCCCTGAGGTCAGCACAGAGGGCTTGGAAAAGGAAAAACCTCAGTCCTTTTGACTTGATGGCTTAGCAGTGAGCAGCAGCTTGCTGCGGGCTAGACACCTAATTAGGCAGGGCAATAAAGCACTCTGAGCGCTTATCACTTCCTAAACTTAGAAGCACACGTTTGGCAGACAAAGCAGGCAGATTTTTACAAACCTCACACGCACACGCCTACATACAATCAATAGACAAAACAAGGGCGCTGCCAAAGGCACCATGCATCCACATATACATGAACATACATATATAAATATACACACAGACAGAGAGAGAATATAGACAGACAGTCAGACATATAAGCAGACAGACAGACACACTTTTAGGCACAGGAGGTGGCTTCAACAATTGTTTAATTCTGTCTTGGGTTTTTATACAACCTGGTTAAAAAAAAAGTTCTCTATGGAAAAAATTAACTCATTCAAAAATAGATACAACCATTTCATTAAAAAGGAGTTACAGTAGGACTATCGATCCCAATATCTAACCAGGCACTTTCTTTATTATAAGTTTAAAGCAGTGGTTTTATCTATGGGCTCATTATGAGTTCAAAGCAGAAGTTTTATCTTTTTCTTATTTCAAATGTATATTATGTATTCAAAGCAAGATTTTTATGACAAAGATTTTCTAAGAAACAGGTATCTGTCTTGTCCTGTATAGCTAACCATTTATTTTTTGTTTCTATAGCCATATGGTCTTTCTTACTGGGGAGTACACCTGGGCCAAGTACTTGGACTAAACCTAGAATGAATGTATCTCCTTGAATACTAATTTGCTTGGATCTTGTTTTCCCTCTTGGTGTAAATCTATTTATAATTAGCATAACGTGAGGTAGTTGGACATATTTCATATTTTCCTTTGAGGCACATGCCTGTAACAGGCTCCGTCTGCAGTTCTCCATTTCTGCATGTCTTCCTGCAGGTGTCTAATTTGTTTGCACACATTTTCACAAACCAGTTACCTGAAGGCAGGAGAGCAAGCCATCATACCTGGGTACTGAGCAGGCATAGATAAAGCCACACGCAGGCTGGCCTTGAACTCACAATGATCTGCCTGCCTCTGTCTCCCTGAGTTCTGGGATTAAAGGCGTGCGCCACCACACCCAGCTATATGAAATATTTTTATTTAAAAAATCTGTAACCAGTTTCCTGAAATGTAACAAAAGCATAAACAAACACCCAGAGAGAAGCAAAGACACACTCTTAAAAGAGAGCGCACGCCTGTAATCCCGGCACTCGGGAGGTAGAGGCAGGAGGATCACTGAGAGTCCCAGGCCAGCCTGGTCTACAAAGTGGGTCCAGGACAGCCAGGGCTACACAGAGAAACTCTATCTCAAACCCCCCCCCCAAAAAAAAAGAAAAGAAAAGGAATGCACAGATCATTGTGGACATTTCTCTCACCATTGACAAAATACACATCCAGGGCTTTTGTCTTGCATATTGCCTCGTTAAAAGCAGATACTTCATGGGACTGGAGATTTTCTGGGGCCAGAAAAATGGCACAGCATGTAAAAACACTTGCCACACTGGCCAGATGACCTGAATTCAACCTTCGGCTCCCAAGGTCAAATGAGAACCAACTCTCCCAATACTTATGCTCTGGACTCCACACATGGGCCATGGCACCCACATCATATTATATATGCGTACGTTATAGACATGCAGTAATGATAATAATAATTGTCATTGAAGAGATGGTTCAGCAGTTAAAATTGCTTGCTGCTATTGCATAAAATCCGGCTTCAGTTCCCAGAACTCACCCATGTTGGTTGACGCGACACCTTCTTCTGACTTCTGCAAGCTCCTGCATTCCTGTGGTGCACATATGTACAGTCAGGCACGTGTGCAAACACACACATGCAAAACATTAAATAAAGAAATGTTTTAAGGGCCAGGCGTGGTGGTAGCGCATACAGGTGGATCACTGTGAGTTTGAGGCCAGCCTGGTCTACAAAGCAACTCCAGGACAGCCAACACTAACACAGAGAAACTGTGTCTCAAATAAAAAATAATATATTTATATGTATGTATGTATATTTTAAAATAAACTTTAATTCTAAAAAAGACTATCCGAGTTCACAGACTACCAACAGAGTAGTAACTTGTTCAGTTACTAAACAATAGCTTAGACTCTTCTCTGAGAAGAATGAGGTAAAGAAAATAACCACATCCATGTAGAAAAGCACACAGCTACACAGGATTCATATACAGAAAAGCATACTACATGCAAGTATCCAGCAGGCACATGTCTCATGAGAACAGACAGGCAGGCGAGCAGAGGGCACACAAGCTGCTGTGAACTGAGCCAGCCCTCTGTCAGCACCAGAGCTGCGAAAAGCTCAGGGGTTAGGCTTGCCAGCCTTGAGGTGGTCCTATCCCTCTCTGTAAGTTGCCCTGTGCTTTGACAGAGCTCACACCTCAGGCTTCTGCCTTCCTCCTCCCCCCACCCCCCGCCCCGGAAGGCATAGTTAGTGCAGGGCCAAAGGCATAGTTAGTGCTGGGCCCCACTTGGTGCTTTCTCACCCAGAGCTGCTGGCCAATCAACTGAAGTCATGGTTGACACAGCTGGCCTTGCTCTTCTGTTCTACTGGCTGAGCCCAGCCTCCTCCTAAGGTGACAATAAAGATCTGTGCTGAGAGCCTGAGAGCCCTGGACTCCACGGAGGAGCACACTGCCTGCGGACAGAGGCCATGAAGCCCTTCCTGCCTGCCTTCGTGATCGTCATGCTCCTGGCCCACTTGGTCACAGGTAAATGTGAAATGTTGGGGAGAAAGGCACATTAGTCAGCCTAGACCAGGATCTTCTCCATGAACCCCCTAATGTCAGCCAAGTGAGCCAGCTGTGAGGCAGGGACCTCACTGGAAGGCAGCTGAAGTTTGTCCCAAAGTTCTTTAAGGCCCTCAGAGTGGAGCCTTAGCCGTGATCAGGGCTTGGGAAAGGGAACGAAAACTCAGAACCATCCCCTCCAGAGGCAGAGCAGCTGTGGCTCCTAGAGTTCCTGTGACCACCCCCACCCCTGCTCCCCCGCCCCGTCCCTTCTTCACCCCACCCCCACCCCGGCCATCCAATCTCTTGGGGCCATCTCTGCCCACTTCACTTCCTGGGCCATGAAGGCATCTCTGCTATCCCTCTCCCAAGCTGCACTGTTGTAGTTCTGGTTCCTGGTTTCAGAACTGGAGTGTAGGTGAGGCCAGAGAGGCACTACACATGGACACAGGGGGCTGTTGGAGTCTGTACACAACAGCTGTCTGTCAGGCATTCCTCCCTCCTTCAGGTCGGTCAGCTGATTTTGAGTCAGGCCCCTGCACTGGAGACCAGGCATGCCTGTGGTCTTCCTTGCATCTGCTTCTAAAATTTTGGGCTTGTGGCCTCTCACCCAGCTCACTCTGCCACTTGGGTTTTGCTTCACAATTAACTTGGTTTTTGTTTTGTTTTGTTTTGTTTTTTTGAGATAGGGCCTGCTATGTGGCCTAATCTACCCTCAAGCTCACCATCCTCCTGCCTCTGCCTCCCGGGCACTGATGTTGGAGGCATGGCGCACGACCATGGCCTTTTTTTTTTTTTTTTTTTTTAAGACCATGGCTTTTATTATTTCCTTTTTGTGGGGCTGGGTATCATCACCTTCGGGGCTTCTACTTACTAGTCTTCTGGCACTAGGCTATACCTGCAGCCCTTCTCCACACGCAGTGACACAGATTTCTGGAGTCTAATGGGACATTTTGATGCGCATTCATTGTGTGAGGCACCAGAAAAGGGGCGTTAGAACATAATATCCGTCCCCATAAACACGCACAGCCTTTGTGGCAGGAACCCTCACGCCCTTCCCCCCACAGTCTGGATTCACAGGGCACATGGCTATCAGGGATAGCTCCCCTACCTGAGCTGCAGCCCACGGTCAGCCTGTGGAACTGTCATCTACAGTTTATCCCCACAAAACCTGAACAAAAACCAAGAAGTGGTTTAGAAATAAAGAAACTGGGCAGCACTTCATCTGTACTGACATCTCCAGACATGGAACCAGCCGCTGCACATTTGTAACTGGCTTCTTTAGTCTTCTGTCCTTGATTAGCATGCAGTAATTGTACAGAGTCATTAGGCTTTCTGAATTTCCTCATCACCAACAGAATGGAAAAAGTGTTCAACCGGTTGACAATAGCACAGACTCTTCTCTGAAAAGAAAAATGCCAAGAACAAGAGCATGCGCATGTGTAGACATGGCTAGACAGATTCCATGTGCAGAGGCGTGGGGCACGCACAACACTGTGAGGTAAAAATGGTCCCAGACGAGGAAGAGAGCTAGACAGGTGAACTTCTCCATCTCCACAAGTAAACTGAGAAGTTTGTCTGTCAGTGCCAGGGTTGTTTGCTTCCTCTACATTAACTGCATGTTTGTAGCCTTAATTTTTCTATGTCATTTTCTGACACCATTCAGCGGATAAAGTCCAACCCACCTTCCCACAAACTCCTTTCACCTCTAACCCAACCTCTTATAATCCGCACTCCACATTTGGGTAGAACCTTTTATCTTAACTTGGGAACGTGTCAGGAAAATTGTTATAGTCTGTATTCCTTGAAAGCACAGTTTGCCATAGATGCCTTTATTCTGTCATGTTTTATAGACATATCCACTTGGAGAGTCCCTTCTTGTGCTACTTGGGTGGTTTATAATGTGCAGTCATTGTAAATTATAGCAAACAGCCTGGTTTATGTGTCACTGGGAACTTCTCTCCTATAGGCAAACGTTAGAATTTTTTTTTTTTTTTTTTTGGTTTGACAGGGTTTCTCTGTGTAGCCTTGGCTTGTCCTGGCTGTGAGCTGCCATGTAGCACTTGGAAACTGAAACCAGCACTGAGCCATCTCTCCAGCCCCCTTAAGTATCCACTTTTAGCAAGGCAGTATGCAAGACAAGTCTAGAGTCAGATTCTATCATTAGTAGGACCTCAGAAGTATGGAAAGACTTTGAAAATCTCACCAATCATCAACAAAAGCCCTGGGTGTGCATTTTGTCAATGGTGAGAGAAATGTCCACAATGATTTTGTGCATTCCCCTTTCAAGAACGTGTCGTTGTCTCTTTATTTCTGTTTTTGCTACATTTCAGGAAACTGGTTCCCTCTCCTCCTTTTTTAAAAAATAAACAATATTGGCAGGAGCCTGGGAGAAAGAGTGCTAAGAAGGTAGGCGCTATTGTGATTTTTGAACCAGGGTCTCTCTGTACAGCCACACAGTGCAGTCCTGGCCAGCTTGGAACTCACAGGGATCTGTCTGTTTCTCCCTTCGCCTCTGAGTACTGGGCTTAAAGGCGCTGGCTACCAAGCCCTGCCTGGGCGTGGTTTTATCTATGCCTGCTCAGTACCCAGGCTTGATGCCCTCCTCTCCTCCCTGCAGGTAGCTGGTATGTGAAAAAGTGTGCTAACAAAAAGGGCAACTGCAGGTCAAATTGCAGAAAAGGAGAGCAGCCAGCGAGGCCTGCTAGAGGGATGTGCCCCACGGGAAAATGGTGCTGTATTCTGGACATCCAAGTTCCTTGCGGAGGGAGCTCAAAGCCTTCAGGAGGAAGCCAAGATTCGTCTGGGGGTGCACAGGCGGTGCCAGGTGGGTCGGCAGCCACGGCGGCGCCAGGGGCGACAGCAGGGGCGACAGGGACTGCAGCGCCTGACCAAGGCACTACTGCTGCCGCTTCCTGAAGCCTCAGCCTCAGTTTCTTTACCTAATACCGTTGGTTGAATAAAGCAAAGAGGCATAAGTCGGTGTTGGTTTTCTCTCTATATCCCTTTCCCACAATGCCTCTTTTCAGCCAGGTTTGCCAAGGCAACCTATCTCCTCACTGTGGCCCTTTCTAGGGAGGGGATTTAGAAAGAACTGGGGCATAAGAGGGGTATTCCTCAAGCCCCATCCGGAACTGAGAGCTAGAAGCCCATCTTCCTAACCAACAAGTCCAGACCTTCAGTAGGTCCCTAACCAGGAGTGTCAGGCTGTAATGTACAGGAAGTGTAGGGAGGCACTGCGTAGAAGCTGGTCCTCATGAGCCGTCCTGACCCAGGGTGCAAGAGCAGCCTGGGCACCACTCCAGCGCACAAAACGGGTCGGTTTATTGGCAGCTTCTTGCAGAAGTACTTTTCTAGGAATTAAAAACGGTAGTTCTTTGAGGGACGATCTCACTTGGAAGACTGGGATAGCCTCAAACTCAGGATTTTTTTTTCTGCCTCAGCCATGCAAATGCTGGGATTACAGGTGTGGGTCACCAAACCCAACCACCTGTATGCTTCTGAAGTGATTTGGAACTTAAAAAAAAAAAAAAATCAGTTCCTAGTGCCCACATGGCCTCACCAAACCTTCTGTAACTCCAGCTCAGTGGCTCTAACTCTCTCTTTGGCCTCTGTGGGAACCAGGTACAGACTCAGTGCACATACATAAATATAAGACAAACATCCAGACATATAAATTTTTGGTTTGGGTTTTTTGGTTGTTTGTTTTTGTTGTTTTGGTTTTGGTTTTGAGTTTTTTGTCTGTTTGTTTGTTTGGGTGGGTGGTTTGGTTTTTTTGAGACAGGGTTTCTCCTGTTGTCCTGGTCTCACTTTGTAGATCAGGCTGGCCTCGAACTCACAGAGATTGGCCTGCCTCTGCCTCCTGAGTGCTGGGATTAAAGATGGGCGCTCGGCTATAACATAATTTTCTTAATTCCCTGAAGAATTCTTTGATGAGCACTTCCGTGTGTTTGACTTCCCACACCCGTCCAGGCCCTGATACAGCAGCCTTACTTCATAGACACCCAAACAAATTCTAAGCATTAGAAACCTCAGATACTGTGATGTCATCGAGCCATCTTCTGTCCTCGGAAATCCTGAGTATTAGCTTTTAGCTCAGGTAAGAAGAAAGGAGAACCAAGGACTTTGGTGTGACCGGAAGACTGGGCAAGATACTCAGGTTAAGGAACGAGGTTTTCTAAGTGTTCTGTCCCACCAACAGGACACACAACTGGGAGTGTCCTTGTCTACACTTCCTTTCTCAGCCATAGCCGGATGAAGAGCAGAAGTGTGCTCAGCTGTGCTTTCTGGGCACCTGCAGTTGTCATGTTTGTTAATCCGTCTGATTACTAGGGGATGACAGAGTGGCACTGAGTATCTTCTTCCCCATCCCTGTCATACTAACATACTTCTAATTAAAAAGAAGAAGAAGAAGAAGAAGAAGAAGAAGAAGAAGAAGAAGAAGAAGAAGAAGAAGAAGAAGAAGAAGAAGAAGGGGTAGGGAGGTTCCGAGTAGAGTCACGTGTGCAGAAGCATGAGTTTGGTCCTCCAGGACCCACAAAACCACAGCATGAGCACAAGCACATGTGGAACCCAGTGTTGTGGGCACAAGCACACATGGCACCCAGCATTGTGGGCACAAGCACACGTGGAACCCAGCATTGTGGGCACAAGGACATGTGGAACCCAACGTTGTGAGCATAAGCACACGTGGAACCCAGTGTTGTAGGCACAAGCACACGTGGAACCCAGCGTTGTGGGCACAAGCACACGTGGAACCCAGTGTTGTGAGGAGTAGAGACACGAGGATTGCTTGGGCTTCAGGTTCAGTGAGAGACCCTAACTCAAAGGACTAAGTGGAAAGTGACAGACACAATGTTCTCTGGCATATGGGCACCGTGACCACACACACACACACACACACACACACACACACACACACACACACACACGATTAGTTTATGCTTTGGCCTCCTATGAAACCAAAGATTTACCGTAGACACCTAACAGTGGAAGGAAAATGTTAGTACAGCAGTCATCTCCTGTGTGAGTCTACAGTGCCACCAGCATACAGTCCTTTTCCTTCACTTGGTCCTGTTCCTACCAGGTCCGGATGCATCCTCCCCTCTCTAATGCATGTCCTGGTTTCTGTCTCCACTGTCCCCCTTCAGCCCCTTCCAGATGAAGGATCAGCCATTGTGACACCCAGTGGGGGTATTACCACAGCCTCCCACTGTTCTCTCTGTATTCCTTACACAAATCTAACCACCGATCCCCACTCTGGTGTGTTCCCAGAGCCATCGTGTTGCCTGCTGTGCTTAGGACCTCAGTGCCATGCCCTTCCCATTCCTCTCCACAAGGCAACTTGAATTCTACAACACATCCTTCCTTAGGATGGATTTGAAGTCACTGGATTGCTATGGGCTTCCAGATGGTCTCTTTCCACTTGCCCCTGCCTGGGTCGGAGGTCGGGGAGAATCCTTATAATTCTTGTTCAGGGCATAGATAACCACACTGTAGAAATCTGCAACTTCCAAGGCACCACCATTACGATTAACCTACAGGTCTATGCCATCATATTGGACTCTGTGTTTCTGCTCATGAAATTTGCTTAATAGGGAGAATCATTCCATTTTTTTTCTTTTATCACCCCTAACTAGAATTTGTATTCACTCTTTTTAAAAATTTTTTAAAATTAAGTGTGTGCACAGGTAAGTGCAGGTATTAGAAGAGTCCAGAAAAAAGGGGCCAGGTCCCCTGGAGCTGAAGTTTTAGGTGTTTGTGAGCTCCCTGATGTGGGTGCTGAGAAATGAATTCAGGTCCTCTGCAATAGCAGTGTGTACTTTTAATGACTGGGCCGTATCTCCAGCCCTTAAAGATTTTATTTTTATAAGTTATATTTATTTTTAATTGCGTGCCTGTATGTGGGCATGTGTGTATACGAATATGGGCCCAGAGAGGACAGATGAGGAAGTCAGATTTCCTGGAACTGGCTTATAAGCAGTTGTGAACCGCCCAACTCAGGTCTTCTGCAAGAGTGGCATGTTATTCAGGATTCTCCAGAGGAACAGAACTGATAGAATGAATCTGTATGCTATAAAAGGTATCGATTAGACTGGCTTACAGGCTGTGGTCTGGCTAGTCCAACAATGGCTGGCTCCTGAGGGGAAGGTCAAGAATCCAGTAGTTGTTCAGTTCACAAGGCTGGATGTCTCAGCTGCTCTTTAGTCTATGTTGGAATTCCAAGGAAGGAGCACCTCAGCAGCAGGACAGATGAATGCGCCAGCAAGAGTGAGGCGAGCAGGCAAAGACCAAAAGCTCCCTTCTTCCATATCCTTCTCTACAGGCTGCCACCAGAAGGTGTGATCCAGATTTACTATGGCTTTTCCAACCTCCAATGATCAAGACTGAGGGTGGGTCTCCCCGCCTTAAATAATGCAATCAAGAAAAATTCCTCACAGGTATGCCCACCTGTTTTAGTCGATTCCAGCTGTAGCCGAGTTGACCACCAAGACTAGTCATCACCCACAGTATGCCCTCTTACCCACTGTGCCATATCCTCAGACATGTAGGCTCTCTATTAAGTCTTATTGGTGAAGTAAATGGAGTTCTTGACGGGTGTTATGGAAATCGTACCTTCATTTATTGTAGCTCTTCCCCGGGGAAACAAGCTTCCATGTCCTTCTAAAGACATATCTATGCTCTATGGGACTGCATTTGTCACCGCTGGTAGGAGAACTGTTCCTCCCGTACCCATGGCTGTCTTTGTAGACAAGACAGAACTTGCACAACAGTGTGGGTGGAAGAAAACAGGTCACTTCAGCAGAGAAGGTAGAGGGAGAACGCACAAGGGCTTTGGGGTCTTACATGTCCAAGATCAGTTCCAGGTCACATCAGATGTTCGTTTTTTAGACTAGGGCAAGTGATATCCCATCTTTGAGTGTATATTTTTGAACATGAGGAACATGGAACATATTTCCTTCCACCGAAGGGACGTTGGTAATGGTAAGGGTAGTGTATTGAGTTAAGCATACCACAGGGACTTAGTTAAGGCACGCTGCTCATTCCTGGATGAGTTAGCAAGAACTTTGCTGATAGCCCTGCCTGCTGGACTCTGTGTGGGTATGTGTGATGACAAGCTGTGCCTCCCCTGAAGGGAAACACATTACCACACAGCGGAGTATGAAAGGTGAGGGCCCGTGGGCTCTCTCTGAACAGCCAGGTGCTGTTTGAAAGGCTCTCGGGGGCACTTGATGTGCTTGCTCCTCACTAATTAGTGGATCACTGCCTCAAAAGCACCTTAGGCCTGTGAGTAGGGACTCTAAGCCAAGGACTAGCACAGACTCTTCTCTTTGTGCCTCACATCCCACTCTTCCTCATACATACTTGAACTTAAGGAAAAAAATGCCTTTGCTGCTGTGGTAAAAGCATCAAAGAAACTAGTAACACAAAGAAGAAACCTCTTACACTCTGAAAGGCAGATACAGGTGCCTAGTGTCTCCACTCTTACTCAGTATAGTGTTTGGAGTCTTTTTCTTTTTCTTTCTTTCTTTCTTTCTTTGTTTGTTTGGTTTTGGTTTTTCAAGACAGGATTTCTCGGTGTAGCCTTGACTGTTCCAGACTCTCTTTGTAGACCAGGCTGGCCTCGAACTCACAGCCATCCACCAGCCTCTGCCTCCCGAGTGCTGGGATTAAAGGCGTGTGCCACCATCACCTGGCAGTGTTTGGAGTCTTAACCAAAGCAATAAGAAAAGGAAAAAAAATTCAGGTGGAAAGCGCTGGAGGAGATAAATGTCTTGGCAGTCAGCAGAGGGCTTGGGTCTGAGTCCCAGCACTCAGGGTTTACAGACATCTATAACTGTAGTTCCAGAGATTTGTTGCCCTTTTCCGATCACTACAGGGACCAAACATACCCACACGCATGTGCATACATGCATACACTCACACATAACATAAATAATTTTAAACTTTTAAAAAAAGACTACAAATTGGAAAGGAAGAAATCAAATTATCTGTATTTGTACACTATTTTACATTGTACAGTGTAATGGGCCCTATTCCAGTGGAATCATAGAGAGTTAGAACAAGTCCAGGAACGAGAGGGAGCCAGCCCGACTATCATATTACTATAGAAAGCAAAAGAAGCAGTGCGCCAGTAGAGGTAGTGATGGTGACTGTAGATGGGGCAAGGAGACCCTGCAGAGGAAATCACCTGACCAGGTGGCAGGAACTGACTCCTGCCTATGGTAGAACTCAAGACATCAAGTCTGAGTCACAGGACGCACAGTTAGGATTTCTCATGCCAGTGTTTCAGAGCTGGGACAGTTGGAGGGACATAGTGTCTGGGAAACATTCAGGAGCAGGCAGCTTTACTGAGGTGTTGAAGGAGCAGGTACCCCTCAACGATGCAGTTCCTTGACTTTCCCAAATACCATCTGATGTTTCTAGTCTCTTGGGTGTTGGAGGGAGGCCCAGAACTGGCCAGGCCTCAGTATGAGTGGTTCCACTAAATGCCAAGTCCAAGCTCACCTGAGGAGATAATGCTCTTAAGTTGTTCCTGAGACTAGCCCCAGACCTCCTCAGCCTTCCCGGTACCGAGTGCACCATCTGCAGCCTCGGGGTGATCTGGGCTCTCTCTGCACAGTAACTGAACAACATGAAAGATGCTGGGATCCCCCTGCGCACAGACACTGCAGGAAGATTTGCAGACTGACAGAAAACAGTCAGGTGTTGTGCCCAGATGGAAAATCCTGCTGCCTCGGCACCAAAGAACTGAAGAAAAAAAAAAGTTATGACGACTCCGCACCCAAAACCAACAGGCCTGTGCATATCTAAACTTTGTGTCAACTAGATCTTCTAATTGCTAGTAAAGGAGAGAAGAGATGCATATCCAAGGGGGTGCAGATCCCATCTTAGGCTTCTCGACAGATGTCATCCTTCTCCTCAGAGCTGTCCCGGTACATGCTAGGAAAATGTTCAAATATCTTTCCTCCTCACTATAATAAATTCTTGGTTGTTAGCAGAAGCTTTGTGTGTGTGTGTGTGTGTGTGTGTGTGTGTGTGTGTGTGTCTGTCTGTGTATGTGACTGGGGCGGGGGCTGTGTCTGTGTTGTGTGTATGTGTTTGTGTGTGTCTTTGTATGGGTTCTGTGTGTCTGTGTCTTTGTGTCTGTCTTTGTCTCTTTCTCTCTCCTTCTCTGTGTGTGTGTATGTATATCTGTCTGTCTGTCTTGTCTCTCTGTCTGTCTTTGTCTCTATCTATCTATCTATCTATCTATCTATCTCTATCTCTGTCTGTACCCTAGTTTCTTTGAGATATAAGAAGTTTCACCGCAGGGTGTGGGGGCAGGGATGAGATGGCACAGATGGCAGAGAAGGTGCTTGTTGCAAAGCCTGACAATGTGAGTTTAATCCCTGGGACCCAAAGAGTGGAAAGAAAAACCTGACTCCCTAAAGTTGTCCTCTGACCTACATATACACACTGCCACGATACATGTATGTCATGATGCATACACAAGTATACATGCACAAGCCCAACGCTAAAATGTCCAAAATTATTTTAATTTTTTTAAACAAAGGGAAATGCCTGAAATCTGTGGGATACCATCTTGGATAGAAAGTGGACACACTTACTGCCATCTCTCTGTGTCCCCATTTCACAAGTAAAACACAGGCAACACTGCAGCTAATCACTCACAGAGAAAGGGTCCAGAAAGGGAATGGATAAAAAGAGCTTTATTGTTGTGGGGAATCAGGTTCAGGGGGTGGCTAGGAGAAGGGCGGGGGAGTGGTAGGTCAGAGGCAGCCCACTGGATTCCACAGGGCTTCAGAGGACAGTGGCCTTCAGGGGCAAGTGGTTCCTTCAGATACTGATGGTAAAGTATGTGACGGTGGGCAGGATCCAATAGTGTTGGACTCCTTTTGACTTCTTTTTGGGCTTTTCCGGCTGGTTGATGACTTGGTAGTTTTTGTTAGCCTGCTCATTAACGCAACAGTACTTGGCATGCAGGCAGCCCACCTCGGATATCTCCCCTAATTTGCATCTCTTCCTGCAGTAGCCTGATACATTGTTAAAACATCTTTTGGGTTGCGCACCATCTGAACACAGGAAAGAATACTGAGGAGGGTTAGCATGAGGGAAAGCAGAAGACACAGCTGGGCTCCCACTCACAGGGACAGCAGACTCCACCCTCTGCCAGCGGCTCCTCCATCCCAAAGGGAAACCCTATACTGACACAAGGAAACTCATAGCACCCCAATGAAGGGCACTTGAGGGGCTGGAGAGATGGCATAGCAGCTAAGAGTGTTGCAGCTCTTGCAAGGGACCCAGGTCTGGTTCCCAGCACCCACATGGTGGTTCTCAGCTACCTATGATGTTCCAAGAGGCCCAGCACCCTCTTCTGAGCTTTCTGGACACTAGATATACATGTGGTGCACATACATATGTGCTGGCAGAACACTTGTACCCATAAAATTAATCTTTATTAAAAAAAAAAAAAAAGACAGTTTGTCCTAGCCAATACCCAAGCAGCCTTCTGTGACAAGAAAGAGAGAGAGAAGACCTAACTCAGCCTGAGCTAGGTACTACCCTAAGTTAGGCAAAGCCCACCCTGCTTCATGCTCTGAAGTCAGCACTCCCTCAGCCTTGTGTCCCCAGACAGCGCAAACGTGTCACCATCAGTACCCTACAGAGTCAAATCAGCTTTTCAATAAACATCACAGGCGGGGCCAGCAGGATGGCCCTACAGATAAAGACATCTGCATGGCCGCCCTGCAGCCTGCGTGCAATCCCTCAAACCCACAGAAAGCAGAAGGAGAAAGAAAGTCCACAGTGCTGTCCCCTGACCTCCACTTGCACACAAGGGCACACATGCAACCACAAATATACTTCACACATATGCAATAATAATTAAATAAAGTTTAATGTATTTTTTACATAGGTTTAGGGACCAAACTCTCATTCTGATTCTTGTACTGCAAATACTCTTACTTGCCGGGCCATCTCCTCCGCATTTTTTTTTTTTTTAATTTAAAGGAAACTCTGAACTGTGGTGCCCCATATTTGACCACTTCCTCTTGGTGGGGAGGCCTGGTGGCACTCAGAGAAAGGATAAGCAGGCTACCAATATGAGACCTGATAGGCTGTGACCATATGGTGGGGGAGGAGTTGCCCTTCTGTCACAGACCTAGGGGAGGGGAATAGGGTGAAAGAGGGAGGGAGGGAGGGAGGAACGGGAGGAAACAAGTAAGGGGATAACAATTGAGATGTAGTCTGAATAAATCAATTAAATAAAATTCTTTCAAAGAATTCTTTTCAGGGGGAGTTGAGACAGGGTTTCTCTGTGTAGCCTTGGCTGTCCTGGACTTGATTTGTAGACCAGGCCGGCCTCGAACTCACAGCGATTGGCCTGCCTCTGTCTCCAGAGTACTGAGATTAAAGGCATGCACCACCACCATGCCTGGCTAAAAAAAAAAAAAGAATTTTTTTTCTTTTTTTGTTTTGTTTATTGAGACAGGGTCTCTCTGTGTTAGCCTTGGCTGTCCTGGACTCACTTTGTAGAGTAGGCTGGCCTAAAATTCACAATGATCTGCCTGCCCCTGCCTCCTGAGTGCTGGGATTAAATGTGTCTGCCACCATGCCCGGCCAAAAACAGAATTCTTATATAGAAACGACGAAAGGAAGGAAAAAGAAAGAAAAAGAGAAAGAAAGAAAGAAAGAAAGAAAGAAAGAAAGAAAGAAAGAAAGAAAGAAACTCATAGAGGTCAGGAGAGATGTCCCAGGAGGTAAGAAGACTTGCTGCACAGCATGAGTTCAAATCCTACTTAAAAGACAGCTGTGGCTGTGCCTGTAACCCCAGCACCGATGGGGCACAGGGAACAGGGTAAAGACAGACAGTTTATGAGGCTTGCTAACTGCCAGCCTAGCTCCAGAGTTCAGTAATAGTCCCCAAGGACACAGCGAATGGGAGGTAGAGCAGGACACCCAACATCCTCCTATTAACTCAGCGTGCATGGGTGGACACACACACACACACACACACTCCTTTTGTGTTTCACACTGTAGGCTGCAGGCATCACCCTTGCCAAGACTTCATGACGTTCAGCCACAGTTGCTCCTGAGAACTGCTTCTGTCCACCCCAGAGAAATTCTCCAGACCTCTTACTCACTTTCTTCCTCATCTCACATAAGAGTCTTGCCTAGCGAGCAAACGCAATCTGATGGGCACCTTTCCCCCTGGAGAGCCCAGCTATGCCCTGTTCCGGTCCTTGCACTAAAGTCCCAAACCTCTCTGTCTACATCTTCATCTCCCTCTCTTCACAAAACCAGAAAAGCCTACAGGATGAATGTGGATAGCAAAGATGCGTTCTCCCTGTTGCTAACGACACCATGAGGCAACACCACTGAAGACAAGAGCGGTGTATTTTGAGGGCCATGAAAACACAATATGGCTCCCTTCAAAAGAAGCAGAAGGGAGCCCTTGGTGTCAGGTCCCCATCTGCCAATGTGAGGCTTCGCGTCTTTGCATCTGAGCTGGAGATGCTACACTCACTTGCCGGAAGAAAAGAACGAAGGCTCAAAGGGAATAATTCCCTCAGCTAATTAACTACTTAATGATGGAGAAAGGCGTTCGCCGTGTGCCGCTCGAATCACTGCTGCAGCCCAAGCTGAGAATGAACTTGATTAGACATGGGAATCGCCAAAGTTCTCAGGTAAAAACTGCTCAGTGTCATGGAGATGACTGGTACCTTCAACAAGGATGCCTCTGACCTCATTGCTACCTCTCTCCTAAGGTACCCGGGAGAACGGGCACTACTGCGGATGTCGGCTAGCTATCCGCAATCTTAAGCATCCCACCCCTGTTTTTACTAGCTCCAGGTCCCCCTAATTCACAGTGCCTTTGGACAAGTTACCTGCAAGTACCACAAACAGCAAGGCAATGAGAAGTGGAAGCAGCTTCATGTTGACAGACCCTCCAGAGGCAGCAGCAAGGTACCATATGGTGAGCTGCAGCCCAGAGCACCACCAGCATGCCAAGCTTTGGTTTTAACTCAAATGGACAGACAGGGAGCCCAGGTCCAGCCCCACCTACATCCCCAAACTTGAAATCCACAGTCACACAATGTTCCAGTTGCTTCCACCTACTCCCTTTTCCTCAGGATGTGAAGCCCTGCTGGGCTCTCTCCACCTGGCTGACAGCCCACCCGAGTCAATTATGGTTGACTATAGTCCCTGCTTTGGATGGGCCGTCCCTGGTTTATGGTCATCATTGCTTTATCGCTCACAAAAACAATCCAAAAATGACACACAGCGTTAGAGTACAACACGTGGGAGACTAAAGACACCATGTCCAACCCAACGATGCCTCACTCATCGGCTGCGCGGGTCACACTCTCAGCTCAGGACCAGTCTTGCATCATTTAGGAGTCAGCCTAGGCTGAGAGCATTTGAGTTTCTAGTTTTCCTCTGATGACGTCCTTACAGCTCAAAACTCACACTACTTCATACATTCATCCCCAAGTCTGTCCATCCATCGGGCCAGTTCCTTCAGGCCTACAAGCTGTCAAGCTGCCACCTGGATTGGGTCCAAGAAGCACACAGCCTCCTCATGTTCAGAGCTGTGCGTAGCTAAGCACAGTTCCTCCTGAGTAGGCTGGGAAAGATAACGAAAGCTTGCTTTACAGATGTGGCCAGGTTTTGGGTTTTTAATCACCTGTCAACATTTTTACTCCTACCAGCATCCACAGCCATACAAATCGTTTTTAATACCTTACTTATAAATAGATTTTAAATGTGTTAATTTCTGAGGAAGGTTCTCTGAATTCTACTTAAGATGTTATCTTGCCAAAGTGTTGGACACGCTGAATCCGGAAGAAACGGGAGTGATAATTCTAGCACAGGAAGACTTAGAGGGCTGAGATAAGACTCTCCTGTCGGCTTGCTTAGAAGCGGAGAAGGAAGGATTGGCGATTCATGCTGCAAAAAATCACACATATATTTATCAAAAGGAAAAAAAACAGAAAAAATACAATATTCCCCTTTTTAAAAGATTCATTTATTTTTATTTCACGTGTATGAGTGTTTGTCAACATCCATATCTGTACCAATGCACACCTGGTGCCCATAGGGGCCAGAAGAAGGGGTCAGACACCCTAGAACTGCAATTTTAGACAGTTGGAAACTGCCATATGGGTGCTGGGGATCAACCCTGGGTCCTCTGAAAGGTCAGTCAGAGCTAGTAACTGCTGAGCCATTGCTCCAGCCCCTGATATTCCCTTTAACACACATGCTTGAAAGGAAAATTCTTTTTCCTTATTTTACGTTTTTCAAGACAGGCTCTCTCTGTGTAACAGCTCTACTGTCCTAGACTCGCTTTATAGAGCAGGCTGGCGTCAGATTCACAGAGATCCACCTGCCTCTGCCTCATTGGGTGCCAGGATTAAAGGTGTGTGCCACCATGCCTAGTGGGAAATTCTTTTTATACTTTTACTCCAGAAGTTGTTTTGCTAGCTCAGAGTCCATGGCCCACTTAGGGTTACACACACTTCACTTCCTTCTTATTACAAATGTGTATTATAGGGGCTGGAGAGATGGCTCAGTGGTTAAAAGCACATGCTCTTGCAGAAGACCAAGGTTCAATTCTCAGCACCCACATGACGGTTCTCAGCCATCCACAACTCCAGTTTTAGGGTATCTGATGTCCTCCTCTGACCTCCCTGGGCACCAAACACGCATGTGGTCTACAGCCATACATATGAGCAAAACGCTCATACACATAAATTAAAATAAATTAATCTTGAGCTGGTGGTGATGCACACCTTCAATCCCAGCACTCTGGAGGCTGAGGCAGGTGGGTCTCTGAGTTCAAGGCCAGCTTGGTCTACAGAGTAAGTTCCAGGGTATCCAGGGCTATGCAGAGAAACCCTGTCTCAAAAAACCAGAAATAACACAAGCCTTCTTTTTAAGAAAGAAACCCGAGGAAAAGCACATCAGAGGCCCGATTTTAGAACTTGGTTAGCAAATATTAAACACTGCATAACAACGGGCTGAGGGCATGGCTCTGTCAACACAGCACTTACAAGCATGGGCACGTGAGTTCCTTCACCCATCTCATGGGAAGACACCTGCTATAGTGGCACACAGTCGTAATTCCAACAATCAACAAGTGACATGCCTGATGCTTCCATGAATCTAGGCTCACGTTGATTCCAACTAAATATTACTCCTTCGTTTTTTTTTTTTTTAAGGTTTAAAATAGTAGAAAATGGGAGAGCGGAGATGATTGTGTTGGTAAAATGACTGCCGTGTAAGCAGGAAGACCTGGGTTCGATCCTCATCACCCACATGAAAGTGGCACATGAGGGTTCTGTGACTTCCCATCACTGGGAAGGCAGGGACGGGCTAGCCTAATCAGGGAACTTGAGGTTTAGTGAGGAACTTTGCCTCAAACAGTAAGGTGGACGGTGACTAAGGAAGACACCAAATGTCAACCTCTGGCCTCCACATGCAAGTACACATACATTCAAGCATCCACACATGTGAGCATACATACAAAAAATGAATAATTTATATGGACAGATTCTTAAATATAATTTTTTACATTTTATGTTCATTGATGTTTTGCCTGCTGGAGCTACAGACAGGTGTGAGCTGTCATGTGGGTGCTGAGACTTGAACCCAGGTCTTCTGGAAAAGCAGTCAATGCTCTTAACCACTGAGCCATCTCTCTAGCCCCTTATATGTACAATTTTTAACAGGCTGAAAAGGCATGTGTGATGGCTATTTTGGTTGTCAACTTGACTACATAGAGAATTAACTAAAACCCAAACATGGCTGGCCACACCTGGGAGGGACTTTTGCTTAATTAAGTCATTTGAGTTGGGAAGTTCCACTTCTAAATTCAGATCTTTGATGTGCCAAGATGCACTTTTAATGCAGATCTTTAGAGGTGGGATGACCCACGCCTAACCTGGGCCACGCCTTCTTCTGGAAGCCTTTATAAAGGACACGGAAGAAGAAAGACTCGCTCTTTGCCTGCTTTCTCTTGCCCTCACTACTAGCGTGTCCATTCCTTTACTGGCATTAGACCTACTTCCAGATTTCAGCATCTACTGAAGACCAGCTGAGACATCTTGCCTTGGGGACTGAATGAGGGCTGCATTGTTGGCCCTTCCACTCGTAGGCAACCACTGTTGGATTAGCTGGACCATAGCCTGTAAGTCATTCTAATAAATCCCCTTTCCATATGTAGGAATATTCATTCTATAAGTTCTGTCCCTCTTAAGAACCCTCATTAACAATAAAGCACATGAATAAAATTTGCCGTGGACAAAACAACAGTTCTCCACAATGTCTACAATGAATCATCAGAAACTGAGAATGTTGCATTATATGAGAGCTTCACTGCCATGTATAGAATTGAAGATGCTAACTAGAAGATCATAAAGGAGATTTTCCTACGTTACCTGGGAGGTCCAGTGTGGTACTGGGATACTAAGCATGGTAGGAAAGATGGGAGAGTCAGCATCAATGAAATATTCGATGGTGCTACGCAGTTGTCTTTCAAGATGGATAAAGGGACCTTCAAGCATAAAACTCAATCCCCTGAAAACAAAAACAAAACAAAAAACAAACAAAAACAAAAACAGTTCTCTGTTAGAACACAGCCTCCCCAACACTTTGTTTTTCAGCCCAGTGAGACCCATTTTGAACTTTAGAGCTATGAATGTAAAGAACCTAACATTATAAGTTTGTATTACTCCAAGTGGTTGAGCATACGGACATGTGACAGCAAAACCAGATCAGTATTTAGTCAGACATAAAAAGTGGCCTAGAATATTCCCACAAGCAGAGCATGGTATATGAATCAAGCTTCCAGTTCTGGTCTGAGGCTTTTTCTTTCTTTCTTTCTTTCTTTCTTCCTTCCTTCCTTCCTTCCTTTCTTTCTTTCCTTCTTTTTTCTTTCTTTCGTTATTTTTGTTTTTGTTTTCTGTTTTTTGAGACAGGGCTTCTTTGTGTTAGCCTTGGTTGTCCTGGACTTGTTTGTAGACCAGGCTGGCCTCAAACTCACAGTGATCTACCTGCCTCTGCCTCCCAAATGCTGGGGTTAAAGGTGTGCGCCACCATTCCCTGCTGTGTACTGAGACATTTTCACAAAGCCTAGAAACTCCAACTCTGTGATGGTTTAGCTGTATACAGAGAGAGAGAGACAGAGAGAGAGAGAGAGAGAGAGAGAGAGAGAGAGAGAGACAGACAGACAGACAGACAGACAGAGACAGACAGACAGACAGAGACAGAGAGGGGGAGTATGAGCTTCAGAGGCTGATGCCAGGTATCTATTCTTTGGGACAGGCTTTCTCTGAACCTGGAGTTCAGTGATGGGCTGAGCTAGCCAGGGAACCTCCTGCCTCCACCTCCCCTCCTTCCCAGTTCCCTCCCTCCCCAGAGCTAGGGTCACAGCATCCCCTGAGGAGCCCAGCTTTTTACATGGCCTCTGCAGCGCCACACTCAGGTCCTCAGGCTTGTACAGCAAGCACTTCACTGACTAAACCATCCCCCCAGCCCCAAGCTGCAGAGAATTTCCTCAGAGATATGTCCAAATATTTAAATCTGAGCTCAGTCCATCTATTCCTTGGGTAAGCTACTGCCGAGAGACCAGAAGTGTGTCTAAACTAATTTACAGCCACTTTCCAAATGCTGAAAACTTGGCTCTTTGATGAGGAACTCTGAGTGCCCTTTCAAATGCTCAGAAAAGTAAATATATATATTTCCAACAAAATAGTCTTGGTTTCATTTGATACTTATTCGGGGAAGACATTTATGTGTTTAAGGACAAACTCAACAGAACACCTGCCCATGCTGGGTGTTGTGACACACTCCTTCAATCCCGGCACTCAAGAGTTGGACAAAGGTGGATGTCTGTGAGTTTTGAGGCCATCCTGGTCTTCAAAGAGAGTTCTAGAGTTCCAGGCCAGCCAAGGCTACACAGTGAGATCCGTTATAAAGAGAAAAAACAAACAAACAAACAAACAAAAAAACTGTCCACATTGAGAGGCACTCCTCATTGCTTTAGACAGAAAATTAGTTACAAATAACAGTCCAAATGCCTTAGAGCAGTGGGTCTTAAATTATGGCTCACAGCCCTTTCTACAAGGTTCACCTAAGACCATTGAAAACCACAGATATCTATTTACAACTCATACCAGCAGCAAAATCACAATTATAAAGTAGCAACGGAAATAATTTTCTGGTCAGGGAGGAACTCTATTAAATAAAGGGTTGCCTCATTAGGAAGGTTGAGAACCACTGTCTTAGAGGAACATATGTTCGCAGTTCAGAAAACATAGATCTAAAAATTAGCCATAGATTAAAGCCATATGCCTATACTATATTCTTAATCTAGTCTCTTTTTCTATCAGGCCAAGAGGCAGCGAAAGATGCTCTTGCCAGTTGAAGCTCTCCATCTGGAAATCCTAGAGTCCTCACGAAACCTTGACTGGCTAATCCAGCTTTCATTATTTGCCACTGAAGTGCCAGAGTTTGGATTTCAAGTACCACCTAGTGGCCAATTCCTTTTCCTAGTTGCCCAGACATCCAGACTTTCAAAACTGTATGATAATTGGACAGAAATGAAATAGGCCAATTGTTCTGCGTGGCCTACAGACATCTAGAGGCCTCAGCCTCGAAGAATGTTCTAGTAGAGGCTGGACAGACGGTTCAGCAGGTGAGAGCACCTACTGCTCTTGCAGAGGACTCAGGGTTGGTTCCCTGCACACACAGGAAGCAGTCCCAAGGACTCCAACACTCTATTCTAGTCTCCATGGGAGGAAGCAGAGAACAGGAGGACCCTATGGGCTCACTGGTCAGACAGTCTAGTTAGTCAGTGAATTCCATATTCAAAGAGATGCTGAAAGTGGTACCCATTCTAGCATGCAGGGGGCAGAGGCAGGTGGATATCTGTGAGTTCAAAGCCACCATGGTCTACATAGCAAATTCCAGGCCAGGGCTACATAGGGAGACCCTATCTCTAAAATGGAATGAAGTGGAACAAGAGACTGTGATCGATTTCACCTGATATGAAAAACTCTTGATTTAGTTACATGCACAATGATACCATATGAAATACTAAATGCAACCCGAGCCTAGCATTCGCCAAGCATGTGCTGTGTTAAGAGGAAACTCCACATGTGCTGGCGCTGGGATGGATCTGCTTGAATAAATCAAGTTGTAAAACAGTCTTTGAAACAATCATGGATATTTGAAGTGAACCAACTATATGGGTGGGGGTGGGGCGAAGGCCAAATGCCCCTACTCCATGCTGCAGGCTAGCAAATAAAAAGCTCAGTTCCAGCCGGGCGTGGCAGTGCATGCTTGTAATCCCAGCACTCAGGAAGCAGAGGCAAGCAGATCGCTGTGAGTTCAAGGCCAGCCTGGTCTACAAAGCGAGTTCAGAACAGCCAGGGCTGTTACACCAGAGAAACTCTGTCTCGGAAAAAAAAAATCTTAGCTCCAGGAATGGGTTGGCTTTTTTGGAGTTGTTGGCCAATGAGGTCCCATAGAACCCCAAATACTACAGATGATTGTCAACGCTAGGATTTGACAGAAAAACTCTATTGCTGAAGACCACAAGCTTGAGTTACTGAACATGGAGAAATCAAGTGAATACTGACCTTTTGGATAGCTTTCATAGTGTGGGTAGGTGCTATGCGTGGTACCAGAGAGGTATTGTGATAATTAGTCTTACCCAGCTGTGAACCCTGTGAGCTACCATAATAACTGGGCCGGCAGCCTATGCCCTTTGGTTCAGTAGTGGCACAAATGCTATTGTGAATAACCAAAAATCTTCTGATTGTACTTACGGTCCACCTCACAAGATGAAACCTATGCCTGGCACCATTATTGGAACCAAGAACCTGTCATGGGCTGTAAGGCAGACCCGACTACTGTTGTTCTGCTAAAAAGGCATAGTATCAAGCTGATCCCAACGAGTTACTGCATCTCTCCGCCCTCATCAGAGAAGCTTCTTGTACCCAATGGAGATCAACACCAAGAGCCACAACTGGTCAGCACCCAGAGAATAAGAGACTGTGGGGTCTCTTGGCACGAACTGGGACATCTATGCCATACCATCTCCTCCCGAGGCTAAGGGATCATCTCAAAAGAGGAAGCAGGTAAATTGTTGGAGCCAGAAGCAGTTGATAACTACCAAGAAACTCTGTTTTCCATGTTCAGCAGGGCAGCTGCACATATACACTGATAGATAGGGGTTGTGGCAGCATGCACAAGACCTTCCCGAGGTCACTGTGTGAGGGCGTGAGGCAGGCAGGAGCCAATATTCTTTAAGGTGTGATTCCTAGCAAGGTGACCATATCACAGGGGATGGAGCCACAGTCAAGGGTTTGGGCAGCACAAAACAATTTGGTTTGGTTTGTTGTTTGAGGTTCTTTTTGTTTTTAATACATGAGAGGCTGGAGAGATGGCTCGGTGGTTAAGAGCACTTGTTGCTCTTGCAGAGGACCCAGGCTCAGTTCCTGGCATGTACATGAGGGTTGACTACTGTCTGATCCAGGGGATCTGATGCCCTCTTTTGCACTCTATGGCACCAGGCGTGCATGTAGTACACATACATACATACAGGTAAAACACTTATGTAAAATGTAAATAAAATAAATGAAAATTAATTAAAATTCAAAACAACAAAAGTTAAAAGTAAATTTTAAAAAATTTAAGTACACAAAGTTGGGTGGATAAGGAAGTCAGGGTAAAGCTGGGAGAAGTACCAGGGTGAATATATTTAAAATACATTGTATGAAGTCCTCAAATAATTACTTCTAAGCATATTACTTTTAGAAAGGAGTTTCATAGCCTTGCTGGGCTTGGTGACATTGTTGGCAATATCGAAAGGCATCCTTACTTTTCAGGGCCGAAGGCAGAGTTCAGTGGTAAAGCTCTTGCCTGAAATACATGAGACCCAAGTCTCATTATCAGCTTTGAAAAAAAAATAGATATTAGCTTTCAAAAACAATAACTAAGTTTCATAGAAGTAGAATGTCACATTTTGAGCTACTTTAAAATATTCTGCAGAATTAGTAAGTTCCTATTTTGCTGAGAGAGTCAGAGAAAGAAGGCATTGCCTCTACGATGATGCCTCAGACTTCAGGAGATTGGACGGCCCTCCAACACAATGGTCACATGGATGGCCCTCCAACACAACGGTCACATGGATGGCCTTCCAACACAACGGTCAGTCACATGGACGGCCCTCCAACACAACGGTCACATGGACGGCCCTCCAACACAACGGTCACATGGACGGCCCTCCAACACAACGGTCACATGGACGGCCCTCCAACACAACGGTCACATGGACGGCCCTCCACACAACGGTCACACGGTCACATGGACGGCCCTCCAACACAACGGTCACATGGACGGCCCTCCAACACAACGGTCACATGGACGGCCCTCCAACACAACGGTCACATGGACGGCCCTCCAACACAACGGTCACATGGACGGCCCTCCAACACAACGGTCACATGGACGGCCCTCCAACACAACGGTCACATGGACGGCCCTCCAACACAACGGTCACATGGACGGCCCTCCAACACAACGGTCACATGGACGGCCCTCCAACACAACGGTCACATGGACGGCCCTCCAACACAACGGTCACATGGACGGCCCTCCAACACAACGGTCACATGGACGGCCCTCCAACACAACGGTCACATGGACGGCCCTCCAACACAACGGTCACATGGACGGCCCTCCAACACAACGGTCACGTGGACGGCCCTCCAACACAACGGTCACATGGATGGCCTTCCAACACAACGGTCACATGGATGGCCCTCCAACACAACGGTCACATGGATGGCCTTCCAACACAACGGTCACATGGATGGCCCTCCAACACAATGGTCACATGGATGGCCCTCCAACACAACGGTCACATGGATGGCCCTCCAACACAACGGTCACATGGATGGCCTTCCAACACAACGGTCACATGGATAGTACCCAGCATGGTGGGTTCAAACTCACAGAAACCAGCCTGCCTCTGCCTCCTGAGAGCTAGGAATTAAGATGGGAGCACACTTTTGAATGAACTTAAAGGAAAACTAAAGACTGAAATTGTTTTCAAGGGACGTATATAGTAAAAACCTTATGTCCAAGAAAAAAAAAAGGACTTGGGAATTAAGCAACTAAAAACAGCCCATGTAGAAAATGGGCATAAGACAATAATAGATACATGGCCCAGGAAGTTATGGATGACAGGAAATACTTGGAAGATGACTAACAGTGCTATCCAGGAAAGAAGTACAGCTTAAGGTCAGGAAGAGACACAGCATTCTAGGATTAAGATAGTGAAAGCTGACACTTGTGTGTGGGGTGGGCATGCATAAACATTGCATTCAGAAGCTCAAGGCACAGGATGGAGAGACTGAGGCCAAGAGCAGTCACACAGTGCGTTTAGGATGGGCCTGAGGTACTACAAGTAAGAAGTAATATTTATATCCTAGAAAATACTGCGTAGGCGTTTCATACTGTGAGTGCCACTCAGCAGTGGAAGGAAGAAGCTAAGAGCCAGAACAGCAGCCTCAGAAGGCCACACACCAGGAGATGAAAGGCCGGTTGGTTTCTAAAGGTGACAGATGGTGAGGTGGGGGCTAGAGTGACTGGAAAGGATTGTGACAACTGTGTGTCCCCAGTTTGTATTTCATCCAATAACCTTTTTTTTTTTTTTCCGTGTCGTCTATGGACTCGTGTTATATAGGCTCAATTTTCTTAATTATATTTTATTATGAACTTATTAAACAAGCCTACCTCCCTTACAACCCGACTAGCATAAATAAGAGAGAAAGGAGATTAAAGAACACAGTAGTGAAACGTTAAGTCTATCAGTTCTACTCCCCCATTGCTGCTGGGAATGCAAACTAGTACAACCACTTTGGAAATCTATCTGGCACTTTCTCAGAAAACTGGGAATAGGGCTTCCTCACCACCCAGCTATTCCACTCCTTGGGATATACCCAGACAGTGCTCCACCACACACCAGGGACATATGCTCAACCATGTTCATAGCAGCCTTATTTGTAATAGCCAGAACCTGGAAACAGCTTAAATGTCCCTCAGTTGAAGAATGAATAAAGAAACTGTGGTACATTTACACTATGGGATACTACTCAGCTAGTAAAAACAAGGAAATCCTGAAATGTGTGGACAAATGGATGGGACTAGAAATGATCATAATGAGTGAGTTATGCAGAAAGACTCCCATGGTATATACTCACTTATAATTGGACACTAGCCCAAAAGGCATGTCCCATGAAAGTCTTCACTTACCAGGAGATTGGGATAGATGTGAGGACATCCTACTGACACTCTAGGTAAGAGATATATAGGAGATGGGGAAATAGAAGGACCCAGAGGGTCCTAGAAACCTACAAGAAGACCATCTTGACAGGTGGATTGGGGCCCAGGGGGGTCTCCTCAAACTATTACACTAACCAAGGACAACATAAGTAGTAAACATCGAACTCCTACTCTGATCTACTCAATGGACAGGACATTCTCCACAGTTATGTGGAAAGCGGGGACTGACTCTGACATGAACTCTGGTGCTCCATATTTGACCACCTCCCCTTGGTGGGGAGGCCTGGTGGCACTCAAAGAAAGAATAAGGAGGGTACCAAGTTGAGACTTGATAGCCTATGACCATATAGTGGAAGAGGAGGTCCCCTCGGTCATAGACCTAGGGGAGGGGAATAGGGAGGGAGGAACGGGAGGATTAAAGTTATGGGATAAAAATTGCATTGTAATCTGAATAAATTAATAAAATTTTTAAAAAAGATGTCAGTTATGAGGAATGATTCTCCCGGCGTAGTCAGCAGGACTTCAGCAAACCCACAGTGGAAGCAAGGCTGCTGCCGGAACCTTAACAGCTGGAGCCCAAAGCCTTGAAGTTTCCCTGGAGCAGTTCTCTCTAAGAGGTCTCTCCAAGTGTTGATGAACAGCCAAAACAATCCCAAGTCCTCTCTCAAGCCTCCTGTTTTGGGCATATATACATATGTATATATATGTATATATACGTATATATGTGTATATGTGTGTGTATATGTTTGTGTGTGTGTGTGTGTGTGTGTGTGTGTGTGTGTGTGTGTGTGTGTGTGTGTGTGTGTGTGTGTGTGTATCCTCTTTCAGCTGGCAACATCCAAGCTCCCCCACGAAGTGGTTCGACTTCTAAGGGGGTAAACATCTGCTCTCTCACTAGTCTGCTTTCCATCCCACACTTGGGAATCAACACAAAACTATGATTATCTCTCCTACAGTGTCCCATTTATTTTACTAGAGATAGCACACCCATTTTACTGACCTGAGCAGCATTATATAAAATAACATCAGACGCCGCCTCTGGTTTGTTCTCAAGTGACACCAGTACACACCAGGGGCATGCCATTCCCCCGAGATAAGTTTCAGATGGAGAAAATAACGTCAGATTTGAAATGTCACCCTGCTCCATATCCCAGGCACAGCAAATCCCGCGTGGCCATGTATAGGCTAAAGCTGGTGGCTCTACCATTTTTGAGATTTTGGGGGTTTTTGGTTTTTTGAGACAGGGTTTCTCTGTGTAGCCTTTGCTGTCCTGGACTCACTTTGTAGACCAGGCTGGCCTCGAACTCACAGCGATCCGCCTGCCCCTGCCTCCGGAGTGCTGGGATTAAAGGCGTGCGCCGCCTCGCCCGGCTCATTTTTGGGATTTCAGCCTCATTTGTTTCTTCTCACTTGCTCTACTGCAGCCACATTCTACTCCAGGCTCTTGTTAGAATTTAGAGTGCTTTCCTGCCTTGGGGCTCAGCCCTCCCTGTTCTCTCTGCCTGGAAGACTCTAGATATTTAGGTGAATCAAGCCAAGTTCTCAGGGCCTCCAGGTTCCACTTAATGTCATATAATTTGCTCATAGATTCCTTTCTCAACTACGCTGCCTAAAGTATCTACACACGCTACACCCACACCCCCACACACCATGACCACACATATGCAACTCAGTGATGACACACACCACACAATATACCACATACACACAACATGACTACACACACACCACACACACATCCCCCACACTCACACCATAACTACATACAAACACCCACCCCCAAACCACGACCCCCACACCATGATTACACACCAGTCCACATATACCATACCCCCACACAGCACTCATGCCTCACACACACATCCATTATGACTATACACACACACACACACACACACCATGATTACGCACCATACATACACATACCCCAAAATCACATGCACGTAATGCCATGATGACACACTTATCACATAAAATACTCTCCCCCCCCCTCCCAGCTTGTTTCTTCCCTGCTAATCCTTGGCCCTGCAGAATTCTCTTCCAACTCCAGAGCCACTAATAGAGGGCAGCTCCGTGGTCTGAAGGACACACATAAAGGTACACACGTTGTTTATTCTGCATCTTCTTCCTCCTGCTCTTTATTTGTTTGGCTACAGGTTCTTATGTAGCTCAGGCTGGCCTTGAACTCACCTCACAATTGAGGATGACTGTGAGTTTCTGACCCTTCTGCCTTCCCCTGCCTCCCCAGGGCTGGAATGGGATGAAGGTTTGACTCCTGCCAGGCCAGCACTGCCAACTGAGCACCATCCACAGCCCACCCGCCTGAACAGTCAGTGCTTTTTACGAGGAGTAGTTTTCCTTATTGTTTGACCCTTTCACACATGTAGACAGTGCGTCTTGCTCCTACCACCCCAACTACACCTCAACACGACCTCTCCCTTTTCTATGTCCTTTCCTTCACCACTACTGACCCTGTGAGTCTGGGCAGCGCTGGTGATGGAAAGTCCACATCTGCGGCGCCTGCACCGCACGCGCGCGCTCTGGGCCCACTGAGGCCATCAGTGTGGGAAGATGAGCTAGAAAACCTGGGCTCCGACCCTGGCAAATGTGGGGCAGAGCCCGGCTGGAAGGAGGGGCAGGGGAGACTTCTTGGGGCCTAGATACGCATTGTCCACAAAGCATCAGGCCTGCTATCCCCTTGTCAGAGGGTGTCTAGAGCTGACCCTAAACACTGGGTGCTCTGCTTTCAGCACTGACCTGCAGAAGGCAGTCCATGGTGCAGCCCTCTGTCTTCCTCAGATTTATTGCCCGTGACTAGGCCCTACCTCGGCCATTAAAACCCGAAAGCAATCAGAATTTCCAAAGCACATTCAGTATGCTGCCGACTCGCTCCTCCACCCTCTCAGGACACATTAAGCTCTGGTTCCTGATCTTAGCTGTCTTTGTGGTCCTGGCTCAGACGTCCCCAGGTAACCAAAACGATGGTGACATCCTACCTATAGGAGTTTTGGGACAGTGCCCATGCAGCCAGAAAGAATAACAGACCACACAGACTACTGAGGTCCCGTGAGAGACAGCCTTTCTATGCTTGTGTCTTTGGGACCCAGAATGTAGCTTGGCGGTAGAGTTGCTTGGGGAACATGTGTGAGGCTCTGGGTACAATTTCCAGTAATGGGAGGAAGGAGGGTAGGGAAGAAAGAAAGAATGGATAGAGGGAGGGAAGAAAAAAGAGAGGGGGAAGAGGAAGGGGAAAAGGGAGCGGGAAAAGAAGGAACAGAGGGGAAGAGGGAGTGCATAGAGGGAGAGAGCAGAGGAGGGAGGGAAGACAGGGCATAGAAGGAGGTGTGGGGGGGGACAATAGTAGGAGGGAGAAGAGAAGAGAGGGGAGGGCAGAAGCTAGGAATGTGCTTTCCTATGGGCCTCCCGTGGCTACAACACTGCTTCTCATTAGGGAGATTGGGGAAGGAAGCCAGGAGCAGGCAGATCCTTTCTCCTGAGCATCTATGCCTCCCTCCCAATATCAGCGCTCTCATCCCAACTCAGATCCCTCCACTGTACTGTACCTTACAGTGGCCAGCGTGTTTACTTCACCTCCCCCCTGAAGCAAGCAGAGGAGGCACTTTGCTTTTGTGATGGGAAACTTGTGGGCAGATGTTGGGGTATCTGTGGGTTCATACTAGGCTGAAGACCTGGAGCTGTTGTTAGGGCAGACCATTCTGGATTGTGTGGAGCAGACATAGACCAACATCAGATGTCTTCCTAGCTCACTCTTCACACAATAATAGTTACTATTTTTATTAATAATTATTTTAGGATAGGTCCCACTATATATGGCCCTGGCTGTCCTGGAATTCACTGCGTAAACCAGGCTATCTTTGAACTCAGAGATCTACCTGTCTTTCCTTCCGAGCTCTGGGATTAAAGGTGTAAACTACCATGCTGGGTACCATCTTATTTTCTGAGACTCCACTCTCTCTAAACCTAGAACTCACAGAGTGGCTAGACTAGCTGGCCAGTGAGGTCCAGGGATCTGTTTCCACTCCCCCTTGTAGTGGGTTACAGATGTGTGCTGCTGTGCCCAACCTCTGTTCTGTTTTTGCTTTTTTTTTTGAGACAGAGTTTCTATGTGTAGCCTTGGCTGTCCCGGAGTTGCTTTGTAGACCAGGCTGGGCTTGAGCTCACAGCGATCTGCCTGCCTCTGCCTCCCGAGTGCTGGGATTAAAGGCATGCACCACCACCGCCCAGCATTGTGCCCAACTTTTATGTGGGTACTGGCTGCCCAAATTTACACCTCCATGCTTATGCACCAAGTACTTTGCCCACTCAGTTACCTCCCCAAGGCTTAGTTTATGATTTTCAGTTGCGTCATTTTCTCTTGGGTCAAGGTGAAGGTCTTTGCCAGTCTTCCACTGACTGTTCTAGAAAACAGGGGAGGGAGGAAGAAAAGATATATTCTTGATTTTCATGGATTGCAAGTTGCCAGGACACTGGCTAGTGGGATCTTGACATGGAAAGTTAAGTCAACATGAGTTTGATTTTTTTCCAGTTTGAATGTCCTGGTAAGGAGGAACTCAGACTCACCTCCTAGGAGAGGACTTGGGGAAAGAGAAGAAGAATGTTTAGTTCACACTGGGCCTATCAATATCTCACCAAGGCCACCCTCCTCACGGGTCCTGCCAGCATCGTGGATATACAGGTGTGTACTCTTCACACAGTTAAGGGTTTCTCTCTCTGCCCATTTTGACAGATGGATGGCTCAAAACATGCTTCTTTGGGAGGGGCAAATGCAAACGAGAATGTGCCGCAAGTGAAAAGAAAAAAGAGACCTGTGGGAAGCACACTTTCTGCTGCGTCCCAGAAGCAAAGTCAAAACTATCCTCCATCCCAATACGCAATGAACGGGAAAAGCATGGTGCGTATGTTTTCCAGAATTCCGGCTTCAGAGCTTCGGTGGTCATCATGACAAGCCAGTGACACGTACAATACCTATGCTGGGGCTTCAGAGGGTTCACTAATCGGTGTTCACAGCAAGGGGTCTGGGCACCAGATCTAGCATCTAGTACCAGGTCTGACCATAGCACTGAAGGAAAAGACTCCATTCCTGCTATCAGTCCATCCTCCAGCAACTGTCTGGGTTGGATAACATGACCAATAATATCAACTGATGACATCAGTTCCTGCAGCATAAGATCTTGGTGGCATCCAAGTCCTGTATCTTTGAGCCTCTGAACAGATGCTTCTGGGTCCCTGAAAGTTTTCAGGTAGATTATACCTTGGCTGAAGATCCTTATGCAGTGTCTCATCCTAGAGAGATGGGGTGGGCCGATAGGATCTCGAAGGTCTCCTCTTGCCTCTTTAGCTTAATGTTTTGCCCCAGGCTCTGCTTTATGGCCTTTCAGAATTGGCTGCTTACCTGAAAGTCGCAAAGTCCTTAATCATAGTGGACTGTACAAAGCTGGTCATGTCCAATGACCAGGAGGCAACTATTCCTGCCGTAAGAAGACAGGAGGCAAAAACAGTTAAAAACAATAAACTAACCACTTGGCCTATGCTGAAATCTTATTATGTTCGAGGAATAAATGTGATGCCCCTGAGCCAGAAGAGGAAATGAAATTGCGCAGTTTGAAAGGGCTAGCCCTGTGTGTCAAAGACATTCCTTCAAGCTACTTCTCAATGCATTTTTACATTGTAATCCTTACTCCATTGTAATCCTACAGGGATTACACCCTTCAGAGGGTGTCCTTGGGCTATCTAGACAGTGAGTCTGCAGGCACAGTACCCTGAGTGTACCTGCCTTTGTCTGATCTCAGAAGCTAAACAGGGTTGGGCCTGGTTACTACTTGAATGGAGGAGTGAACTAGAGGCTGTGTCTTGGACTGTCCAACGCTTTCGAGAGTTGCTGTGGTGTTTACAGCCCAGTTGGGATAGGGAAGTGAGGCAGGTTCCCCAAGATACCAAGAAAATACCTGGAGTTGGCCTGTGAGGTGGAGGCTTTCTTGAAATCACCAACCTGGTTAGTCCAGGGCAATGCATAGGGCAGCAGGATGGACAGGCACATAAACAGGGGCTTCCTAAGCTAGCATGTGCAAGTCTTGGCCCTGTCCTTGCTTCTCTTCATTGTGTTTAGACTACAAAGGTACATGTAACATTTGCACGCTCAGTTCCCAGGGGTCTCGTGGGGTATTAATGTCCTTCATAATAGGTACTCTGGTCTTGTCCTATCCTCAGTGTCCTTCTATCCTTGGAAATATCCTTGAGAACAGCAACAACAGCAGTAACAACAACAACAATGGATGTTTTGGACCCATGTCATGCCATTGGCTACCCTACTTTTCCTAAGGATCATACACTTGTGTCTCCAGACTCACATAGAAGTGAGGCGGGCACAGAGGAAATCTGGATGTATCGATGGGATGCTTAAGTCTCCCTGTCATCCACGTCTGGTGGGAGCCTGGGTTTTGTCGTGAACTCTCCCATGGAGCTCAGCCCCTTTGAGCATGAAACTGGAAGTGCCCTGCTCTGAGGTGGGAAAGGGTGAAGTGCAGGGTCAAAGGAGCTCAGGGCTCTGAAACCCCTAGCCATGCAGCAATGAAGGCCCAGCCTGGGTGAGTGGGTGGCTGCTTTGTAAGCAGCCAGTAACAGAGGCCTCCTCAGAGCTCCTCTGAAACCTAAAGAGGCAGAGGTGGGTGCCCGGTTTTGTCCAGGCAGACAAATGGGCTGCTTCAAGAACAGCAATCTGCTTGCTCCCACAGGCCAGGACCACAGTAAGCGGAGCAATGCTAGAAAGACGGTGACACCGATCTACATTGACATGCCATTGGGCGGAAGCTCAGGGCAGACAGTAGCACGTGGATGACTGCCCAGAGCCAAGCCTGGGGGTCCAGGGATGAATTCTTCAGGGAGAAGAAGAGCCCATCCTTCCCCAGAATAAATGACAAGTCTTAGCCGGTTGTGGCGAAACAGATGATGTTGGCCCCTTTATTTTGTGTGAAACAGGGACTTACAAACCTTGGGCAGTGGGAGAGGTTTTGAGGGTGAATGTGTTTGATTCACTGGGGCCAGTGATGCCAGGGATACTTCCTCTACATGAAACAACACAGCCCTATCGTAAGAGGGGCAAAGCGGGAGACTCCAGGTGGGGTTAAAGGTCATTGGTTGAAAGTCAAGACACCAAGACATCCCCAGGTTTCCAGAAACCCCCAAGTGCGCACTGGATGGGTTTCTTATAAGGAAAGGGTTGGGCCTGTGATTTCCCTGAGGACTATCTGGGGTTCCCAAGATCAGGTGGGGAGGGAACCCAGCTGAGAAATGGAGTCTGTCATCTTGTGTCAAGCTCAGAGGCTATTTGGAAATGTCAGATCTCAGCAGGAGGGTCCCACACCTCCTTACCAATTGTAGCCCCCACTAATCCCTGAGATGGAAATCTCAGTCAGGATACCTTTAGAATTTCATTCTCCAGACCACCATGAGCCGACGCTGCTTTCTCAGGCAAAGGGAGGAGATGGAGGAAACCAGCCTACAGTCTGCCTCTCAGTCACAACGCTAAAGGGCACAGGTCCCCGCTGCCAACCCCGTGGCCTTCCAAGTTGTCCTCCAGGGCACCTGCTCACCACCCCGGCCGCCTTAGCTACTTTTACCAATGCTGTGGTGAAATGTGCTGACAAAAGCTGTAGCTTACAGTTGGAAGGTATTCCTTCTGTCGTGGCAGGCCACTTGCAGCATCAGGAGCTTGAGGCAGCTATATCCACAATCAGGAAGCAAAGAATGATGAACGTCCATGTTCAAGTCTTTTTTTTTTTTTTTTTAAAGAGATGCAGTTTGGGATACATCTAAAACTTGCCTATAAAGGCCCAGCCTCCCCCACCTCCACCCCCCGCCCCATGCCTGGGCACACAGTCTCCACTCCCTTGGAGAGATGGGTGTCTTTCACTGTTCTGACTAAAGGACTGTTCCTGCAAAGATCAGTCTGCTCTTTCTTCTATTCCTATTTTGGGAACAAGCAAAAGAAACGTTCTAAACAGTGCTGTTTTGTTTTCAGACTCCATCTAATTATAGCGAGAAACTAAGTTCAAGATCCCAGGCCCTAGGGGAGCTGGGGATTTCCCAATAGCCTAACAGCTTCTGTGGTAAGCAAACAGTTGTCTGAGTCCAGACATCTCAGGGATAACTTCTCCATCTCGCTGCCAGGGTTAAACTAAGTTTGTGTTCCCAGGCCCAGGAACCTATTCCTATCCTGATCGGTGGAAAAATATAACAATAACATGGCACAGATGTTTATGATTTGCAAGCTTAAGTATTCTGTGATGTTCTGGCTCAGGGTTGCAATTCCACTCCATAGTCTTCGCCCCTGGTCGGTCAGTATAGCTTGAAACTGTTGTCATCTGCATTGTTTGAGTTACATTGGATTTAAGTGGACCCCATAATGCTTCATCACCTTGATCAATCCTGGTCTAACATTGAATAAACTCTCTCTTACTCCTTTTGAAGTAAGAAATGTTCTGTTGACAAGTGATGACAATTTCAAGGTGTACTACAATGCCATGGTGCTGGCTGCATCTACCAACATGTTTAAGTGCATAATCTCCAATACAGGGGCTAACAAGCTTTTCATAACATTGATGGTATATAACATATTGAATTTTGGGTAGTACAGAAGCATGCAAGAAAATATGTGGCTGAAAATAAAAAGGCGTAAAATTATGTTAGGTTTTCTCTTGAGGATAGCAAGCTGTAAGATGAGTACATATTAAAAGAAAATTAATTAGTTAGCTTTCGTGGTATGATCTGGGTAGTCTAACCATGGCTGTCTCATAGTGGAGGGGTCCCAAGAATCTGGTAGCTGCTCAGCCCACAAGGATGGATATCTCAGAAGTCCCAACATGGACCCAAAGGCCTGAAGGATTTCTGGAGAGTCTATGTTGGAAACCTGAAGAAACTGGTTTTAATCTCAGCAAAGGAATGCAGCAGTGGCAGCAACAGGGTTGATGAACTTGCCAGTGAGAGAAAAGGAAAGTAGGCAAAAGCAACACTTTCTTCTTCCATCTCTCTTTTATCTGGTTTGTCACCGGAAGGTGCCACCCACACTTTTGGTGGATCACCCCACTTCAAATAATCCGGTCAAGAAAGTTCCTCACAGGAGCGCTCAACACCTTACCTCTTACTTGGTTTCAGATCCAACCAAGATGAGCCTTCACAGGCACACATCAGACTCAGAACTGTGTGTCTCACAGATATATTTATGGCACGTATTGATTCATTTACAAATTCTTCTCATTCATATTTATTATGATTTATTACTATGATTTACCTAACCAGAGGGGCTTTCCTCTTTTCGGAAGTGGGAATTGAGATATTGCTGGTGGAGATGGGGAAGCCTTAGAAGCCCCTGAAAACTTGGTGAAGAACACATGAAAAGGAGAACATTCTAGCAAGAGAAGACATAGACCACCAAAAGCAGCCCTTGTGTCTGACAGGAGAACTCAGCAGGCCATGCTTATACATCTTATTTTACAGACCACTTTTTCTAAAGCTTGTAAAACACATTAATTTGACATGTCATTAGCACATGCTTCAAGATTTCAGACGGGACCTAAAGACGAGGATGGGCTTCTCTGCTCTTTACTGACACACCCTTGGTCACCTCTGTGGGTCCTTTAAAGTGAATGACACATGATGTCTAGACCAGGCACTGCAACAAGGCTGAACATCTCCTTGGCTCAAGTGTTAAAAGCAGGTGTCTTAGTCACATTGCATTCCACTGCTGGTCTACCAATTCTCTTGGGACACTCAGGATGGTGACTCTAAGTGGTGGCAGGCATCTTGTTCTGAGACAGATCAGAGAGACCTAATCCCCTCTAAGGCCCTCTGGCATGGGTTAATCGGGGTTACATCTTTATTTTAACCATCTTCTTCCAGAGGGCTCTGGTTTGATTCCAAGCACCCACATGGTAACTCAAAACCATCTATAACTCCAGTGTCAGAAAACTGACATCCTTTCTGGCCTTTTCAGGTGCCAGGCACACATGAGGTGCGTGGGCATATACATAGGCAAAACACCTGTACACCTAAAAGGTAGAAATAAAATTAACATTGAAAAAAAGAAAGAAAAATCAGTAGTCACCACCATTCTGAGACCACTTCTTCCTAGTCACTTCTTAGTTCAATTCTCTACAGACCAAAGAAAAGCTCCCCACTCCCACCCCACACATACACCAGTTTAAAATGACAACACGAAGACACACCAGCCAGGGCTCTAAGAAAAAGGGACCTGGAGACGCAGAGCTCAGCAAGGGCAGCAGGCAGCTGTGGTAAGGCGTCCTCCATGAGGAGTGGATGGACCATGAAGAGAGCACGGATTCTCCACAGAGAATCATGTGCCCTTCCTGTTCCCCATGGTCCAGGGCTCCACACAGTATGAAGTTTCACTTTGTGCCCCTCTTGCCCATGTCTGAGATTAGGGAGCAAATCTCCCACTACTCCTAGTGCCTGATTGGCATCATAAAAGGCCGCGACAGCTGAACCAGCCCATCCTACCCAGTGGGAACCAAGCTGATTCACTCGGGGTGGGTGGGTGGGAGAAGTCCCTCTTGTCTCTGCACTGCTATCTATGGGAGTAGTTTGCCTAACTCTTAAAACAGAATTTCTGCGATGACACTGGGCTCCTGAGAAGCTAGTACCCACGTCTACAAAGCTCTTGAATAGCTTAGCGAAAGGGAGCCGTCAAAGGGCTCCCTGGGGAGCTCTACCTTTGCTGCCCACTTCTGGAATGACGCTACTAATCTAGGGCTTCTTCATTAGCTGAGGCATTTCAGTCTGAATGGTGAGTCCATCTAATTATTCAAAGAAAAATTTCATCCGGTGGCGGCAGTGCACGCCTTTAACCCTAGCACTCGGGAGGCAGTGGCAGGTGGGTATCTGTGAATTTGAGGCCAGCCTGGTCTACAAAGTGAGTCCCAGGACAGCCAGGGCTACACAGAGAAACCCTGTCTTGAAACAAACAAACAAACAAACAAACAAATCGTCATTAAATTGGGACCAGTTTGAAAGCTGGAGCTAGCAGGTGGCTGTGGTGGCGCTGACATGGGGACCATAGGAGGAGCTGGAAGGAGGAGTGGCTGCCGTGTTTCTGGGTGGAACAAGAGGACAGAGTGTGGATGCCCGTGACTGGGAAAGATGGGGCAAAAGCCAGGTGTGACTCCGGGGTGCATTTGGGAGCATTTTGAGTGAGATAGAGGAAATACCAAAGAATGTATAACAAAGTCTAGTGTGGCCCTGGAACCCGAACATTTTCTGGTGTTGCGTGTGTGAATACACAGTGTGCATGGGACTCTGTGTGGACAGTTCACAACCGTGACATACAGGATCTGCCCAGGGTCTCACAGCTGCTGAGCAGCAGTGGAAGGGACCAAGCCCCGAGACGCTGTCAGTTTCTTTGTCTAAGTTGCAATGAAATCAGAGAAAGGGGACTCTGGGCTTTAAATGGAGAATTCCTCAATCATATTTTTGTCTTTAATTACTGATCTAACAGGAAGCATAGGGATACATCTCAACTCTCAAGCTGAGTCCAGGATTAAGAATATCTTCCAAACAGATTTTATTTCTTTATTTTTAAATTCTTCATCGTACCCCCAAATTTCTTTGTTCTACCTTGAAATCTGACTTCTGCCAAGTGCCTGCTTTCTGTGTGACAAATGGTTTTATTGTCAGTGAATTTCAAAGACATAAAAACCTTTATACTTTCCCACCAGGTTCCGAAGCCCCACTCAAGATGCCTGCAGATCCAAATGTAGAACTCTCAGCTACTCTCCAGCACCATGCCTGTCTAAATACCACCATGCTTCCTGCTATGACAACAATGGAGTAAACCTCTGAGCTGTAAGCCATCCCCAATCCGATGTTTTCCTTTGTAAGAGTTGCCATGGTCATGGCCTTTCTTCGCAGCAACAGAAACCTTAACCAAGACAGAGAGAGAGAGAAAGACTACAAAGCACAATGCTCATTCAGTGCTTGTGTTTTGATCCACAGGCTTCAACTGGGCTTCTCATTTGTGTAACTGATGAGCAGCACAGGTAGAGGATGAAGAAGGTGATGGGGGTGGGGGAGAAGAAGTAGAGGGTGGGGGGAGGAGAATAAACGCTATCATAAGGTAAATGAATACACAATGCCAAAAATGACTAAGAAAGAACTCCCAGAAATCAGAAGCCAAGGCAGATAAGAAAGGAAAAACAGGTTGAGTTTGAGGCCAGCCTGGTCTACAAAGCAAGTCCAGGCCAGCCAAGGCTACACAGAAAAACCCTGTCCTGGGGAGTGTGGGGGGAGGGGAACAGCCATGGTGGGCAGGCTAAAGGCAAACAAATGGAAAAGAATGGCGGACTGGTCAACAAGTTGACCATTGGTGACCAAACTCCATCAGTGAAGTAACAGGCACAAAAAGCTGGATTCCTCCTTGAGTGAGACTGGGAATATAGAATTTAGAGAATATTTCAGAAAGATAAGTTCTGGAAGTTTCTGTTGGAAGAGGAGACGAAATCAAACATTGTCCATAGGAGTTTGTGTCACACAATGAACACTTCACAGTGTGCAGGACTCCACAGAGGCAGCGTGGAGGTTTGAATAAGCTGGTCCCCATCATCTGTTTGACTGATTGGTTACTAGCTGGTGGACTCTGTAGGGAGGATCAGGATGTGTGGCCTTGTTGGAGGAGCTGTGTTACTGGGGTCAAGGTTTGAGGTTTCAAAAACCCACAACAGGACCAATATCTTCTCCCTCCCTCCCTCCCTCCCTCCCTCCCTCCCTCCCTCCCTCCCTCCCTTCCTCTCTGTCTCTCTCTCTCTCTCTGCCTCCACTTTGTACATCAGATGTGATCTTTCAGCTAATGTTCCAAGGCCTGCCTGCCTGCCTGCCATCACACTTCTCAACATGGTGACCATTAACTAACCCCCTGAAGCTATAAGCAAGCTCCCCCCTCCCCGCCAATTAAATGGTTTTAAAGGTTGCTTTGATCATGCTGTCTCTTCACAGCAATAACTAAGTCAGAAGTTGGCACCATGGACTGGGGTATTGCTGTGACAGGGTTGACCATGCTGCCTTTTGGGACTTTGGGACTTTGGATCAGGAAAGTAGCTGAATGTTGTCAGTTGGGCTTAACGGGCCATCCCAGCAAGAGAGAAGACAACAGTGGCACTTGAAAGCAATGTTGGCTGTGGAGACCTGACTCAAGGAGCTTCAGAAGGGAAGAACATTAGTGGTGGCCTAGAGACCATCCTTGTGATATTTTGGCAAAGAATTTGGCTGCCTTCTGCCCTTGTTCTGAAAATCTGTCAGAGGCTAAACTGAGTTTTTGATTGACATAGAGCAAGTTGGACAAAGAGAAACACAAAGTGTACAGTTCAGGGAGAAAAGAGTGCCAGGAAATGTCATGTTGGAGCCAAGTCCTGTGATCAAGGAGATAAGCTTAAAGGAAAGCTTGATGCTAAATGGAATAACCTCTGGACAAGACCTCGCCCTGAGAAGCTTCCAGATCGTAAATAGGAAAACTTGTGCAATAAGGGAAAGCATTGATGAGTAAAGATTATACAAATGCAAGTCTTGGAGGGGCCAGGCTCCAGCCCCAGCAAGCAGAAAAGCTTGGCAGCTTTGGGCCACTAGTTCTGGCTTTAGAGTCAAGAAGGATGCGGAAGTAAAGGAGTCGTAGCATCTTCCTCCTCAGGTCAGGAGAGCAGCAGAGGCCAGGCATGTGCAAGGGAGTCCAGGCAAGGAGCCCTGGAGCTGCCCTTGCATGAAGCTGTGAAGGTGAAGCCTGGGTGGCCTTGGAGATTCCGAGATGTTGGAGATGCCAGAGCTACAGTGTGTCTACAAAAGAGAGTGGGTGCGGAACAAGTCAGAGTGAGGGGAGAATGGGAGGGGGAGAGAGAGAGAGAGAGAGAGAGAGACAGACAGACAGACAGACAGACAGACAGACAGACAGACAGACACAGAGATTGAGAGAGATAACAGTCAGCAAAGCTGATAACAAGTCTTGGCCATACATTGAGCATAGAGGATTTAAAGTTTACCCTGCTGGATTTCTGTCTTGCTTTGTTCCAGTTTTCCCTCATTCTGCCTCAATTCCTCCCTTTTGGAATGGTAATGCGTATTCTGTGCCATTGCATGTTTGAAGCATATAATTTTCTTTTCGATTTTATAGGGGTAAGAGATTCCCAAGTCTCAGAAAAGACTTTGAACTTCTAAACAGTGTCAAAACTATGAAAGACTGGAGACTTTGGAAGTTGGACTCAGGCTACAAGTCTATGGGGGCCAAGAAGCAGACCGTGCTAGTTTGAATGAAAATGGCCCCACAGGCTCATATGTTTGAATGTTCGGCACCTAGTTGATGGAATACTTAGGACTAGATGTGTGGCGTTATTGGAAGAAGTGTGACACTAGGGGCTAGGCTTTGAGGTTTCAAAAGCCCACACCACCAGGCTGAATCTAGTCTCTGTCTGTCTGTCTGTCTCTCGTCTCTCGTCTCCCTCTCCCTTCCCCCCCCCTCCCCTGGTTCAAAGCCATGCCTGCCTGCTTGCCTGCCATCTTGCTCCCTGCTATGACGACCATGGAGCAGCTCTCTGACTCTCTGAAGCTGTAAGCAAGCTCCCAATTAAATGCTCTCTTTTAAAGGTTGCCATGGCAGTGGTGGCACACGCCTTTAATCTCAGCACTCAGGATGCAGAGGCAGGCAGATCACTGTGAGTTCGAGGCCAGCCTGGTCTATAGAGTGAGTCCAGGCCAGCAAAGGCTACACAGAGAAACCCTGTCTGGGGGGGAAAAGTTGCTTTGGTAATGATGTCTCTTCACAGCAGTAGAACAGTAACTAAGACGGGAAGTAAATTGTAGTCTGGGAAGAGAACACCCCTCAATCCTCGGGGAGGGGAAGATGCTGGTCTAGTGTCTCGGGGCATCATCCCTCGCTAACGTATCCCTCACCACTTCTACACCACCGATACCAGAACACTGCAGGTGGTCGTGCCTGTCCCTGCAAAGCCAACATCAGAATCAAAACTTGAGTCTTCAAGGTACAGTTTATTCAGAGAGGCCGCCATCTGAGAAGGCAGTCACTTAACAACCTAGATGAGCTGTTCCAGTGTGTCCCAAGCTATTTACAGTGTGTATGTCCTGACGCCTTTCTAGAAAGTGAGCACAAATGTGGTCTTACAGTGTGGACCATAAGCGTGCTCATCTCTGTCCCTTACATGGAGAGATGGACCCGCCCCCCTCTAACTAGGAAAATGGCCCACGGATGAGCCACATCTAACAGCCCATTGGGTAAAAAGCTCTAATTTGTTTAACAGATTCCTTTCCTTGATTTTGCTTGCCCATCTGGTTCTCATTCCTCTTAAAGACACTACAGCAGACAAAGCGGGTGGTATTAGTGCTGGGTAAAGCAAGGCCGCTTTGTTACTATGGCTTGGCTCTTTGGGATTTCCTGAGAGGACGTCATGACCTCCCACATGTTCTCACTGGATCATCTGGATTCAACCCGATTGTTAGAGCTCACTGCAGCCTTCACAATGAGGTCAAAACAGGACATGAACATGAGTCACTCCGCGCTGGAGAGATGGCTCAGAGGTTAAGGGCACTGACTGCTCCTCCAGAGGTCCTGAGTTCAATTCCCAGCAACCACAAGGTGGCTCCCAACGATCTGTAATGTGTGATCTGATGTCCTCTTCTGGCCTGCAGGTGTTTGTGCAGGCAGAGCACATAGTAATACATAAATGAATCTTAAAAAAAAAAATAAAGAGCCCCTCCTTTCTCAGCATCCTTTAGACCCCACAAACTACACTGGTGTCCCTCTTGTATTCTGCCCCTCTCCCTTCCTCCCTCCTTCCCTCCCTCCCAGGGCTCTCTACAAGGCCACCCAGCTCCCAGACCCACCAGTGATGACCACTCACAGAGTGACACACACATGAGAAGGAATGTATTTTTATGAGGAAATCATTCCAGAACATGGGGGCGGAGGGACTACAAGAAGGATGATGCTGGTGGTAGTAGCTTGAAGCATTTGTGACGAGCAAGCCAGACTTCCTCCCAGGGTTAGAAACTGGTGATTTCCATAGGATATTTGAGGCAGCACTTTTTGCTCGTTGAGCAGGTTAAGTATTCGATCTCGTTTTTCTTGCAGGTGTTTCTGCATACCCCCCGGTTAACCTCACATGGCATCCAAGGTGGTGGGTCTCTTGCTACTGCGGGATCCGAACAGGCCACCTGGGAAAGACATAGCTCGTTTGGTTTCTGTGCATTGGCAATGGTGGAGGTGAGAAATCATGAGTAAAGTGAAACCGTCTCTTTGAGCATAGGATCTAGAGTCGAAACATCTGGAATCCTGGCAGAGCTCTGTTCTTTGCTAGTTCTGTGCTTATGTGGCCCTACATCATCTTTACAATGGAAGAAACAACAGGGCCAAGTCACTAAGGGTTTTGTGTAAAATAATTACTTATTCTTTATATTTTAATTAATATAGGAAATTATTACGGCATCAGTTATTCCTAAACCAGCTATTTCCCAAATACGAAACACACAGAAACTTATCAAATTAATAATAAGCCTTAAAGCACTGGAGCAACCCTCTGTGCTATTTTGTCTGCTTTCCATCCCCCAAATCCCAAACACTTGCACAACTTCTCCGTTTGGCCGCTTCTCCTCCATCAGGCCAGTCCTCGGAGCAAGCTGCTCTTGGATACAAGGCTCCTAGTTAACCCATGGTGACCTCCTGTGTCTCTGATGACCACCACCACCACCACCACCTCCTCCTCCTCCTCCTCCTCCTCCTCCTCCTCCTCCTCCCTCTGCCTTATGGTCCTTTTCAGACTCCCAGCCCGGGAATCTCAACTCCACCTAACTCTCTTTTGTCCAACCCAGGATGTCAGCAACTTTATTAGCCAATCAGAGGCAACTGGGGAGAATTTCTTATTTCACATGGATACAGGAGATGGCTCCACAAACACAACATTGCCCTTGGCAGGGCAGTAACCAGATCTCAGGACACTGAGATGAGCTTCTGAAAACACACTGCACAAGACCCTCCTCCAACAGTTTTGTGATGATAATGTTGAGGCCTGCTCTTTGTAACATAGCTGAAGCCATTTTGTATTCAGAGTCCATATTTGTCTAGGGAACAATATAATCAACAATGGGGGTGCCCAAGTCCTGAAATTCATGGACCTAAACAGGAATATTATTCTCTGCCCAGTTGACAAAGTGAGGCACAGGAAGATCAGGCGGATATGCTGCAGCAGGAGTTTTTTACTTATTAACCTATTTATCATATACTAATAAAGACATAATAAAATAGTTAATAAACTTTAAAATGTCTCCTAGTCTCATAAATTTGAATATTCTTAAAAGTTGTTTTTGCAATATCAAAATTAAGTACCTTTTAAAGAATGAAGTCACAGAACATAACCGTAATTTGTATAAGACAAAACCAAATTTTAACAGTGTAAACAATCTCGAAAATCTATTGTATTATTTTGATGTTATAAAGTTTGGCTGCCAGCAAGAAAACTTCTTGTATATGAATGCATGGAAGTACAGTTTTAATGCACATTAATCAAGCATAGTTTTAAATCATATTTTTTTTTTATAAATCTAGTTTTTAAGACAGGAGAGGAATTATGTAAAATCTTATCCCAATTTAAAAGTACCTTTGGAAACCTGTTTCTTTTTTGTTTTTGTTTTTTTTTCAAGACAGGGTTTCTCTGTGTAGCCTTGGCTGTCCTGGACTCGCTTTGTAGACCAGGCTGGCCTCGAACTCGCAGAGATCCATCTGCCTCTGCCTCCCGAGTGCTGGGATTAAAGGTGTGCGCCACCACGGGGGCCTGGAAACCTGTTTCTTTACTTGGCTCACACCATTTGTTGTTTAGGATGGTTCCAACCCTGAGTTGCGAGTTTAAGTTAACTTTTTGTTACAGATGTTAGAGATTTTTAATCATATTCAAAAATTTATAAACTAATAATCTATAACCAAAATATACAGAACATAGTAAACTTATACATTGGAGGCCAGTCAGAAACAAACATGTAGTGGACATATACATTTATTTATTTAATTTTTTTCTTTTCATTTTTTTTTTTCATTTATTTATTTAAAACAGATGAAACTTTTCTTACTTTTTCTAGCTGTAGTTTCAAGGGAGGAGCACCTTGCTACCTGCTGAATCCAATTCTCACGGCTACAGAGGCTTTGTAGCAGGGCTAGCCATCAGCTGCCTTACCAGAGAAAGAGAGAAGCGGCTGGTCTGCCTTTAAAAGCATGTGCAGATCAGGCAGGCCTGGGCTTGCTGCTGGCTTGATGCAGGGTCTTCTCCAGGAGTTAAGTGAGCTCCTCCCTGCGTCTGCAAGGCTCCAAAGGCGAGCTAGTTTATTAGTTCAGGGGCATTCTCCCCCCCCCCGCCCCCCCGCTGAAAATTCTTGAAATGAGCTAAAACTAAGTCAAAGAGGTGAACAGCGAGCAGATTAAGTTTGGCTTTTCCCCCAGAATATGAAGCACAGAGCACAATCAAAAAAAAACTACAGACATAACCTGACAGACTCAGACAGACCCAGACAAAACCAAAGACAGAGGGCTGCACATGGAGGCACTCGGATGAGATTCTCCCCTTACCCCCCACCCTTCCTGCCCCCTCCTCCCCCGCCTCTCCAAAGGGGTGGATTGAAATCTGTTCCCCCTAGCCAAAGGGAGAATCCGAACTTCTTTTGTCTCCTGACTGGGAAGAGCACAGTCGCATCTGTCTTCCCTTTCCCGAGTCACCAAGGGTCTGGACCTCACCAAGACCAAACCAAGAAAGCAAGAAAAGAAAACTTACCTCCTTACGGAGGAGATGGCTGGTTTGGCGGTGTTCACTTATCATACTGAGGGGGCAGCCAATGTACCAAATGTTAGGGTCCAGAGAAAGCTGCACAAACCACTCCATGACCTCATGACCTTAGATATGGATGGTTTATTGAATGCAACACCCCAAGACTGACCCAAGGTCAGGGACACGGTGGACTCTGGAGCCAAACTGCAACACCAGTCTGCTTTTAGGCGCCTTTTTATAGGAAAACCAAGTGCAGAGGAGGGCTCATTTTGTCTAACTAGACAAAGTATTATCATCTAACTAACCTTTATGCTGATTGGTCCCAAGTGAGGTGGTGGTTGGGGTCTTCCGGAGTATAGCCAAGAGCAGAGATAACATGGAGTGTAGCCAAATGTGGAGACATCAGAACAGGAAGTGTGACACCATTGAGCCAGAGTGAAATATAAGGCTCACTTGACCCTCTGGCAGGGTCTGCTCTGTCAGATATGAAGAACGCTTCTAGGAAGCAGAGTTTAAAAATTTTGAACTTAATTTCACCTTATGAACAAAGATGGATACTGGATGCAAAATGGCTCGAGCTATGTTACAAAGAGCAGGCCTCAACAATAAAATTATCACACGTGGGCTGTCCATGAAATCATCAAGCATTCCACAAGCAATGAAATTATAATTTACTATGCAATTATATAAATGACATAAATATTATATAAGTGAATAATGTAATTAAATTACTTATGAAAGTAATTTAATAAGTAATTATATGCATGGTTGGTGCAAATGTTTTTTCTGAGTACCCTGAGTCCATAGACTGCTACCCACGGGCACGTACTGGACATGTTCTGTGTGCCTCTAGTGATGTGAATTCCAGAAGCAAACACACGTTTGAACCTATAGGTTTACATGACTTAATGCTATGAAACAAGCACAAACATGTTCTGCACACGTCTTTGCACATTTCTCCCCAAAGAGACAGGTACAGTGCACGTGTGAGCCACACACTGCTGACAGACACATGGGGCCTGTTGATTTTACTCACACACACACACACACACACACGCACGCACACACGCACACACGCAGGGGAAGGGCAAGTGTCCTCACCACACGAACCTCCTCCACACACATGCTCCATGTGACTAAAGCCATCCAGCGGTGTGTGCTGACGGAAACCCCGAAGTTCCTGGCACACAGTCAACATTTTCTAAGGGCTCTTACAACAAATGAGATGCGAGAGAGAAAACAATGCAAGCATTCACTGCCGCACAGAGGCTCAAAATGGGGCTGCGTGTCCGTCCAAACCTCCATAACTTGTTCTTGACCACGTCAGCACTACATGTGTGTGTGTCGGGGGGTAGGGGTGGACAAGTGAGCCACCACAGGTGTACGGAAGTCAGGGGACAGCTTTTGGGAGTCCGTGGGGGCTCAGGGATGGAAAGAGGTTGTTTCCCATCGACATGACATCAAGACCACGCCCACTGCTCTCCAGGTCACGTGGCCTCTCTTTGCGAGGATTCCATGATGCCTGCTTCTGCCCCATGTGTGTGGGCATGAGGCCTTCAACAGTCGGTCCGGTAAGCCTCACTTAGCAGTCAGATGACTGTCTAGCCTCCCATCTCCTCCTCACCTTACTGGACCAGGTACTCAGGTGGGACCATGCCGAAGTCTCCAGTTCATAAGTAAAAATGGTGTTTACTACTTGTATTGTCCTTGGTTAGTGCAATAGGTTGAGCAGACACCCCTGAGCCCTGATCCACCCGTTACGATGTTCTTCTTGTAGGTTTCTAAGATTCTCTGGATCCTTCTATTTCCCCATCTCCTATATTTCTCTTACTTAGAGTCCCAGTAGGATGTCCTCACATCTGTTCCAATCTCTTGGTAAGTAAAGACTTTCACTATGGTGCCTCACATTTGACCATGTCCCCTGGAGGGGGAGACCTGGTGGCACTCAGAGGAAGGACAGCAGGTAGCCAAGAAGAGACTTGATACCCTATGAGAATATATAGGGGGAGGTAATCCCCCTCAGGAACAGTCATAGGGGAGGGGAATAATGGGAAAATGGGGGGGGGGGAATGGGAGGATACAAGGGATGGGATAAACATTGAGATGTAACAAGAATAAATTAATAAAAAAAAAAGGAAAAAAAAAAGACTTTCATGGGACATGCCTTTTGGGCTAGTGTCCAATTATAAGTGAGTATATGTCATGTGAGTCTTTCTGTTTCTGGATTAACTCACTCAGTATGCTTATTTCTGATTTCCTCCACTTGTCCACAGATTTCTGGATTTCCTTGGTTTTTTATAGCTGCACAGTTATGTGGAGAGCAGGGACTAACTCTGACATGAGCTCTGGTGCCTCATATTTAATGACCTCCCCTTGGTGGGGAGTCCTGGTGGCATTCAAAGAAAGAATAGGCAGGCTACCAAGATGAGACTTGTTAGCCTGCAACCATAAAGTGGGGGAGGAGATTCCCCCTTGGACATGGACCTAAGGGAGGGGAATAGGGTGGGGGTGGGAGGGTAGGAGGAACGGAAGGGTATGAGTGGTGGGAGAACAATTGAGTTGTAATCTGAATAAATTAATAAAAAAAAAGAAAAAGTAAAAATAGGCCAGCCAGATGGTTTATCGAGTAACAGTGCTAGCTGCCCAGTTTGACAAGCTGCTTTCCATCCCTGAGATCCACAGACTCCTTCCTGCAAGTTGCCCTCGCACGTCCACACACCTGTAGTGCCTCACATGCTCACGCTTCTACACAGAAACTGAATGAATAAATTAAATCACGTTCATTGATGAACATGAGACAATGTCATGTGATTTACTTCACAGAAAAAAAAAAGAAGAAGCACCTGGCCATTCATTTTGGTTTTTAAACAAGGAGGAAATCTTAGGAGAAAATGGCTCAGGGGCTGGCATCTGGTCCCTGGCGCCTGTGTGAAGTGCCTTGGAAGTCTAGAGAAGACACTAGATGCCACATCACCTAGCCTGATGGCTAACACGAGTGACGGCAGAAAATAGTTCCCAGGCGCTTTACCACTAGTCGTCCTCTGACTTTCATATGGCCCGTACCGGAGCACACATATCAATAAATAAGTGTAATAAACGATGGGTTTTGTTCTTTTGAGACAGGGTTTCTCTGTGTTATCTTGGCTGTGCTGGACTTGTGTTGTAGACCAGGCTGGCCTCGAACTCACAGCGATCCACCTGCCTCTGCCTCCCGAGTGCTGAGATTAAAGGTGTGCGCCACTGTGCCTGGCTAATAAACAATGTTTTTTTTAAAGATTCTGTACTTCAAGCAAGTGACCAGCAAAATGGAAAGGCAAGAATTTCTGTCTCCCAGAAGTCAGAGGCCACAAAATCTCTGTCATCCCAGAGGTGCTGGGAACCAGAGCAGCCCAAGACTTTCTCCAAGGCCCTGGAGGAAGCGTAAAGGGAAAGCTAGTTATGAGTGCTTGCCCAGGGGCAGACTTGGCGAGGTCTGGGCTGGACCTGGGCCGGGAGCCTCAAACAAGTTATGGATTGGGTTCCTGGGAACCAGCTTTCCCCCACTGAAGGGCTGTAGTTATCAGATGCCTCTTTACCAGCATTGCTTGGCTTGGCTTTCTGCCCATCTCGAGCCCTTTTCCCCCTAGTAAAGGGTATATAAGGTGCTCTTCTTCTTCTTCTTCTTCTTCTTCTTCTTCTTCTTCTTCTTCTTCTTCTTCTTCTTCTTCTTCTTCAGAGTTTTTTGTGTAGCTCTGGCTATCCTGGTAGACCAGGTTGGCCTTGAACTCAGAGATCCGCCTGCCTCTGCCTCCTGAGTGCTGGGATTAAAGGCCTGCGCCACCACCGCCCGGCGATGCTGTACTTCTTGATAAATTTGCGTGTCACAAGACCGCCCGGACAAGACATCCTTACCAGCTTTCCTATCTTCCTTATCTTCTCACCTCGAGGCCCTCCCACTTAGGACCCATCGCTGAAGAGTGCCCTGCTGGTCTGGGTCACAGAGGGACGGCTGGCAATGTAGACACTGAAGACTCGAGAGCAGACAACTGTCTTTTCTTTACTCTCTCCTCTCCACCACCCCAAGAGGGCTCAACCCACAGCAGCTCAAAAAGTAAGTGTTTTTTGAAGTAAAGGTAAACTCAGAGACACGCACAGCCTCCTACACTTGCTCTTTCCAAACATGGTGGTGGCCTGCATCACCACTGACGTTCACACGCTGTCACATTCAAGTCACCTTTAATGATCTCTCTCACCTTTAATGAGCTGCCTTGGAGCCCCAGCACAGCCTCTGAATCTCTGTATAATGTTATATCTCCAACCCAAATCTCCTCACATAAGAGACAGGAAAGGGAAGGTTTGCACCAGGGCAGGAAACCTCAGCTGTGTTTGTGAAGGAAGCCAGTGAGGTCTCACAGCTTGAGAATTACTCGCTCACACACCTCCAATGGAGCTGATTGGGTGCACTCTTAGCTAAAGCCAGGGCAGTGTGCTGGAGTCTTGAGCAATCATTCATAGGCTCCTGCCTGAACAGAGAACCAAACCCTGGAAGCGTCTCTCAAGTTCAGCCACAGACACCGCCAGCTGAGATGTTTTCAGAGCAAAATAAATGGCCATTAAAAAAAAAAAAAGCGAGGGATACAGGGTTGGCTGCCCCTGCAGGGGCCTTTGAGGTTGGCTTTCTCATCATGGGTGTCCTGAGGCTCACAGCTGCCTATGATTATAACTCTAAGGGATCTGGTGCCCTCTTCTGGGCTCTATGGGCACCCGCACACATGTCTGTATGCACATATACGTATCCATAAAAGTAAAGTAAAATAAAATAAAATAAAATAAAATAAAATCTTTGTTTAAAAAAAAGCCAAAGATGTGGACAGGGCCCCTTTCTTTTTAAAAATGATTTTAATGTTAATGTGTATATACCCGTGGATTTGTAATGTGTGTGCAACTGCCTGCAGAGTCAAGAAGAGATCATCCGATCCCCTGGGCTAGAGTTACATGTGGTTGTGAGCTATCCAGGATGCGCACCGGGAACTGAACTTGGGTCCTCTGCAAGAGCAGCAAACGCTCTTAACTGCTGAGCCTTCCCTCCCGCCCTGCTCTGACCCCTTTCTAACAGCTCCATCCCAAGTCAATGGGATCAAACTGTTCAATTTGATATGCATGTTTGGGGCAATCAAAGGAAAAGATGACGCTGACTGTCCTGGCAGAAAGGTTGTCAGGAGCAGCTCCTGCCTCCAAATCCTGCCTGGTGGCAGTCATAACGTCACAAAGAAGCAGAGCTTCTGAAGCATGGCCTGCTGCCTTCTTGTGCCATTTCTTACAAGCCTGCCCGTGTTTTCTACCACTGTCCCACAACGAGTTTTACTGAACAGGAGATCAGGGTCCTTCTGTAAACCAGAGAAAAGGAGCAGGGAAGTGACCCGGAAGGAGAACATGAAGAAGAAACACTAATACGTGGAAGGGAGGGGAGGAGGGAGGAAAACACTGCGGGTCGGGGGAGACAACTTCAGATGCGGGGACTCGGGGCCCACTCAGAATAGAGGAGACCACCCATGTTTCCCACAGTGCCAGGGCAAAACTGTGCCCAGTGTCTCTGCATGTGTCAGAGCGTGACAAGAGAGGAAACCCATCCCTGTCTCCTGATCACACTTAAAATCCATACTCAAAAAATCTTCCTCGAGATTGGAAAATAATAGTAGACATTTTCTTCTCACTTATTTCTAGCACCGCTTGATTGGGGCACTACCACAGTGGGCTGTGAATATTTATTAATACATCTTGAGTTGGGAGGCTCACCCATGGAGTACACTCCCATGAAGCCTTCGCCACTCTCTGTCACTGCCAAAGGTTTCTTCCAACACGTAATGTTACTTTTGCTTATTAACTCTTTGTTATGCGGAGATCTTCTTTAAGCCATTTTGTTTGTTTTATTTTGTTTTGAGACAGTGTCTCGCTTTGTAGCTCTGGCCTTCCCGGATCTTATTGTATAGCCCAGTAAGAGATATGTTTGCCTCTGCCTCCCAGGTGCAGGGTCAATCAAACCCTTCCCATTCTGATGGCCACTCAGGTCCCATGTACAAAACCTATCCCGCACAAGTACAAGAAAACTCATCCAGCCCCAACTCACAGCACCAACCCAACAGAGTCAAACGGCAGACTCCCTCTCTGCCCCATTCCTAGTTTCACTAAACTCTTCCCAGCTCTGTCCAACAGCAAATACTGCTCAGTCTCCACACGACATCAGAAACTCAGCCAAGCCTGAGCTCACAGTAGAACTGTTCACCTCGAGCTCAACTGTATGCGCCTTTTCACTTCTCCTCCTTCCCTGTGGTCTTACAATCCAGTCCCCTACTCCCAGCTCACCATGGCACATCAGACTTGTCCTTCTCCTCCAGCCTCCCACATCCACACCAGGAATCAGGCTGCGGGCCACTTCCTGATGCCCTTCATGCTTTGAGTCTCCACGACGGCAGCAACACAAGCCAACAACTTTAAGTTCTCCTTAAGAGAGAGTTTTTCTTGTTGTAGCTGATCCTGTGTCATCTACGACTTACTTGAGATTTGCTTACACCACAAGACATTTTCCGAGGTCCCTGAGATACCCACAGTACACGTGAGACCCTACAGCTTTAGAGAGACCAGAGTTACCTGTAGTCTTGTCAACCAGGATCAGCAGGATGGCCACCATCATGAAGTACGGCTTTGTGGCTGTCATGCTGAGGAGCACGGAGGGCTGTGTTGCAGGTGACTGGGTAGGAATCAGCGTAGCAGAGCAGGGCCCTGCCTCTGTCAGTTTTGGAAATAGGCCAGGGTTAGGGGCAGTGAACTGAATGGAATGGTAAAAAGCTGAGGTAAATCAAACACATGGGTGCCCCGCCTCAGGAATCCCAGCTGGGGGCACTCTGTGGGGGCGGGAGAAATGCCAGCAATGCACACAGCAAAGCAGGCCCACCTTCCTGTAAGAGATGAAGACAAAGTTTAGCCAGTTGACATCTTGACATCTTGTGTGAGACAGATGGAAATAAACGAGTCAGTCACCCAATGAGAAAATTAATACGTTTAACAAGTAATCTCCAGACATAAGTCTTTACTAGAAAATTCTCTGCTAGAAAGAAATGAACTAAATAGACTAAATAGCATCATAACAACGGAAGAAGGTTTAAAATTTCTTACATGAATAATCAGTCCTTGTCAACTTTGCCTCAGTAAAAGCTGCGTGGAGGGACTGGAGAGCTGACTCAGTGGCTGCTCTTCCAGGAGACCAGAGTTCAATTCCCAGCAACCTCATGGTGGCTCACAACTGCTGGTAACCCCACGGGTCCTCTATCCTTCCATAGACACCAGGACCCACATGGTGCACCGATACACACGCAGGGAAAACACCCACATAACACCAAATAAGCAATACCGAGCCAATATTGGCAAAAATAAAACCAAAAACAAAAAACAAAAAATCCAAACAACAGCAAGCTGGGTGGGAAAATGACAACAGACTCAGCGACTCATTGCCAAAGAACTGTATGATGGCCAATTAGCACGTTAACAACAACAACAACAACACTCCAAGGCTCAGGGAGCGCCCCCCTACCCACATAGGAAGTCACATGTGACAGCATATGTCTGAATCCACAATGCTAGAGAGGCAGAGACAGGAAGATCCACAGGGCTCAGTGGCTGGGCTATCTAGAAAACTCCACAAGCTCCAGGCCAGTTAAGGGACCTTGTCCCCAAAAGTAAAGTGGAGAGCAATAAAGGAAAACACCTGCTGTTGACTTTTGACCTCAGCAGGTGTTTGCACAGGTGAGCGCACACACACATACACATGAGCACACACTCACATACACACACACACACACACACACACGCACAGATACATTCACACACACATGCGGGCACATATGCATGTATACACGCATGCAAACACACACACACACACACACACACACACACGCATCCACAGACACATGTTCACCATTACTAACCATAAGAGAAATTCAATCTCAAACCACAGTTAGGTATCATGTCAAACCTCCGAGAATGCGTATCATTTCAAAACAAGAATAACAGCTGTTGTCAAGAATATGTTGGCTTTTGACACCACTGGTGGGAGTAGGAAGTGATCGCAGGGACTAGGGAAGACAGTACGCAGAGTGGTAATTACGCAAAGAGATACATCCAAGGCTTCCTTTCCAGGAGATTCCCCCAAAGGCATGTTCACGGCGGCATCACCTCTAGCAGTCAGACCTGCCACTTACCACTGGATGGAGGGATTTGCACAGTGTGGGGTAGGTGTGCAGTGGAATATTGGTTGGCCTGTAAAGGGAGAGGGGCTCCTGTTCTGACACTGATGGGCCTCAGAGACCCTGCATGGAATCAAAGAATCCCGTCACAAGTGTGGAGTCACCCTCACAGAGGCATCCGGAATCATCAAACTTCTAGAATGAAACTGGAGTTGTGGTTTCCAAGGCTGAGGAAGCAAGGAGGGAAACTGGCAAGCTACTGCTCACTGGGTAAGAGCCGTTTATTACTTTAAAATTGCTTTTATTTTCTGCATATGCATTTGCATTATTACACATGTACAAAATAAACTACATACAGCAAGAAGAACCACAACAAATCAGGAACTATATTAATGTTACATTCGTAGTGTTTTGCTATCTGTATTTGGCAGCCTTGAAGAAATCTTTCCTATCTTGGTGAGTCTAAAATTGTGAATGTAAATCAATATCTATCATTATCTCATCATCTCTACCATCTTGGAGCATCTATCTAGACCTAAAAACATCTTAACCCCTACACAACTAAGCATAGTTGTAAATCTAAACTATCTGGTCTTCAACCCCATCAAAGACTTGAGAATGGGGTAGCTGGAAATGCAGGTTAGTAGCTTCCAAAGTGAAAAAATAAATAAAAAAAAAACCAGTTTGCTCCCTGAACACGCTATCATGCTGCTGGACCTTCAGCCTTCAGCCTTCTGGCTCAGTCTATCTGGCAGACATAATTGTGAGGCAGGAGCTATTGAGGACTTGCTTACCCTGTCTTGGCGGAGTTTGGCCGTCGACCCTGCCTGCATCCAAGCTTGCCCGTTTGTAGGCAGGATTCTGTCAATGACCAAAACGAGGACATTTTGCCCAGTGCCTGGTTTCCCACATTTGAAGTCATCCCCATAAGGAGGCTCTTTGACGCTCATCATCATCTTTGAGGTAGGCTGGGAGTTGCCAGGAATTAACCTGTCTTGTTGTCCAAGAGTCTTTAAAGCAGTAGCAACATCTTTAAATGCCATATTTTGTATGTCTCTGAGGTTTTTGAAGACCTTATCTAGCTATTTTACCTTTATCTATCTATAGAATCATATTTTTCTGTCAAACCTAGGATGTATACTCTTGTAATATAAATGGAATAGTAATTGATATGACCATGATTTGATCAACTAACAGTTAACTTGTGTAACTTACTTATCCTAAACAGCCTGAATGTCTACGCATAAGCAATGTTTTTTGATGGTTGCAGAATCCCTGTGACTTATTATTAGCTGCCATTCTTTGTATGGCGTGAATGAGGATTTACAGCTGTCTTTCTTCTTTTCATACAAAGGCAGAGAACCAGCCTTAATTGTTCTGTGCATCCCGCACACCTAATATATTCATAGTTTTAGGACTGTATAATGCTTGTGAGAAATTATGTTTTTCAGAACAAAAGGACCAGACGCTGGTGCTGGATCAGACCTGACAGGATTCATTCCTCCCAGCATGCTGGACGCTGACATCCTGCACCCTTCATGCTCCAGCACCAAGTGCTTCAGTTGCTGTTCCTC